>NW_024609839.1:72237042-72714025 GCF_016920785.2 Ixodes scapularis | reverse complement strand
AAAGTAGTTTGTACTGCAAAGCAAAATTAATTAAAGGGAATTTAATCAATTTGGGAGCATGTGCTGTCATCTTAAAAAAAAACCTCGAAAGTAAGAAAAAAAGAAAAAAAAAGGAGGCACCACAGAGAAAGGTTGTGTGTGAAGCCCCCCTTTTTTTCAGTTCTCCTGAATCACAAGGTTTTTTTTTTTTTAAGGAAATGTCACCACCTCGGCCTGTCATCAGTGGCGGATGCAAGGGGGGGGGGGGGGGGGGGAGCGACGGGGGCGCCCCCCCCCCCTCCCCCTTCTTGGAGGGCAATTTGACATGAATGGACCCCCCGGTGCACACGAAAGAATGGGAGAATAGTATCCTTAAAATTTTTCCGCCCCCCCCCCCCTCCCCCAAAAAAAAGGAGTTTTGGATCCGCCCTTGCCTGTTTTTTGAGTATTTTAAGTTTTTAACAGTAATAGGCTGTGACTTGCTCCCAGCTGATAAATATTACATTCCATGGTTATCGTACGGTTATCTGAATTAAAAAAAAGAAGATCACATATTACGCAGCTGTAGTCGAATTCATCATCTAACCGGAATAGCGCAATTTTAACCCAAAATTACAATTCGCAAAAAAAAAAAAAAAAAAGTAGAACAAGAAGAATAAATTATTTTATCATTTTAACGAAGTATTAGTGGTTGTATACGTAATTCCAGCTGCTGATATGTAGTTGACAATTCGCATTTGAACTCCCTTTTTTCATATATATATATATATATATATATATAATGTTGAGCAGCTTGAAGCAGTTTTTCAGACAAAAAGCGGCCAGTAGGGTGCTTGACTCGGTTCGGTGTCCCTGCACTTACGTGGCATGGTTAAGAAAGACAAGTGAAACAATATCGTAAACCCCAATAAACTCGGCACGTAGTGTGTCCTCTCCATTAAACAATGTGTGCCCATGTGATCTTGAAGTAGGGAAGGATGGCTATCAGCAAATTATTGCAGTGTAGGGTCATTTCAGCTTACTCTCCGTGGCAAATAGAAATATATTTTTTTTTTGTATGTTGGTTAGATAGGAATAAAAAGAAAGGGCCTTCAGAATTAAAAATGAGCAGGAATACAGCTAAAGTCTTTTTTTTTTTTTTTTGACAATGCTTTCAGGGTTATAATGCGTTAGAGAGGGGAGTGGATGTTTAATACAATGGTTGACTTAAAAAAAAAAAAAAAAAAAGCTATTCTGATGGACTTTTTTACTGAGTGAAATTCAAAAGGCTCGTGTTATATACCTTTGCAGAAATCGCCTCCTGCGCGCTGCCATCTTTGTCTGCTGGGCTGTGGAACGCCTTACAAGCATGCGCTGTTGATCTGCTGTGCGGCATATCGGACGCTGCGCATGCGTCCACAGCTCAGTGACTCAGCATTTTTTTGCCCGCTTGCTTCGTTCAAGACTGCCGCCGAAAAGGTCTATAGTAAGGATAGGTATAGGTCGTCGGCATCTGCATTGACTGTACTTACCGCACTTGTTTCTATATTCTTTTTTTTTTTTATGTTGTTCAAGCTACTTCAAAAAATAAACATGCTATTTTTTTTTTTTTTGCAATCTTTTTAGGCTTCATTATTTGCAGTCGCCGGAAGTGGTATGTATGTGACAGATAGTTGGCGCACCATCTGGAAGCTGCAGCGCGAACTACCCGAGCCCGCCAATGCGTGGGCACGTACTCTAAGCATCTTTTGGACACGAGGGCTGCGTCACCGCTCGGCGTGAACTCGGCCTCAGCTCGTATCGAAAACGAGTGCTCCGTCAGTGTTCGGTGAGGACTCGGAACCAATCATGCGGTTCGTGCCCAAGAAAATGGCGACTGCCAATGTTGCTTGATTAGGTCTTTAAAGGGATACTAGATCGTAATTTCGGCGTTCGTTTCTTGGTCTATTCGTGTTTAATGGAGCACTATCACATCGGACACAGAGTCTCTTGTTGAAAAAGACACGAAAAGGAATTTTAAAACGAATTAAATGGTTAGAAAAGCACCTGGTGGATGCCGCTAACGCCTCGTTTGTAATGCCAGTCTAGGAACCTCGCGGGTTCCTAGACGGGCATTCCGAAGTAGCTTACTAGTGTAAGCTACTTTGGAACCAGCATATAGATGACATAGCTAATAAGGCCAGGCGAAAATTCCATACACTTAGACGCACCTCAAAATTCGCGGATAGCAAAACAAAAACGACTGCTTACCAATCCCTCGTACATGGGCGTACCAAACGGGGAGGGGGGCAAGGGGGGGCGCTTGCCCCCCCCCCCAGTTCTCAGAGTGGGGGGGGCACGGCATGTGTTTTGCCCCCCCCCCCCCCTGAAACAGCCGCCACTGGCCAGGGCAAATACTGTTCGTCGGCGTCCAAGAGATATCACGGGCACCACCCCCCCCAATCCGGGGGGGGGGGGTTCTGGTTTGCCCCCCCCCCCCCCACTCAAAGACAAGTTGGTACGCCACTGCCTTCGTACGACCTATACTGGAATACGCTCACACAGTTTGGTACCCGCACACAGCAGATGGGGATTAATAAACTTGAACGCGTGCTAAAACTCGCTGGGAGATTCATATTTAATAACTTCAGATATACTGTGTCTGTGTCAAGTTTAATCGAACAAGCCAACATCCACTTATTGGAGGTTAGAGCGAAAATAAAAAAAATATTGAGAAATCTATATTCTTTTATTAATTAAGTATTTAATGTCAATAGTGATGGATACATTGCATTTTCAACAAGAGGTTCAGCTAGACTAATAGGACTATTAAACAATATAGAACTAAGCACGATGTCTTCAAATGTTCGTTTTCTCCTCGGGCAATTAACGAGTAGAATTCTTTGTCCGACGAAATGGTAACCCTTCCGTCACTTCATATTTTGTTGAGGCAGACGCTTCTACCACGAGAAAGCACTGTTAAGCACATCACACCAAGCCAATATATAACCACCCCTGCCATGGCTCACAGATGTGAGCCCGCAGTATTCTTTACATAAGAAAAAAATCTAAAGACGACCTCTAGGACGACCTGAAACCTCGAGGTCGCCTCAAAGACGACGTCAAAGGCGACGTCTAGGACGACGTCTACGACGACCTCTATTACTACCTCAAGGACGACCTCTAGGTCGTCAGGTCCTTCGAAGAGGGTGAGAGTGTGAAGGAGTGTGAGAATGTGAGCTGAAATGGTCTACTGTACACACCTATACTGCGCGGAGAGTCCAAGAAATCCTGGGGGGAGAGATTTTTGGGTTACCAGAATGCTATTGCATTAAAAGGACGCGCGTGCGCACTGCGCGGTTCTCGCCAGCAGGTACGGTGCGCCGTTAGGGAGCACGGCGATGCAAATCGGTCGGCGCTCCTGCGTTATCTGTGTGACGTCACTTCCGTGGCCAAATGTTTGTGACATCAATCTCCCAACTTTGCATCCCCTTCCAAGCGCGGAGAAAACCGTAGTTTTACGTCAAAAAGACAGCAAAGCAAGAACGTTTTAGCTTGAGTGGTGGTACAACGTAAAGCACCGAGAGAAAAGAAAAACGGTAAACTACCATATGCTAGCGTATTCGTCAAAAAAAAAAAAAACATGAACATCTTTTATTTTGATGAAAACAAACGAATTTACTTTGAATTTAAATATTAATAAACGAAAACACCGATTTCTAGACATATATGCGTTGTATCTTTGCCCGACTACGTTTGTGCGGAATGGGTTCCTGGCAGGGGTTTCCCCAGGAATTGAAATTAGGAGACTGCCTAAATTTTTAGGGGCGTGCTTTCAGAAAAACAAGGGGGGTGTACTACCCCCCTCCCTTCCCCCCCTTTTAGGGGGTGTGTAGGGAAATCACTGAAATCACTGGTTCCTTGCATTATGATCGTGTCTTTTGAACACTCGCCCGCTCTATAATGCTCCTTAGGCGTTGCAAAATGACCCGGATAAATAAAATAACAAGCGGTACTCATTCACGATGTACATTCTTACTAGTGAAAAAAAAAAAAATCGGCATGCGTTTCGTCTTTTTTTTTTTATTTTTTGGTGCTAGGGGATAAGGATTTGTTCATATTTGTTATAGACACACCCCAATTAAGATTACTATAGTGAATATGTAACCGAAACAGGGCAGGTTAACTTTGTGCATTCATAGTGAAGGCGACAGGGAACGATAATGACGGATCAATACAAACCGCACTTTTTTTACAATTTTTCTTTTTCTTTTACAATCTTTTTTTTCTAGAATTGGCGCGAAGCTAGCGGCGTACCGCTGCACAATGCATCCTGGGAACGCATTGGCCACGAAGTTTCGGTTTCGACTGGCCAACCTCGCTTCACACCACGTCAAGGTCAAATCCAATGCATTTTCAAATATGCGACCTTCCTTATAGTATTATAGCCCTATAGGCGATGTCATCGACAGTGTTGGGCAGTATCGCGTTAGCAAAAAGTATCGTGATACTGTTCCTCGTTCTTTTTTTGGTAACTTGTAACCGTAACGCGTTACTTTTTTTAAGTAATTGTAACGATAACTTAATTACTTTTTTCTAAAAGTAACTAAAAAGTAACGGCATAGATGAAGTCACTTGTCGGAAAAATTTACCTTTTTTTCTAATACTACAATGGGTTTCAGCTTATGAAGAGGCTGGGCCCGACAGCAGAAGTGAAAAAAGATAAAACATGAAACTTTCCCTTGCCGTAAAGCACTGATGCAGATGGCAGGCATTTTCTCTTTACATGTTTTATTTGCGTAAACAAAATTTGTATTTGTTTAGTTAATCGATACTGCGGCGCTCAGTTGAAAGCCTTAGCAGAAGTGGAGGTTTTCATAAGAGATACACAATGAATAAACCTGGGGCGGAAGCCAGGCAAGGGGAGTTCATTCTCTGTTTCGCTGCTACAGAAGAGAGCCTTCGCTCCATGGGACAGAGGACTTTAGGAGCCGTTTGGCGCGGCTTCAAGAGCTTATAACGCCGGTTCTCTCCATGGGAAAACTGATGCTTTCGCATTAATATATTCCAAATCGGACCTAAACATATGTCTGATGAAGCGAGTTCTCAAAATCGGTGACGGTGATGAAAAAGCGTGACAATTTCATTTGACAGTGAATTTCAACCTTGAATTCGTTTTGCTTCGAACTAACCTTGATTAGGGCCCCTGCCATTAATAGCAAAACTTTTTTTTTTTTTTTTTTTTATTTTGAAATTGCGATACACTCTCTTTGAGCCTAGCCTGGACTCTGGACCTAGTCTCAAAGCAGGCCCTTTCTTTGCAAAAACAAGCCACATATAACGTTTCTATTGGTCTAAGTGCCCTCTCCCAGGCACCGGGCGCTCATGGCCGAGGCCGACTTGGTTTTTTGTTGCATTAAATGAGTTTAAAAGGAAAATCAGAACACATTTTGAGACGACTTTGTGCTGTTTTTGTTCGTTTCTTTCTTCGACTTTGTTTGATTACGATACTAACAGTCTTTTGCATCGTTTAGTCCCAAATTGTTTGACTACCCGATTCCCTCCCCACTCTTGTAATGCACCGATCTGTTCGTCTCCACGAGAGAGAGAGAGAGAGAGAGAGAGATACCGAAAGAGAGAGAACGTTACCTAGTTTGATCGTTCAAAGTAGATGTCATGAGTGACAATCAGCAGGCGTTACCGTGGTCACGTTTGAAAGGCACTTTGGGCTGATTAAATTTAGTGAAAAAACCTTTAAAGTAGTATTAGGTTGCATTGCATTGTGTTTTCTTTAGATATTAACGTGAAACGTTCTTTGGCTAGGTGTTAGGCATTTCGTGAAGCCCAACAGTGAAGCCTGAAAAAAAACGTGGACACGAGGCTCAACACTGATTGGTTGACAGGTGGGAGGGGAGGAATGAGGTGCTCGACGCTGACTGGTCAGTGGGAAGGTCATGTGACCTGAGGGGTAGGCGAGGAGGATCGCGACCACCTGTGAGCACTGAGGGAGAGAAGTTGGTGAGTATGGAAGGCTCTGGAAGATCGCCAGCTTTATCAGCTCGATTACCGGCGGTATCACTTCATTGTAGGAACAACTGTCGAGTGTACGCGCGGTACGCGTTAAAACAATCTTATGAAGAGTGCCGTGAACATAGGCGTCTAACCTGGAAACTCGGAGTATCGCTGAACGTTTATGATGCTAAAACACTTCGCGTGTACAATTGTCTAGCGATTTGCCATATTTTTCCCCCCAACTGTGCTTCGCTGTGTTTGTCCATAAACACTTTATCGACAATTTCCCCAACGTTAAGAAGGAGTTTTTTTGTTTGTTTGTTTGTTTTGCGGCAAATAATTACACTTTCCTCGGGCGAGTCTGTAAAACGTCTCTTTCGCCAGATACGTTTAACACGAAGAAAGGGAAGCTGAATTACAAGAACATTAAAAAAAAAAAAAAAAAAACATTGCTGCTTTGGTACAACATGAACTAAATAATAGCATGACGCTGTCATATGCATGTCAGAAAGTAAATTGAGAGTTTTCAGGGTCCCAAATAAATGCAAAATGCTAGTATTTATTTTTGTCATCGATGTCCACACACAGTTATATAAAAAAAAATACGAGTGTATCTGGAAGGTGGAAGGAAAGGGACTCTGCCAAAGTAACTGTAACTGTAACGCGTTACTTTTATTTTGAAGTAACTGTAACTGTGACTTAAATACATTACCGACAGACTAATTGTAACTAATTACTTTTAAAAAAGCAACTTACGCAAGACTGCCTAACGATACAAATAGAATTCTATAGACGTTGTCTGTCTCCTGTCGAGCTCAGTCACGTGGGTTCTGTATCTGATATGCAGGCCAAAAAAAAATAAATAAAACAGTTTAATTTTGAGTATGCAAGAAGACATAGGTGAGGCAAAACAAGAATGTGTGACAATCACGCATTTTTCGTAAACACCTTCCAGCGGCGCGGAGATATCAAAACGATGTTTTACAGCATACCAGAAGTGACGACATTCAAGATGGCCGCGAACTTTTGGAATATATGTATACGCCTCGCAAGTGGGCTCATTTTCGTCTTCTGCGCATAAGAAAGGAAGTAGCGGTGACGTCAGAACGCCGAACTCTGATTGGCTGATCGCGACCCCCTATCTCAGCGTCGTCTGCTCCTTTGCAACGTCGTCTGCTCGCAACGTCGTCTGCGTCTGTCTTACCTTTCCTGCGACTTTCGGAGCGAACTCGACCTCGCCTTTAAGAGAGGGCAGACGAAATAACTCGAGCGGTACGTTGTTTTTGTCTAACAACTAGCAGACGCGCATCAAGGAGGGAAGTCAAAGGACTCCCTGGCGAGGTGTCCCGGGGCGCCGAGGTTTTTTTGCTTAGAACCGAGGCAAGTTCCCTCCCAAATACTTTTTCCCTCCATTCGTGCATGTGCGGCGAGACCCCTCACTCTTTAACGGCGTCGGCGGGTTGGCGCAGTTAACGTCGTCTGCTTTACGTCTGCTAGTCAAAGCGGTCAAAGCGATGGCTGCTTTACCTTTGCTGCGTCTGTCGGAGATTCACCGCTTTTTCATCGGCGAGAGTCACCGTTGCCTCGGCAAACAAGGAGACAACAAGAGGAAGAAATTGACATTTTAATCTAAAACTGAGGTCAGCAATCAAAATATTATACGGGAAGGGTTCACAAGGGTCGCGCGGGCATATTCCACTCAGCACGCCAGCCGGTCGTGGGCAGACGGTCGCCGAGTCGCGGAGAGCCTGGTAGGCCTAACTGCCCAGCTCGTTTGGTCGCGTTCGGTGGGATCGTGGCCGTGGGAGCTTTTCCCGGGTATTTGTGGATCCAGCGTTTTTGTTCGTCGTGGTCTGTTTCAAGTACTTTTTACTTTTTTCTTGCTGCTTGAAGTCGGGACGCGTCAGAACCGCACGTAAAAAAATAAACGTCCGTGGGTCGTCGCGACCGCGACGTTGTCGGCCATGCTGATTTGATCGTAAGAAGTGCGTAAGACAGCTTCGGAGCTGTCGTAGGATTTCGTCGTAACCTGCGCAAAACTTACGAAAATTTCGTTTCGTGAATACGAATTTGTTCTTAAGTTTTGTCTTACGCACATTTTTGGCGTAAGATCGTTTCGTGAATCTGGCCTCTGCACTTCCGAAAGTCGCAGGAAAGGTAAGACAGACGCAGACGACGTTGCGAGCAGACGACGTTGCAAAGGAGCAGACGACGCCCAGATAGGGGGGCGCGATCAGCCAATCAGGGCTCGGCGTTCTGACGTCACCGCTACCCCCTGCGCGAGAAGCAGACGAACTTGCCCTCCGCATAGGGATGGGATACGGCGTGCCGTACTTCTATACCCCTCGCTAAGCCCATAGGCAGGGCCTTACGGCCGCTAGATGCCCGTGTTTCAAAGGGGGCTCTCACGAAGATTAATGGATGTAATGCAAGCGAACGCTGACTTTGTTTTTGTGCAGGGCTGAGACGCGCTAGTTTGTCAACGGGGCGATCGAAACCGAAACCATGCCAGTATACTCTCCATGGACAACCAGGTCCCACAATGCAACACGCACAGTGTTGTATACAGGGATTTTTACAAGTAGTCTATTACCATACGTACATATATAATCTTATTGTACATGAAAAAAAAAAAAAAAACAGATAGCGTTTTTTGCTGGTTGACTATTTCAATATGATTGCTAGCCCTTTTAGAGTGTCATAACGCGCCTATTTTTAGAGCCGATTACAATAGCCTCCCGTTTGAGAGTACTTGTTACAAAACCGGTCCCCTTCTGACAAAAAAAAAAAAGAAAAGCTAAAACAATTTTGCAACAATAAAAAAAAATGCTCGTGTCGTCGGCTTTCATAATAAAACATATTTTCCGCCCGCATGTAACAACAGCGGGGCTTTTTCAACAGCGGGGCTCCCGGCAGTACAACGAACTTCACAAACCTGAAAAGAACTGAGACACAGTGATGTCAAACAGAAAGAATAAACAAGAGAATGACAAAGCGAGCAAAGACGCATCTTTCATAATTGTATTTATTATTTTCGTTTAATATCAATATTTATGAGACCCGCCGTACTAGGAGAAAAAATTCAAGATAACTTTAATCATCATTTATGTCACGATTGATATCATCATTTAAATACAGATTTGAATCACGATTCGATTAAGGGTTTAAATCACATAAATGTTCCTACCTCCAAAAAATAACACCCTTTTCCCTACAAAAAAAAAAAAAACGATAAAATTTTTTTAATAGTTTACAACCTCCGCCATTCGGTACTTTTTATGTAAATACGTAGTTGTGATTTACATAAAAGAATCATGAAGTAAGAAATATTTGTAGACAAGGTGGAGAAAAAAACAACAACAAACTGTTAACATCTGAAGGAAGCGGAAGCCAGGTTTTAATTTCAAGATTTCACTTTGATCTCGGCAGCTAAGCGAAACAAATAATTCGTTAGTTGTTTATACAGCGGGAGTTTAGTCTCCCAGGACATGGCGGCGGTGTTACCCACTATAGATGAGCAATTTAGTCAGTGCGGTACGGCTGCTAGCCTGGCTCTGTCCGTCACGCAGTATAGTGATACACGACCGCACGCCGGTACGATGCTCATCCAGATCGAAACGGGCAGGGGTGGACAGCTCAGCGCTGTTGAGAGCTACGAAATAAAGAGTTCAAGTAGAAGCTGACTAAGAATTTGAGTGCGACGAAGAAGCAGTGTGCGGCGTGGCATTCGGAGGATGTCGGACCGAACGGGGCTCCATTCTTCCGGAGCGTGTTTTGTCACAAGAGAATACAAGAATCACCTCTTGCGACAAGACATATTGCACACTCCTTACGGCGTAGGAAATCAACGAGATAAAAGACTGATGCTATTTTATTGGAAAACTTGTATTACACAAGTCTAGTGTATGATTATCATTACTACTTTAAGTATTACAATTGGTTTCTCTCAGAGTGGCGGCGCGCACGGTGGAAAAACTAATTTCGAACAATTTCGCCTTCGTGGGGGAAGGTTGCTCAATAAGACACAATATGTCTGCTTTCGGCAGCTCAAAAAATATCAGAAAATATTTAAAAAAAATCCTCAATATAACGAGAGATTGAAATGAGTTTGCCAGTTGCCCCACGCACTCATGCAAACAACTGTGCACATATAAACCAGCAGTACTGCTCGACACCTTAATCCCGCAAACACACACACACACACAAACACACACATACACAAACACACACCCACACACATACACGCATGCAGTCGCTCACTCACACACACATTCACACGCACACACAGAAGAAAGAAAAGGAGTAGCAGAAGGCTATTAAACTAGTCCCAAACACACATGGCCCCAGCCAATCTCGGTAATCAGAATCGCACAGCGAAAGGGGATTTTATACGAGTTGTTTCTATTGTGGTGTGCTGTTGGCATTTTAAAAGTGTCTTCTTCCTGAATGGTATCGCTAAACCTAAATATTTTCAAGCCGGATTGTAAGCTCGAGTGCAGAAAATGGGATGAGAACAAGATGGGTGGGGGAAAAAGGGGAGGAAGGTAAGGGGAGAGAGAGAGAGAGAGTTTATAGACTTTACCGCCGAATTATCTTATCTCCCCTCAGCAGCCGTCGATTTCGAGTTGGGCGGTTTAGCGTCTTCAATCGATGAGATTCCGAGGACAACCTCTCGGTCCTTAGCGAAAACTCGTTTTTTCTCTCTTTTTTTTTTCTTTTAATTTTTTCTTTATAGGTATTAGGACTAGAGATAGACTAGCGATGTTGCAGACCAGGTTCAACTTTTTCGAACTTTCATAATTCTACAAAACTTTCTACCGGAGTTCGACTCTTATGCGCATGCGCGGAACTTGAAAACGAGCTGACGGCACCTGGCGGTGAAATGGTGCAGTTTTTGTTAAACGTGTATTGTTTACGTTAACGAACGAAATAGATATTACAAAGTTTATGTATTTGCTTTCGCGTTGTGTAATGTATGAAACAAAACTCCTTTGCAAATTAAATGTTTCCGAATATTTGAATTTTTTTATGTAAATATCAAACAACGCTGCTTTTTCTTTTTTTTTTAACAAATGTTTGACGAAGGCACGGGAGGGACTGAAGTAACTACAGTTCGACTTAAGCCCGCCCGCGAAACTTTAAAACGAGCTGACGCACCTAGAGGTGAAGGGGTGCACTATTTTTCGGAAGTATCGTATTACAAAAAAGAAAAAAAAAAGAAAAAGAAATAAATAAAAAAATACACAAGGACAAGTAGGCGAAAAACACAAACACGGCGCTCTTTTCTCCCATTACCAATATGCATCGACTAGCTCAACTTCAAACTCTATTTCAGTATCGTTTTACAATAACAAACAAACCAAACCGTTCAAACTGTACGTTTGCTTTTGTACCACAAGGTGTGTGTAAAATATGAAACGAACTACAGCATAAGTTGATTTTTTCCCCAGATATTTGAATATTCTGCGTAAAAGTCGGGCGACACTGTCCAAATGTCAAACTTCAACATATTTGGCCAAAAAGGTTCGAACATTCGCCGAACCAGTCGAACCTCGAGGTTCCACGAAGCTTCGCGACATCCTAATTAATTTAAGACGACGTGTATACTACTCACATAACATCACCGGGTGGAGCCAGAAACAAACGATCCCATCTTGCAGTCCTACCGCGCTCCATCTGTGCAGTGTGCAGCTACTGTAACGGTACCTTGAGAAGCTTTAAGATTAAGGACTTTTAGCAAACCGTTGCCGTGTTCCGCGTACCGCACTACCAGAGCCTTTGAAGCGTGCTTTTATGCGCGCTTCAAAAGCGTTACCGGGTTCCGGTAACGCTTTTAGCAAACCGATACCGGAACACGGTAACGGTTTGCTAAAAGTCCCCAATGACAGAACACAAGCGCAATAAGTACAGTGCTGCCAGCTCGGACTTATCTACAGTAGTCCGTTTTACCTTATATATATACGCAATGGACCGCAGCCCACACCAGGAGTGCTCGAGTGCAGAAATGAGATTGGCGCGAGCGTCTGCGCTTGCGCAGTGTCGACAACAGAGCCACCGCAGGGGCATGACGTCAGAGCTGAGTCTTGGTGTTTACGTTAGACCGCAGAGGGCGCTACGAGCCATGGAATATGGAAGCAAATTCGATGCCGTTGTCACGTGACCTTCGGGAGGTGCGCAGCGACGCGTGGGGTGCTTGGTCACGTGATATACGTTGAAAGCGCTGGATTGGCTGTGATGGCTTGTAGCGTCCGCTGCGGTCAGTCGTATTGTAACCAAACTGCATGAGGCAAACTCGCCGGAAACAAAAGCCATTCACAAAGAGTCAGATGACGTCAAAGGTGTCGCGAGAGAAACGGTTCGCATAGTAGTAACTTTGTGAAATTGCATCGGTCAGACCCTACAGCTTGTAAATAAGTCAAAAATCATTATATATATATATATATATATATATATATATATATATAAAGTTTCTAAGTGCTTTTTCCTTTCTTTTTGTGATATTTTTGGCGAGATGCTGTGGAAGTATGTTTTGGGAGCAAAAAAGCCTAAACTCAATCATTATTATTCTTTCTTATTAATACTATTATTATTATTATTATTTATACGCTATGACGTAATAAGATTGACAGTATATCCTTAGAGGCCTTTCGAAACACTAGCATACACATATGATGGATATCCCTTGTGACGAATTATTTGTGCCGTTATGTCTTCCAGGTTGGTCAGCTTTTTCAAAGATCTGTTATCAGCAAGCATATTCGGTACAGCCCTTTTAAAACTCCTCGAGTACGACGTCAGCTTGAAAGAAGAAGAAGGTAAGGGCAGGAGGGAGAAAACAGAGAGCTTAACCAAGGCGGCCTGCCTCGGTTGGCTACTCTGCCTCGGTTGGCGACTACTAAAAGCTACTAAGAACAATATGCTGATCTTGCAATACTCTGCCTTGGGTACGGCGAAAAGATACTCCCTTATATATATCTTTTTTTTTTTTTTGGTCCGCTTTACTTCATTTGTGTTTTGAATACGAATACAATTTTGTTTCATTTTCTTTATTTTTTTTTTATTTATCTCCGGTTTCTTTTGAGTAAGCACATGTGTTTTTGGCAATGTCACTGCTTACATGGATACTAATATCGTAACAAAACTGAAAACTGTTGTAGTTCTCATGACCGCGCTAGTGTGAGATAGTTTATCCGATGTGATTGTTTTCGTTTTGTTGCTTTTGCAGTAAATTGTTTGTTTCTGCAAGTATAGATGCGATTATAGGCTGAACGAGTACGCAGTAGGATTACGAGACGGAATGTCCAACGAGACGGAAGATCCAGTAGTGGATATTCAGGCTCGTTTGGACATTGAGGCTCGTTGAACATTCCGTCTCGGTTGCATCTTTCGTTTCGTTTGACATTCAGGCACGCTGGACATTCCGTCTCGCCTGTCGCGTGCTAGAAAAATTTGTCTCGTTAAATATACAGACGTGTGTATATTTAATATGCGTTCCTGCAATCATTGCCACATTTTCGTCATACTAAAATTTCGCGCCACTGAAGCCGACGTTGACGAGCCGACGTTGACGAGCCGACGTTGACGAGCCGACGTTGACGAGCCGACGTTGACGAGTCGACAGAGAAACACAGAGCAGACACAAATATTCTAATTTCATCTATTAGAAGGCATGACGGTTAGTTAGCTGAGTGCCGATGCGCAACTGTGTACCCATCGGTTGAAGGTGTTGATTGCACGACGCCAAACGGTCCTTTGATATTGACAGTTCAAATGTTTCAAATGTTTCGATGACATAGGGCAGCCAGTTTCAAATACACAGTATATTATGGATGCGGTGTTCGGGTGTTCTAGCGTATCGCAATTGGGGGGGGGGGGGGGGGGGGGGGCTATGAAAGCCGCGCTTCAGAACCCAGGAATTTCTAGTTCAGTCCTCATTCCTGCCCATTTCGATCTATGGATGAGCTACACGGAGACCAGCATTGTAAGCACATGAACGCCCGCCAGCGCCACTTACTATGCGCAGAGTCAATATTTAAAATTTTGGAAGGAGCTTTGGGAGCTGTTGGTGCAAGGCATCAGCAGTTTGCACAAGCTTAATTTCCCTTTAATAAAAATATGTGCATATATATATTCTTTTTTTTTTCTTTTCTTTTTTAATCAATTTAAATCTAACGCGCCTATAAATGCACGGGAGTAACCGGGGGTAAGACCCGAGAACCTATGAGTAAATGCAGAACAAATGTGTGAATTTAACAGATTGTTATTTTTGTCCGTTTATCTAACAGACAATTACTCACAGTACACCTCAGTTGCCAGTAGTTTACATACGCATGCATTCCCTGCCAGCAGGTTCGTATGGCACAGACTAGAGCGAGAATACTGGCATCACGCAGTATGCAATCGTTTTGCATGCGGGACACGCATAGTGGTTCTCAGAAGCCCATGTAATTCAACTGGCTTCTGGAAGCCACTCCGAAGCTCGCAATCCTAGCGAGGCAGTTGATGACGTCTTGGTACGTGCGAGCTTGACTGCTGATAGAGGACGCGAACGCATCCATCTCGGCGTGTATACAGAAGGTTCCTGTTGACAACGGCGCTGGTGCTTGGTATCGCGGTGCGATTGCTCCATGCCACGTGACCAGAAAAGGCAGAGCGGAAACGACGGAAGCAAATCCAAAAAAAAAAGTATCATATTAATTAGTAAAATCACCTACTTGTCGCTTAACACATGGTTCACTGCGACTGCAATCGGTTTGGTGGCTGAAGCATGCGAAACTAATCATCGCAATAATCGTCAATGTGCCGAATCCTCCGGACAATCACCGGACAAAAGATCAATACTTTAGCACTTCACTTGCACAAAGGCTTAATGGAAGGAACGTTGTATTTTTATCACTGATATTGACATGAGGATCAAATTTTTGTTTCTGGGGGCCAAGAAGTCAAATAAAAATGTCTGGAACATTCACTCTCGTCTTGTAAAAAAACAAAAAAAAAACAACAACTACAATTTTGTGTAATTACACAAACTACACCGACTTCACTTAACAATGATACTAACAATTTAACCAGGCGTTTCTCTCCCATGCGGGGGACATCATCTTTGTGCGACCGGGGACACCAATAAGGAAAATACAGCAACCCGCACAATACGGAAATATGACTGGTGGCTGGGGATACGCACGACTGACGATTCTAAGAACTTTCGTAGACCGCACATTTGTATCAGCGCCAGAGTTACGACGTTCTGAAAATCAAACGCGTGACCGATTGTCAATGGTCAGAGTTTGGTTTTTCATCTTGTAGCATGTGTGACCTTTTCCACCTCATTTTTTTTTTTTTTTTAATTATAGGAATTATCTCATGTGGGTGCTATGAAGTCTACGAAATACACGAACATAATTTTCATTTTTTTCGGGGGACTTCACAGAGGCAACCTCAGTGGGACAAGCTCAGCGGCGCACCAAAACAGCCGTGTATCGAAAAGCCCGGTGCTGAAAAGCCAAGTACCGAAACGACCCCTTACCGAAACGTCCGGTTCCCCATTTCGTCGAACGCGTTTTTCACCGTCGTAACTATCAGTAATCCAATTATTCCGTATCTATTGGATATTCAGACTCGTTGGACATTCAGGCTCGTTGCACGTTCCGTCTCGAATGGACCTTTCGTCGGCGTTTGACGTTCTGTCTCGCCTGTCACGTGACCGATTGGACATTCAGGCTTGTTGGACATTCGGTCTCGTTGGACATTCAGGCCATCACCGCGCAGTAGGGAATGCTGTGTAGTGTTTGTTCTTTTTTTTTTTTCTGTTATTTTTTTATGTAACATGCTATTTTTCCTCTTTTCTTTTTTTTTTTTGTAATTTGTTTTCGCTCGTTTTGTGATGATATCTTGTACTTTCCTACGCCGGACCAAGTCTTACAAGCCGCTTTTGGCAGACCCGCATTCTTCCGTTTGATATGACATATGCTGTGTTCTCGAGGTCCTTCTTTCGTTCGTGTTGCTAGAAGTTCGTACCGCAGTTGATCCTTGTGTTGTGGATTTGTGTGCGTATTTTGTTCCGAAGTTGTCGGATGCGTCGACCTTCAAAAATGGAGGTTAGGATACCAGCAGGTGCGAGAGTATAGTTGGCTTCCGTGCGTGCGTGCGTGCATGCGTGCGAGCGTGTGTTTGTTTGCGTGTGTGTGTCTCTCTTTGTGCGCGCGCTTGTATAAATGTGTGTGTGTGTGTGCGCACACACACACACATTCTTACACGCGTGTTTCTCTCGCTTTGCTAACTATAATTTACGGAAATAAAGGCCCGCTGCACTTAATCATATACTCGACCTGAAGGGGCGTCGTTCGTGCAGCTCGTATTTTCGTCAGGCGGCGCATCACTGGAAAGATATTAAGCTTTAACTGTCACAACTCGTTTCAGTTAGCTGCAGACGCTGCCGGTTGGTTGTACACCCTGGGCGCTCATCGGAATAAAATGTTATAAATACGTAATCACAGAAAGAAAGTATCATCTTTAAATGTAGTTGTGCAGCGTATACGTATATAGTTACCAGAGTCCTTCGTCACTCTAATTATACATAAAAGATAAATAAAAAATAAAGTGAAAGTGACACGAAACTGAAGTGACACTCCGGGTGTCTTGAAATTTCATTGCAGCTCTACCAAGTGCCTAATTAGCTTGAAAAACAAAAATTGCCACCAGAAAGAAGTAAAGTACAGGCTTTAGTTTGCATCTTGCTTATGGCCGAAGATCTCAAGCTGGAGGAATGGTGAGCGCACGGATGTCTGCTCGTTCCAGATTAAATTGGTTTGCAAAGTTCAATTCTCTGGTAAACAGTGTTCGCTAGCCGGTCATTAGATTTGTCAAAACGTCTTATATATATATATATATATATATATATATATATATATATATATATAAAGTTGTGTATTAAATTACGCTTTCTATACTGACTGTAGCGTTGAGGCTACATAAATATTTAATACGTTATTTTAAACTACATCCAGTTCGAACCACTAGCCCCGACGAGATCGGTTCCAATCTTCTGTCTCGAGATCCGCGTTTCTTCTCACTCCCCTTCGGTCTGGCCGTTCACTACAATATTCCCCCCCTAGCGAGGAAGCGCAGCGACCAAGCGGTTGTCTCTTTTTTTTTTTTTTAGAGGATTAAAGCGAAGTGGGCTTGTTAGTGGTGTCTGTTAAATGAGTCAGATGGCAGAGGTCGCACTGTTGGAGTCCAAGTGGGCGGGCTTGACGCGGTCGATGGACACAACTTGTTCTTTGTTTTTGATTAGCACCGTGAAGGTTTTGGTGTCACGACAAACCACCGGAAAAGGGCCATCGTAAGGAGGCTGGAGAGGCGCTTTGACACCGTCGTGCCGAATGAATACATGTGTACACTTTGCCAGATAAGGGCTGACGAAGGTACTCCGTGTGGAGGGAATTCTTGTAGCAACGGGGCGTAGGTCTTGCATTAGAAGTCGCAACCGCTGAGCGTAGTCCTCGGCGCTGTCAATTGGGGGATTTATGGCTCGTTGGAAGAATTCTCCTGGTATTCGGAGAGACGTTCCATAGACCAGCTCGGCTGCACTGCAGTTCAAGTCAGTCTTAAACGCTGTGCGGATGCCGAGCATTATCAAAGGCAGGGTTTCCGTCCATGACGCAGTCTTGTCCTGTGTTTTGATGGCAGCTTTCAATTGCCGATGAAAGCGTTCTACCATTCCATTAGACATTGGGTGGTACGCGGTGGTGTGAATATGCTGTGCGCCCAGTAAGTGAGAGAGGTTTTTAAACAATGAAGATTCAAATTGTCGCCCGCGGTCCGTGGTGATGGTTTGTGGCACCCCGAAACGACTCACCCACATGTCAACAAGGGTCCTAGCGACCGTCAGTGCCGTTGCATCTTTCATAGGGGCGACCTCCGGCCATCGCGTAAACCTGTCGACACATGTCAGGAGGTATCGGTAATCGCGTGATGGAGGAAGTGGGCCCACAAGGTCGACATGAACGTGAGCAAAACGAGCGTCAGGTGGATTGAAGGCGGTCAAGGGGGTTACCGTGTGACGTTGAATCTTGCTCCACTGACAGTCTATGCATGTTCTTGCCCATTCGCGCACGTCAGTGTTCATACGCGGCCACACGAACCGGGAGCTAACTAGTCGTTGGGTGGCTCGTATGCCAGGGTGGGCCAATGTGTGGATGGCCTCAAAAACTTTATGCCGAAACGAAAGAGGAACGAACGGGCGGGGTTGACCAGTTGACACGTCACATACCACGGTGTCAGAAGAACCATGCCTGGGGACATCCTCAAAAACCAGTGTCTTAGATGATGTCCGTAAGCGTTGGAGTTCCGCATCGTCTTTTTGACACGCTATCAATTCGGTATAGTCCAACAAAGCACCTTCGGAGAGGCAGAGGTTGACGCCTATTCGAGAGAGAGCGTCTGCTGCAGCATTATTGGAGCCTTTAACAAAGCGAATGTCGGTGGTAAATTCAGATATGTAGAGCATTTGCCGGACCTCTCGTGGTGTGTGTGCCGCGCTGGACGACGACAAGGCGTACGTGAGTGGTTTGTGGTCTGTAAGTACAAAAAATTGACGGCCTTCGATGAAGTGCCGAAAGTGTCGTATGGCAAGGTAAATTGCAAGCAGCTCCCGACCAAAAGTGCTGTAGCGCGTTTCTGTAGTACTGAGGCCTTTAGAGAAGAATGCGATCGGATGCCATGTGTCCCCAACAAGCTGCTGCAGGACAGCTCCAACTGCCTTGTCCGACGCGTCGACAATGAGGGAGGTAGGAGCGTCACTTCTCGGATGCATGAGCGTGGTAACGGTTGCAATGGCTTCCTTGACTTTAGTGAAGGCGCCCTCTGCTGCGTGTGTCCACTGTAGTGGTGTCATTTTTGGTTTCGGGTTCTGCAGCAGATCGTACAAAGGCTGGGAAATATGAGCGCAGCGGGGAATAAACCGACGGTAAAAGTTGACCAGTCCTAAAAACTCTCGCAGCTTTGTAGCCGTTGTAGGCCGTGGAAAATTGCGAATAACGGTCACTTTGTCAGGCAGCGGTTGGATTCCGCAAGCATCTACGTGATGGCCGAGAAAATCCAGTTCCTTGACTCCGAATTCGCACTTCGCGGCATTTGCAACGAGGCCGTACGACGTCAGGCGCGTAAAAAGCTGTCGAAGGTGACTGGCATGTTCATCAGGTGTCGAGCTGAACACCAGGATATCGTCCAGATACGCGAAGCAGAAGGACAGTCCACGAAGTACTTGGTCTACGAATCTTTGAAACGTTTGAGCTGCGTTGCGGAGGCCGAATGGCATCCGCAAGAATTCATACAGCCCAAATGGCGTTGTGACTGCAGTCTTGGGAACGTCTTCGGGTTCCACTGGAATCTGATGGTAGGCTTTAACAAGATCGATTTTGCTGAAGATTGTCGCGCCTTGAAGCAACCCGCCGAAATCTTGTAGATGGGGTATGGGATAACGGTCAGGTATCGTAGACTGATTGAGTGCTCGATAATCACCGCATGGCCGCCAGTCTCCTGTCTTCTTCGGCACCATGTGCAGCGCTGACGACCAGGGACTGGAAGACGGGCGTACATAGCCTAGTTCAAGCATATGTTCAAATTCGTGTTTGGCTATCTGAAGTCGGTCTGGTGGCAGTCGTCGTGGACGTGCGAAGACAGGGGGGCCTGTAGTCTTAATATGATGTGTGATACTGTGCTGGATTTTCTGTGGAAGGACATGTGGCCCAAACACCGAGGGGAACTCATCCGTGATGCGCTTCCACTGAGAGTCCATCTCCCCACGTGGGAGAAAAGGACGCAGTGGCGGTGTCTTTGATATTAACACTTGGACACTGAGCTGCGTCTCGGTATCGATGAGCTGGTATTGGCGCAGGTCGACAGTGAGCCCGAATCGTCTTAGAAAATCCGCCCCGATGATGGCTTGTCGTACGTCAGCGATGATAAAGATCCAGCGAAATGTCCGCCGGAGCCCGATGTCTAAGGTCAACGACTTTTCTCCATACGCTTTTATTGTGGCTCCGTTGACCGCTTGCAGAGGAGGAGTTTCTTTGCGATATTTACGATCCTCCGGCGTAGGGGGTACTACGCTAACCTCGGCACCGGTATCTACTAGGCACCGAACCTTGGTTAAGCGGTCGGTCACGTAGAAAAGACGGCTGGATGACGAAGGGCCCTCGACGTTTGCCGCCTTCAGTGAGTGCCCGTGCCGTTTCCCGATTGAGAGCAAGGCTGTCTGCAAAATCGGGCGGCGTTCCCATAACGACTATGGTACCAGCACTGACGTTGGTTAGTAGAAGTTCCAGGCGAGCGAGTGGTGTGGTGCTCGACGTTGTCTCGAGTGCTTGCGGCTGTGGCCTCCGACCGTAGCGTCCCTCTTCGAGAGTGGCGCTGCATGTTTTGGAACTCGCGACTGAGGTCGTCAATTTTCTTTTCCATACGTGCGTAGGCCGCGACCAAGTCAGGGCTTTCCCGCTGGTAGTCGTTTTCGGGAGCAGGAAGATGGGAGCTGGGCTGAGCCGTTTCGTGGTGAACCGACGAAATGTTAGGCGAGTAGACGTCCATTATATCGTCCGCTTTGCGGGCCAGCGTCAGAATGGAGTCCGTGGTTTCCGTGGTTAGGACCATCCGGACTTGCTGAGGAAGACGCTGGAGAAAAAGTTCACGCATGATGGACGCATCCATCGTCGCCGCCTTGCCTCCGAGGAGTTGCTCCATTCGTCGGAGGAGTTCCGTGGGTTTTCTGTCGCCCAATTGCTCCTCTGTCAGCAGCTGCTGAAGACGTCGGGGTTCCGATTCTGTTGTACGCCGTATCAGTTCCGTGCGTAAAGTCTCGTAAGGTTGGTTCTCTGGTGGGGACCGTAAGATGTCGCGGACTACGGCCGCCGTCGACTGCGAAAGAGCGGCGACTACGTAGTCGAACTTCGTAAGCGACGCTGTGACTCGATGCTTCCGGAAGACGGATTCGACGGTGAGAAACCAGAGCTCAGAATCTGAGGACCAAAACTCTGGAATTTTAATCGGGGCCGTGGTGGCTCCTACCGTAGGTGAGGCCGAGGAAGTCGCGTCGCCTTGAACGTCCATCGTTGGAAAAAGGCGGAGGTATGTCCAGCTCACCTCAAACCCAGGGTAAGGAAGGTTGCCGATGTTACTTGTTTCGGGTCACCAATATGTAGCGTTGAGGCTACATAAATATTTAATACGTTATTTTAAACTACATCCAGTTCGAACCACTAGCCCCGACGAGATCGGTTCCAATCTTCTGTCTCGAGATCCGCGTTTCTTCTCACTCCCCTTCGGTCTGGCCGTTCACTACATGACCTTAGTCGGTTCGAAGTGGTCTGCGCGGTGGGCACAGCGCATGCGCAGGAAGTCGTTATTCGAGCACGCTAGCCTTCTGTTAAAACCCGCCCCATCGCCTGCTAAAGCGCACTCTGCCGGCTGCTAGTGCGCTCTGCAGTCTGGTAAAGCGACGCATAATTTACCCCCCTGGCAGCAGGTTGAGGGGTCTGGTAGAATACCGTCGTCTGCTAAGTAGTCAATAATCCCTAGACAAAGGACAAAGACAAATCTCCAAACACAGCTAGATGACTGGGGTACGACCGAAAAAATCCGCCTGGTCCTGGTATCAAACCAGGGACCTCTCCATTTCCAGTGGAGCGCTCTGTTCTATTATTATGTTATCATCTTCATCTTGTCCAGCTCGCTTGCACCTTTGCATTACTTTCATCATCATCATGCTAAGTCGTGTCGTTTCTTTCAAATCCTGTTGTCTTCTCGAAGCTGTCGTCTTGTTCGCTAAATCCGACGCGAAAACTGCACTGCCTGCCGGGCGGCTTGAGTGGCTCGATAAAAAATGCCGTCGTCTGCTAAGTCGCGTCGTCTGCTGGCACGCGCGTATTTGATCCGCCGACGCTCGCTGCCTCCTGCAACCCGCGCCATATATACTGCTCTCGAGAGCAACAACAAAGAGAGCAAACTAGTTTCGGGATTTCCCTGCCGAAAAGAAGATCTTTGCTCGCGATAACGGCACACACACACACACGAAAAACACTTTTTTTTTTCTTTAGCAAGGTTTTTTTTTTAGTAAAAACTGGTTCTGCCCGAGGCCGCTTCAGTTCACCACTGGAAAGAGCGGGGCGCCACCAGTCTGCGCGCGCTGATAGTGTGCCCAGATTACACAGTGTTTCCAACTGATCGAGGGGGGGGGGGGGGGTCACGTGGTTTACGGGCCGCGTTTGAACTATTACGAGCGGCGAGAAGGCGATGAAAGCGTCTCCGTTTCTCTCTCCACTCGCTTGCCTCCTTGCCAGAAGACAACTCGGAGCATGCGCATTTGCCACCAATCTGCTCGAGAGACGTCCGCCATTACACTGCGAACGCTTCTCGTGGTTTGAGTTGCACCCTCTCTTGAATCTAGGCTCCTACGCGCTGATAATTCAGTTGGCTTGACTTTCTGCTTGTTCACATGAATCACGGGCGTCGGCGAAGTCGCTGATCCCCGCGCGTTTTCCAACTCCATTTCTCTTTCATTGCAACGACCAAGGCAGCCTTTTTCTTTCTTCGTTTTCCCTCCTTCTAAATACTCGGCTGAGCATGCTCGAAAAAGGATGGCTTTTTGTTGTTTTTATTGTAACCCCAATTTTTCTTTTCCCTTTGTTTTCTGTCTTTTAAGCCGCTACTTTCTGCCAAGAAGATGCCCAAGGGTGAAATTGCAGATTCACTTCTGGACTTCGAGTCGACAAACTTGGTTCCTCAGATTATTTTTATATATATTTCGTTAAAAAAAAATATAATAATAACGATAATGCCCGGCGGTTTAAAGGAGTCATGAAATGACATGGGATCGGAATGTTCAGGACATTGCAGCTGGTCCTAGTCTGGCCCGAGTATACTCGCACAAACCGCCACTGATTCAGAAGCTTCTTTGTTGCAGTGAAATTGCGAGGATAGAAGGCGACTATTTTTTTCGGTCTTGCCTTCGCAAAGCTTGATGACGTACACATCGCGACACTGTTAGCGCGAACACGACATCGGCGCATTTTCTCATTTTACATCTAAACAGTATTAGCCAGCATGACATTTTATCGCTTACATTATAGAGCTAAATGAGCTCTTTCCGTAGCAATAAGAACTTGGATGACATCCCTTGGTTTCAAAGAGAAAACCTCGAAAAACTGGTGATCGCTTGTTCGCGCTAACAGTGTCGCGCTCTGTACTTGTGGGATGAAAACCACCCGTCTGACGACAGTCGAACGCGGACCATGGATTGAACTCGAGAACTGTGCGAGTACTCGACCTGGGTTCGTAACAATCCAGTGCATCGGCGAACACTCGGGTAGTGATTCTTATCCGACCACTGCGGCGATGAGAATAGCCGACCTCTAACAATCCCTGGAGCTCAGCACGCGTTTTCTATTTTGCTAAACCCAGGGCTTGACTATGATTAACTTTGGCGGCATAGGATAGGTACCAGGCCACGTGGCCGCTTGTTCTGGCTCCGAGTTGAGAGGATGAATGATGCTCATATCTCAAGAAGCTTTTTTTTTTTTTTTTTGCCTACTGCCATTTTCGAGAAAGAAAAACTAAGGCACGTTTATTCAGCTATTAACGTTAGGGAGTGATTCTAAGTAGTACTTAGCGAAAGTAGAAAAATCGTTTATGACCCCGTTAATTTAAGACACAAGACTGAGATTAAGATCCGATTTAATAGTATACGTAGTAGGCGCGCCTTTCCCGTTTAGCTGCAGTAGAATATAAATACACACGTGTGACACGCCGATTATTACGACATTGGTCGTGGCAATTGATGGCATTAATTACTGTTTCTGACAAGCCTTTTTTGTGATTTTACTATATACCAATGAATCTATAAACGTATAGTTACAGATATGTTGTTGTCGCTGTTTTTCACCAAGAAACTTGTGTCTCCGCCAATTTTTGGCTTTCGGCGGGTTCCTGGAAACTTTGATTCTTTGATTCATTGGATTAAGTATGGTTCATTCATCTGCACACATTCGTTCATATATATATATATATATATATATATATATATATATATATATATATATATATATATATATTTAATCAGACAATAAGAGCACGGCGTTCTGTCATTATCTCAACCTCTGTGCATGAAGCAGACAAATTTACGCTCCGCATAGACACGGAGAAAAGTTTGAAGAGCGTTGAAGGATTTATGGGGTACAAGCTATGAGCAACCAATTTAGCTACGCGTTCAGGGAGAACGACCCTTGAGCCACCTTTTTTATTATTATTTTTTTTTTTATTTAAAAGCGTTGTTGGCAGTTAGTTATCCCAAGCTTTATCTGGAATCGCAGAAAAACGCTTTTCCGTCATCCAGAAATCCTAAAAGTAGTCCGCTGCGGAGCAAACTGCTATTTCCCGAGTTCCTTGACATCGTACACCTATAGCTCAGGAAGCCACATTTTCGAATTGCTACCGCCGATTGCGCCCGACCTTCACTAGGCCACAAAATGGCGGCGCTCGCTCGGAGTGTCGATACTCTGAAGCAGAGCCTATTTAGTGACCCTGTACGGGTAGAAACCGAGGGAGAGGAGGAGACAAGAGAGCGCGGGGACAATCCGAGCTCCAACTAAACTCTAGCTATTCGATTCTAACTATTCGATTAAAATCGCAGGCCCCGTACAATTTTTTACTACCCCCTTTCGGCGCACGCCAATGAAAACGTAAACGCCACGGGTCGGCGATATCCGGAGGTTTGAAAGTTTGACAGACTATCTAACTCAGATGGCGGGCGCTTGACCATTAGTAGCAAGGCCGTAAATAAAAAAAAAAAAAAGTTAATTTTATCCAAAGCCTCAAAAACTTTGAAGCCTTATTTGTGATTTAAGCAGCAGATATGCTAAATGTGACCTAAACGCTAACATGGTTCGGGTCGCACTTCGCATATCGCACTCTGCAGCCAAGCTGAATGCTCTCGCGCAAGACCGCGAACTACTAAAACTTGAGTTCCCCCCGTTATCAATCGCACTTAAAGCAAAAATAAACAATAAAGACAACCCAAGACAAAACAAAACATAGATAGATATACCATTATTGCTAGAAAAGCGTTTAGTTGGCTTTCAGGAAATGCCACGAAGACGTCTCCGCAACATATATAAATAACTGCGTCGTAGGCGTATACAAGTCAAAACCGAAACTAAGACACATAAGTTAGCGGACGGCAGTTTCGGTGCGTAATCGAATGTGGCTTTCCATGCGACCACCACGAACTGAAAGCTTGCAGTTCTGGTGACGTTGTTTACGGACGCGGATCCGACGAAAGAGCACAGGCCGCCCCCTTGACGGAAGACGAATGGTTGCCGTTACGCCGATCGCTTTCACTCCCCGCACCGTTCAGAAGGATCCGCATGCGCAGACAGTTGGGGGGGGGGGGGGGGGGGGGGGGATGCTTTACCGGTCACAACGAAAACAGACATGATCCGTTACAACGGCTCGCCCTGTCCTTAGAGGCGAACGAGGAGCGACAGTCAGAGCGTCCACGTTTTCCCAAAACGAAGCAGTACTGCGAATGGCCTGCGCCGGTTGCCGTCGTAGACGCTCGCTCGATTCCTTTGCAGATCAACAAAAACACACTTTGAAAGCCTTTTTTTGACAAAAGAAACGAACAAAAAACAAGAAACTACAGGAATAAATCCAGATGGATTCGCGTGAAAGTTAAACCCCTTTCGCGGCTTTGTAATGTACGCGTTAATTTGGCTTCGTATGTTTTGTTTGTTTGCCCGTTTGAGGGTGGAGGGGGCATAACGTGATATAATTGTTGTAAAGGCGTCAAACACTCGAAGTCATTTTCGGTGTCGCCCTGTCAAGGTCGGTACGGCGGCAAGAGACAACAAAGGGACACTTCACAAAGCAAAATAAAAGTTAATTAAAATTCCGCATTAAAGAACCTCCAAGGAGACGGTTTTTTTTTTTTTTTTTTGGAAAGCAGCCAACCTGCGTTACTTCACGCCATAATTGTTCTACTTCTAAAAAAAATAAAAAAAATCTTTAAAAAAAATAAAAACGGACGAGTAGAACAACCCTTTTAACAATAGGGATGAATTCAAAAGAACGAAAATAAAAAAAGGAAAAAGAAAACACTGTATTACAAAGAGCTTGGCCAAACATTCGTTGTGAAAGGCACCAGCGCGATCGTCTGCCGTCCTAGACCTGACAGGTGACACCAGCCGAAGTGATGGGACCACGACGGACACACAAACACACCCCGAGATCCGCCGCGAAACCACGTCAATAACAACTATCAAGGTAAATAATAATAAAAAAAAAAGAAAAAGATTCAAAGACGAGTTGAGTTTCGCGTGCGGCAGCCAACCGACACAAAGACACACAGCTAGAGTGGCAGCGTCCAGTGTGCCGCGCGGTGTAATAAAGGCGGTTCGAAGAGCCCCCAAAGACCGGAGCAAGGTCGTGCTGCTATCGACGTCTCAGATTAACCTCAATTTATCCTTTGGCCGCAATCGATAGGTTCAGCTCGGAGCGCTACGGGCGTCTTGGACAAATTCGATGCCCCTATTATAGTCCGTCCGCCTCCGAGCTGACAGTGGGGTGGGCGCTACGCGCACTCGCCGGGCCAACCAACCGCCTCTCTTCCATCACCCGATCCTGATCTCTGTCCGTGGCTACGTGATTACATGGGGAAAGATAGACGTACGAGTGGACCAATGAGCACGCAGCTTCCACCGGGCTGTCAGAGGTGTGAATGGAGTACAGTGGTCGCACTGCAAACACACGCGCTCGCCTTGTCGACGACCAAACCTCGAACGAAGGGGTCGCGGTTTCGACCGACGCCCTAGCTTCAAACGTCGTATGCGCAAAACATATATATTAGTTTACACCCTGGAGGGCGTTTTGTGGTTTGTCACGGGGCTAGGGCTAACACCGCAAAGGGTGTTCTAGCAGCACCCTTCAGATGGTAAGCTCGATATATCGGAAACCAAAATTCTTTCAAGTACTTCGCAACTACCTCGTGCGTCACATCACATGATGCAGTGCCACTGTGTGACTTGTGGCGTCAGGTCGTGTGACGCAGTGTCACGTGACGCGAGCGACGCGACGCCACGTGAAACTGCGTCACATGCCGTGACGTTAGAGTGTCACGTGAACGCCATGTCACACTACGTCACACGGCGTGATGTTACAGTGTTCCGTAACGCTGTGACACTCCGTGAATTATACAGAATTTCAGATTTTCCCGCTAAATTTAGCAATTGAAGTGCGTACGGACGGTTGTACACGTTCTCACGGTCTGGTGACCTCAGAAATGATATCGCATTTGAAACGAGCACTTGCGACTTATTCTCATTATTCTTCCCAATCACCGCACACTGTCCGATCAAGTTACCTGACCTTTCACCGACCGCCTATCATTCGTAACAAGCAGTCAAGTTATTTGCGAGAATCTTCATTTAATAAATCTTGTTAGAGGTTTTATTTTCATATCCCCGCACTGCTGCGAGAATGGAACGTATTACCAGAAAATTTCAAGGTTGTTTTCATCCCATTTGGATACGGCGTAAGTGCTGTGTCCAAATGGGATGATTCTTCGTATTATATATATAGGTGTTCCTGCATCGTGCTTCCTCTGTAGTTGTGCTATTTTATTCTTTCCTTTTTTTTTTTCTTCAATGCGTGTCAAATAAATAAATTGCTACCCGACGGGATGGCCCCGCCGCAGGATAAAAAAGAAAAGAAAGAAAGGGGTATCTTGTGTCGGTGGCTAATCCGCTTATGTAATCTCGCCGGAGCTTGAACACAAATGGGAAATAAACCTTATATATATATATATATATATATATATATATATATATATATATCGTATTTTCCGGGCTGTACGTAGTCCGCGGACTATACAAGAATTTTTCTTTTCAAGGTCGTTCATTGTGACGAGAAGTGGCGGAATTGTGATTGAAAGAGTATGTTAATGAAAATTTATGTATATTAAATTTTTTATTTTTTTTTGTGAGCAAAGAAAGCAGACATTTCTCAAGGTGTGTCGTCTATAAGAAGATATTCGTGACGAGTAAGCACCAGGTGCGGACTATAAATCAAAGCTTTTGTTTTCGCCCTAAATTGATATCTGCGGACTATACACAGGGCGCGGACAATAGCCAGGAAAATACGGTGTATATGTACATCCTCTCATATTTTAATTTTTTTTTAATTCTTGATTATATTTTCCTAACAATTTATTTTTGTAAGTTCTTGCGTTTCACTTTGACTTTTATTCCGTCATTTTTTAAGTGAATTCTCCGCGTATCTAGCGTTCTTGTGTCTAGCCTTGATTGTTCTCAGTATACACTGGCGGTCATAGCTGAGCTCGCTGCTGCTTTCTTACCACGGGAAAAGAGAGAGAGGGGAAAGATGCTTTTGGTACGAATTCTGAGTGGCAATTTAATCTTCTATAATCTTCTAGGCCAGGCTGACCCGGCCTAAGAGCCGCAAACAAAACCACGAAACTTCCAAGAGCCGGGGGGGGGGGGGGGGGGGGGGGGGGGGGACAGGGCACACGGCAGACTTTTGTCCAGAGCAATAAATGAAACACTAACAACTTTCAATCTATCAAAGTCAAAAGCAGTCCATCTGCACGTATAAGGTAGCATTAGCACAAGACTACCAAACTGCAACCTGTCTTCCGATTTAAAAAGCTTTCCATTTCTCTTTGCGGAGAAGTGCTTGTGTGACCTGGTCCTGGAGAGGGGAGGGGGAGGGGGGGAGGGAGGGGGAGAAGGACGGGAGGGAGCCGCGAGCCGCACTTTAACACGCGAAGAGCCGCATGCGGCTCGCGAGCCGCAGCTTGGCCACCCCTGTTCTAGAGGGAGAACAGCGATGTTTGGGGAAGCCTGGGACCTACAAAGGAGAGTTCCGGTGATAAGAGAATTTCTCTTTCCCCTCTTCTCCCGCGGTTGCCTGAGTGCTGATGGGAAACTCTTCCCGGGCATGCGATGTGAGCAGTTACCTTAAATAGGGCGTCCAGTGAATACCCCCTATAGGGAGTATTCACTGTGCGCCATATTTGTGGGTGCTGCTTACAGCGCATGCTCAGAACGAGCTCACATCAATAGGTTGCTAAGACCGGCACTCTTGATGGTGCGGAATGCACGTTGCAAAAGAACTGTGGAAGCTGGCCGTCAGCACGCGCTCAGCATTCGCGCACACAGCTATGGCCGCCAGTGAATACTCCCTATACAAGTTTTTTTTTCCGCACTTCAATCGTTTTTCTTGTACGCCTTTTTTTCACCATTTTATCATTTTTTTTTTTGTTTACTTATAATTACCCTCAGGGTCCCCAGGGACATTACGGAGGGAGAGTGGTTGGTTAGTACAATTTTAAATTTAGAGTTATCAGTGATGGTGACGATACCATGTCTGCGCACCTTACTTTCGCTTATACGTGCATCAACAGAAGCATTTGTAAACGTTCACCGCTTTATTTATATACACAGGGTGTTTCACGAAAGGTGGACAAATTCGATATCGCAAAAACTACACATCGCAACAAAAAGAGGCTGTTGTCGTTTTGGTCCTAGGCCAGGAGCCTATTTAGGAAAAATATTATAGTTCGGGATAATTAAGTCGTTAATTATTTTCGCGTAAATAATTTGCTTTAAATATCGGGTTTAGGGGCATGGTTTTATTTGGAAACTTTCCGAGCATCATCAAAAACACACACAAAAAAAAAAATTGGAAGGCGATAGAAGGCACGGGCTGCATTTAACAGCTTTCTTAAAAACAGCACAGCTTCGACAGATTTTTAAGTTTCGGTTTGCAATCGGAGCGCTCCTCGGCATGGAGAAATAGTGCAACCAATATCTGCTTCGCTGTCCTCGCGCGACGCAGCAGAGGCAGGTTGCACTATTTCTCCACGGGGCGGGGTGCCGTCGGTGCCAAGAAGCGCTCCGATTGGAAACCGAAACTTAAAAACCCGTCGAAGTTGGGCGATTTTTCAGAAAGCTGTAAAATGCAGCGCGTGCCTTCTTTCGCAGTCCAATTTTTTTTTATTTAGTGTTTTCCGATAACGCTCAGCAAGTTTCCAAATAAAACCATGCCCTTGAACTCAATATTTACAAAAAGAATTAAGCGAAAATAATTAACAACTTAATTATCTCCAACTTTAATAATTTTTCTAAATAGGCCCCTGGCCTAGGACCAAAATGTCACAAGCTTTTTTTTAGTGCGATGCGTAGTTTCAGCAATATCGAATTTGTCCACCTTTCGTGAAACACGAGATCGAACCGTGTCAACACCGTGCGGCCGAAATTGGAAACATATCGGAGGCCATGAAGAGGGGATACCGCCGTGCCTCGTTTGCTACAGGCGCACGTCCATAACGACGCAAGCGCGTTTCCGGCTGAGCTGGGCCATCTTTATGAAATGTTTACTCTTTCTGTTGTCGTTATTTCTTACTAAAAGTTATGTTGTGTCGTTCCACACGGGTGGATATTCAGCAGTGCGATTGATATAAAGTCGTATGCTACCATGATTTTAGTGTTGTTTGTGGAACCGCTGGTCCCAGATATTTTTGTTATCTTGCAAAATCCATAGATTTCATAAAACATTCAATGTTGATTGGGTTGACTAAAAAATTAACCCGACTGATCACCACCCTTCAATAAACTAATCAATTGTAAATCCGTTAGTTGATTTGTCTCCAGTCATATTGCATGAAAGACGTTGAAAATGCTTTTACAGTGGAACTGTTAAGAGCTAGTTTCCCCAGTCCTCCGCAAAGAAATGAAAACACCGAACTCTGGACACCTACCGCCATCTATGAGCGACGGGGGCAAGCCACGTATCTGGTTGCCGCCGTCGCTCATAGAGGGCGGCAGCCTTTCCACTCTGGTTTGCCGACTTGCGGCCGGCCATTACTTTCCATTGTACAGCTCCGGTGGTCTTCCTTCTTCACCAGAGTGGAAAGGCTGAAAGTTTCTTTAACCATTTTTACTATCTACAAATGGCATATTGCAGTCCAATTTTAAACTTCTCGTTGTGACGCCTTCAGAAGTATGAACACAGGAAGCCTTTTAAAGTGAAGTAATTTTTAAGTTAATATTTAAACCATATAATCACCCTCAGTGACAATTGCAAGCATTCTTAATAGACCGATCTCACCAGCCAGTTTGGCTACGCCATCGCTGCCGCAATGCATCGAGGGATCTAGTCTTTCTGCACGTGCGACAACCCCGCTGGAGCTCTGCGCGAGTGGAGCACGAGACAGCATGAGCCCTCACGTGCACTGCCGTTTGCCTCCTGTGAACTAAAGTTATGGCAGCGTCACGCATGCGCAAAACGCTTGGTGAGATCGGTCTATTGATTTACCGGGCAAGCCGGTTATTAGAGAGTATTAGCTTACCGCTTACCGGGCGACCGGGGGGTTACCGCGACCGTCACTGCAGAACTGCGCATGCGCCAATTATGCCACGCTACTCGGTTTACCGCGTTTACCGTCAATGGCGACTGCCGGTCATCGGCTCCGACGGCCGGCGTAGACTAATCACTTACTGTTTTGGAATGGCGGGGGAGGCGTCTAGAAACAATCGTCGCACCACATAACATGGGAAAGGGCAAGGGAAGCGGCTCTGGTTGGCCTATAAAGGCTTTCGCCTACCCGAGGTCCATAGCAAAAATCCGGGCTTCCATGGCCGCCGGACAGGCCGGTTGAATAGATGGATGGTAACTGCTATGCCCCTTGTTTCGGGCGGCAACCTGAGCCACCTAGCCGACATTAGAGACTGGTGCTGATGGCAATGGAGCTGCGAATGCAAACAAGCAGCGTACAGGATGATGCTGTTTGCTTGCATTCGTGGGAGAACGGTGGCCGAGTGGGCTAACGCACCACAGCTCGGAGCACGTGTAGCGAAAGCTCGCGCTGCAGAACTCAGAGCACTGGGTTCAAATCCCCGTCCCTGCCCGGTTCGATCTGGACGAGCATCGTACCGGCTGCGTTCGTATAACGATGACTGGTGGTGCACGTTAAAGACTCCAGGTTTTCGGTCGTACCGCACTGGCCACACTGCCCATCTACAGCGAAGAAACAGTATCGCCAAATTCAGGCAGACTAACCTCGCGCTGTGTAAATATTCACACAACGACCAATTTCACTTTTTCTTTTGGCTTGCATTCGTTCCAATAAGCTTTCTATTCATTTGCGCGCTCCAATAAATTACCAGTTGCCACAAATCTCTTCAAGTAACCGCATGTTTTTTTGTTTTTTTTTTTATCACAGGGAACAAACAAATATATGAAAGAAAAATAGAGGATCCAACATTACATTGCAATTTCTTAGCAAGCTAGCCAAGACTAGACTGCAGCGCCTTAGCGATCATGGCAATGGCGCGTATAGTGAGAAGGTAGTATGTGGCCCTGCGCCTGTTTTGAGAATGCGTTTCAGCGCGTCCGATGATATATGTCTTTTGCAAGAGGCCGTCAATGCAGCACCATTTTCCAACCGGGCGAAGTGGTGCGAGGTAGCCGCGAACGTAAGTTCGGCCACCGGCAAAGATTTCACACCGCGCGGCGTGATGGAACGACTAGACCTCCTGCTGACCTATTTCCTTCGGGAGGAAAGGCACAATCTCCGAAAGTAAGTCGATCCTCGAGGTGCTACGTAATAGAGTATTATCACTTGCTAATAAGTGTTGGCGCTCTTGACTCAGGTCCGGCACAGAGGAACAATACTCTGAGAAAGAGAGACTCCTGCAAGATGTCGCAGAGCTTGCGCGGGAGCTGGGATAAAGCCCAAAACGGTCCTCAGGAAAAGGACCTTGTGCGCTCCAAGGAAAGTCTCGGCGCAACCACGTGCTCCGGCGCGAGACTCCGCTAAGGCGGCGAGAGACGTCGCCGCTCTGGAAGGGTTCAATGCCGCGACCCCAAATGACGCCGCTGAAGGTGGGGAAGTTATCTGACAAGTGGGCACGTGGTCCATGGTTTACTTCTGTCTACTTTATGAAGTACATTCCGCCAATTTATATACTCCTCAAATAAGATTTGAGTAAAACCCTAAATCATTATTGGCATTTCTATCCTTGCGTGTTTTAAACGAGGTATACAGCAGGGGTGATTGCTAGAAGCTAAATGTACAGCTAATAGGCTCAGCTGTCCACAACATTTTTTTTCCTTATCGGTATTGCGGTGTCCAAGCCACCCCCATCTACATAAAGATTACGTCACGATGCGCAGCTGTATCATTGGTTTTGCTAAAGCTACTTTTTTTCACTTGAGTTATTACGAGTCTTTTGTTGTCTCCCTACAGAGATTTTAAAGAAATATAATAGACCTGGTAATCACATCGATCTCATTAGTTACTGCGCCATGGGCGATATGTTGTCCCATGTGCATTAATCATGTTTCTAAACCCAGGCGAGAACAGTTCGGGACTTGGTGCGACAGCATCTGCAGCAGACTTGCTGGAGCAGATATACAATGTGGCAGAACACCAGGATGCTGTAGAGGAGCCAGCAAATTTGAGCCAAAGCATGTCCAGCTCTCAATCCTCTCTCGACGAGCAAAGACCCAGCACACCTCATTTAGCCCCACCAAGAGGTTAGTAAGAATCACGCTTTATTGGCTGGGTGAGGAAATCCTCTGTACTAGGTTCAAATCGTTCCAATATAGCGATCTTTGAAGGAACCATAAAGCAATTTTCAAATTTGTTCGGAATGGTTGCACAAAGAAAATCTGACTAATATTTCTGTGCCACGTTCAGAAAAAGTCCTTCATTCAAAAAAAGTTTTACTGTGAACTTATTGAAATCCTGCTTTCGGGAAAGCACTTTGGGGCTGATGATGAAACGAAACAGTCTTTACATCTCAATCGAGACACGGGACAGCACGCCTTTCGACTTGTAAAACACAAATGATTTTATTCCTGTTAAGTTTCGAGTTGCCGGGCCGCCGGAAGGGAAGAGAGGGACAGCAGGAAAGGGCAGTGTTGTGGGAAGGAGCTGGCCTCCACACACGGTCGAAGTTTTTAGGCCACTGTCTGTGTCGTTGACGTCGCCAACTCAGACGCTAGGAAAGCCGCTTTTCTCACCGACAACAGAGGCGAAGGCGACGAAATCTTGTTACGTGCCTCCTTCAATGCTGTACGCTTCGATATTTTCCTGCGCATAACAATGCGCTTTGCTGGCTCCTCATCCAGAAACTGTGCAAATATTCCCATTTCATCAGGCTGCTGCATCTCCTGTGTACTGTCTGGTTTCTTTCTTTATTGCACTTTATTATGTAGAGGCAGGTGTTAACTTCTATTATAATATTCTATGCGAGGGTTATAAGTAAAAAGGTAATTGATATATTGTGTTAAATATTGGAAACAACTCAATTTTTCAATTTCCTCATATCTCCGGCAACATTTATAATGGATTACCGTTGCTACATTCCGTATTAAAATTTTTTCTTGTTTATAATGGCAATGAACCATGTGAGCAATGCCCCTAAGTATCTGTATGCATGGTATCTGGTAGCAGTTGGCCTCTAGCTACTTAGAGAAGCCTTTCAACAGAATGTAGTGTGGTCTTTATAATTGTTTCTTGTTTTCTGCAGGAATGCAGAGACAAAATGCGGCCACACTAAGCTACTTACGCCTTCGTGGGAAGCGCGAATTGGACATCGAGAACAGGCGGCTCGCACTTGAGGAAAAAAGGCTTGCATTTGAAATGCAGAAACATGAAGACGAAATGCGTGAAAAGGAATGCAAAAGACTAGCCAAGGAAGAGGAGGAAAGAACGGCTGCGGCGCTCCAGGATGGCCAGCTCAAGCTCATTCAAACATTAATAGCAAAGCTGGATAAACAATAAAGCAACTAGAAAACCGTACTTATCTTTATCGCAAGGGAGACAAAGTGTCTGGTAATTACATCGACTCAGCCTTTTATTGAAACAATCTATACTACATATCGAAACAGAATGGCCAAAACCAGCAGGGGCGGATCAGGGTTTCTTTCCAAGAGGGGGTCAGGCCAGGGGGCGGAGGGAGAGAGCATGCTTACACACGGCCGAATATATGGCCCTAACTAAGACGTACGTGCTATCTCATTATGCCATTGTCCAATGTAATTGCAGGAGTGAAGATTGTGTTCGACTGCATTCAGCAAATCTCATTAAGAGTGACTTCCGGCTGCAAATTCAAAATTCTAGAGAGGGCAGGACATCCTGACTCCCCCGTGTGTCCGCCCTCTAGAGCCAGTAACAAAGCAATAAAACGGTAGAGGTGCTGAAGAGTTTGCGACAGTTAATCATGGCGACAGTTCCCCAAGATGGAAATATTTTAGAAGGATGCAGAAAAGAGGACATAATAGCACTGCACCTTCTGAGGATGTTATTCTGTCCTTTCTGAATCCTTACAATATATATTGCAGTCTAGGGAACACTGATTGATTCATTATTTGATTAATTATCACCCTTAAATGTCCACGGGGTGCTTTACATAGGGGGAGGGGGCAAAACTCGCATGTAAATTGAAACAGAAACACACAAACTAGGATAGCAAACACACAAAAAAAATTAGAACAAATTCAGAAAATGAAAGCAGCTCAAAGAGAACTTTCGATTTACATACGTAGAAACACAGCGTTACATGCCGCGCAAAATGGAAACAGCGGACCTGAAGTAGAATTGAAACTAGAAAGAAAGGAACACTTGGTGTCCTATGCTATACATTTACATGCAAGTGCATCTATATACACCAAACATAACATGAAGTTTACGAATCAGGGGAAAGGGGCACAAGGTAATCATCAAGGGCGGGTGCCTCGACCTCAAAGAAATTAGACACTTGACTGCCGTATAGGCATGTGTGACAATTTGACAGTAGGGTGGCAACCTTATACATGCGCCCAAGTCTTTGACGCGACATTTTCTGGTTCTTGTGGAAATCCACAAAAGCAAAATCTGCGGCCACCTTCCCAAACCCCCACTCGACCGCCTGGCGGACTGTACTCATCCTCTTGTTAAAGAGAGCTTCGTGCGGCAGCAGGCGGGAGCCTCCAAATGGCTTGAGAAGGAGAGGCCGCAGTGGGTACGCTGGGTCCCCGTAGATGACGTATCTTTCACCGTGGTTGATGGCTTGCAAGTTGTCATAAAGGGCGGTGTCTTTGAGGATACCTGAAATTGGTTATTTGCATACTTTTATTGGCACTGAACATCCAAGACCAAGGCCTCTCTTACATTTAGGAGCGACCTTAGGAGCTTCTTAAAAAAATGGAAAGTGAAACTCTTATTCTCTGATATCCCGTGGAATTGTTCTACTTCATCATTTGAGCTGTGTGAAACCATTCTTTTGTCATATACTGCTTTAGTTTCTTTAGGAATGGAGGACTACACCCATTCTCAAATTTGTGTTCGTTGAATGGAAAGCTGTACACTGCGGGACAGGGCTTGCGCTGTATTGCGACTCCCACCAAATAAATATATGGTACAGCGATGAACCCCATCGGCCTGGTTCCTTGGATACAACGCTTATATCGTGTTCAAAGTAGGTTTCAGCCCTTCATGCCATGTAGCTGGATGCTTATGAGTAATACTGTGGACAATGCTTGCTATTTAGATATTTGTCTACTACTGCGCGAACGAACGAACAATGCTAAGGTAACCTAGAACTAGCTGCGCACACTCGCATAGGGTCGGTTGTTATTGTAACCTCGTGCAAAAAAAAAAATGTGCATGGAAAGCATCAACGAAAATCTGAGCACAAAGAAGACACTTGCCTGCGTCATGTCGTCGCCCATTAAAAGGGCCATCTAATTGGCAGATGATGCCGTTGGCAGACATCAGTGCTTGATATTTCTGCACGTGGTGCCGCTTGTGTCCGGAGAAATGCTCCTGTTGCCCCACCGACGGCCGGCAGATATGTCGGGCAGTGCCGTCGATGAAGCCCCAGCAGTTCTTTAACGGCGCACCTCTCGCATGCACCGCCTGCAAAACATCGCCCGGAAATTAAGGTTGACAGATGCACAGCGCAAACACCTGCAAAAGGCCGGCGTATTCTCACCTCGGAGAGCTTCTTGAGGCAGGGCACGTCAAGCCACTTGTGGTTCGTCAGGTCTGATAGCAGATGTCCAAACTGGTATTCTATATGCGCCATGACAGTGCTTACTACGCTCGAAATGACCGAGCTGTGCCGACCGAACGTTCTTTCTAAATCGCAAAGGCGATTGGGGTACGCCAGCCTTCGCAGGGTCATGCACAGCGCCTCGTACCCCGGAACCCTCACTCGCTGGGCGCTTTTCACCTCGGCTGGAATTGTTAGAGCTGCCACCAGATCTTCTAAATCCATTTTTTCAAATCTAAAGCTCCTTTTGAACGTCCACTCGTCCATGTTCGGAACATCTACAAATCCGTGCTGCCCAATGTTGCGTCTGGGGACAGGCTCTGATTGAACAGAATATATCGCTTCAATCTCCGGCCACGTTAGCTCATTTAACAGTAAATTGTCGCCCAACACGCTGTAGCGCGCCATCACACCCGTGGAAGGAGCCGATGATCCGAACCGAGGCTGCTGCAGGTTACCTTCGACAGCACCACGTTGCACCACGGAGGTGAGCACACGAGACGGCGTCGGCTAGCCCTCGACGGATGCGTTTGGCTTGAGGCGCGACCAGTATCCAACAGCTTAGCTGACAAATTAAGTTACTTGGTCGTATACCAAGGAAGTACCACTATAACTACTCGTAATGAGGAAAATATTTTTTAAAAGTGGCTTTTTATGCGGCATTTGTCCAAATAAATGTACCGCTTTAAAAACGAACCACGCCGGTATTCACTATCATCATCATGACTTTTTCCAGCCGTTGGAGAAAGAAGAAACTTCCATAGGCGCGGTCAGGCGCGGTTACGGTATGCTAAAACGTTCTTTACCCGCTACGCTCTCGGTCCGGTACCGGCTCGATGGTCGCGGTCGCGGTAACCCCGGCGGTCGCCCGGTACGCGGTAAGCTAAAACTCTCTATTAAAAAGTAAAGACGTCAAAAATGTTCAAGCTGGCTTTTTTTTTTTTTTTACTTTTCCCTTTTATGACGTTATCCAGCACAAAATTCCAACTAAACGACAAAAAAAAATGAAAGCCGTTTACAACTCCCTGTAACGCCGAATTAGAGCGCAGCTCTTGAGGAGGAGGAGGAGGAGGAGGGAATGGAGGGGGCTATGTTGGCTATCCCCCCTCCTCTCCTGCTCGGCTGCAATTTAGGGGAAACTTTTCCGCTATATTTAGCCGGCAATTTTTTCCGCTAAATTTAGCGGGGAATTTTTTCCGCTAAATTTGGCGGGGACAATTTTTCGCTAAATTTAGCGGAGAAATTTACCCATCATGCACCGCACGGTTACGCTGACACCACTCAAGCCGGAAACGGGCGTTTAAGAGCTGCGCTCTAAAACGCAATTCAAGCATTATTTGAATATTCTGTAGGTTAATCGATGAACTGCCCAGTCCCGATATGCGTTAAGTTAGGGCGAATGGTTGACGAAAGCTCTCGGAAGACTCGCTAGCCCTCCTCAGTAAAAGAGTCGCTGCGGCCGATGCTGTCTGTGTCGTGGTGTGGGTAGTTTGTTAGAGTTGCAGAGTCTACTGCATTTGAATAGAATAAAATTTAGCCACACATTCATAATATTATCCTCTTGACATCCGCGGCCCTCACTGAGACAATCGAAGCTGGTGAACCCACACCACCGAAAAGGTCATCTAATAACACGCACGCTGCTGCGTTGCTTGTTTACACTCGTTTATACCACTCGTGGCAGATATAGTAGAACAGCTTGTTTCACACATTTCTTTTGTCCTGCCAACGAACAGTTTTGCGGATCGTAAACAGAAAAGGCACTTTCTCCTCATCGCAAATTATTAGAGTTGTTCCGACTCCGAAAAGCGTATTCACACCATGTCACAGGAAAGGGAAACATTGGCTACAGCGGAGCTGTTTACTCATAGAAACTAGCAATATCACGGTAATACCAATACAACACTAACGTTTCTCAATGCGAAATATTTATTACTGCGAAAGCTAAAAGTAGCGAGACAAAAAAAAATGCATAGAACCTGCGATTCCACAACGCACAGTACCAGCATAATGTAAGTATCCGGTTGGAATTTCTTGTTTTGTTGAATTTCCCCGCTGGTAAACCAATATATCTCTTTTAATATAAACAGATACTTAACATAACTAATGCAATTCACCTGGAAACAGGCATCCGTCGTGGTAATCTATGCTTCCCAACATCTGCCCAGAGCAGACGACGCGTCCAAAGAAGCGATTATCTAAATTTAGGCCGTACGCTGGTAGCGCGGTTCGATCTTCACTGAAGTACCGAACAGTACCGCACCATTCTCTGCTAGAATCGTTTTTCCACCTATACTATGCGACAAAATAAGCAGAAGAATCTACACCACCTCGCGCGCGAACGTGGAGAGCCAATGGGGCCAGCACGCTGGCTCCTATCTCCACTTTGATGGTGATGATAGCGCGACGGTTGCGCCAACTATATGGTTCCCAATAGAAACTTGCTGAACGTCATCGAAAACCACTAAATCAGTCATTTTCAGACAGACTTGGAGCGTGTAAGAAGCGTAGTAGTGCATTAAAGTTACCGCTCGTGGAGCAGGATACAAGACTAGCGGTTGCGTTAACGGGCCCGCGCAATTTTTCCGTCTCTTATCTAGCCCCAGCCTTGTACCTGATCCACGAGTGGTAACTTTAGTACACTACTACGCTTCTCACGCGCTCAAAGTCTTCCTGAAAATTACTGATTTAGTGCTTTTCGATGACGCTGCCGGGCTTTTTAAGAAACATTCAGTGGTGGAACTGACAAGTGGCGACATGCAGCAGCTCTTGTAGCAGGGAACAACAGGTTTTGGAGCAGAGATTCCCACTCTTGAAGCAGACAATTTTGACCCTTTCATGTCAGAAAATTTAAAACAATCTCTTTAAAAGTTAGCCTAAAACAAAAACTGCAGTTGTGTGAGTGTTGGGAGACTATTTAAAGTGTCGTACCCACAGGGGGTCCTGGCCGCTACAGATATGTATTTATTTATTGAACATTCATACGCGGGTAACTTTGCAGATGACTCAATTAACCTATTAGGAGTACCGATGGCGTCTTCCCTCTGTGTTTGACGTAAAAAGATGTTTGTGGCTACTTTGTAGGGTTTGTGTCACGGTGACGTAACAGTCACGAGTTCGATATCAAACGCACATTTTTTTGCTCAATGTGTCTCACTCTGCTCCCTGCTTAATAGTAGTCAGGCATGTGCAAATAATGAATTTTGGGTTTGAAGCAAATTCAAAGTGTGCAGTGCTTTTGGTCGAATTTTTTTAATCAAACATTGGACAGCAGCTGCGTCCTTCTCCACGCCTTTCACTACTGTTACACCACGCTTCAATCAAAATTCAGCTGAACTCGCAAAGGTTGTTCCCAAGCTTCCAGTGGTTCACTTGTGAGCTCCGTTAAATTTAATCTAGCTATATTTATAGACTGTGGCCTCAGAAAGTCCAATACCTACATTGGGATGGCAACAAAACGACATATCTGACATAAAATTAAACCTATAAAGGAGCCCAACCATACCTAATTGAGGGGATTTATAAATATTCTTGCTATATGCCATTATTTTCTTCAATTCTGACTAAAAAAAAAAAAAAACAAGCACAAATAATGAACAAAGGTCGTTAGAACATCACTGCCTAACATACATTCTAGCATAATAGCCATAGCCACCGTTAAATTTTGAAGATTTTACTGCAATGATTAGTGATGGGCGGAACTTTTTTTTGAATCGAAAATTCGGCGCCGAATCTCGGGATGCGGCAAACCCGAACTGAACTTTTCTAAAGGTTCACCAAAAATACATTGTTACCAGGCTCAACGTTGATATTTAGTTGTTTTTTTTTCTTCTGGGGAAAACGATTTCAGTTTTTTTTTTCTTAACTTAAATGCAACATGTAATGCATATTGACAAAATTATTACTAAATAAGGTGACATTCTACAAGATAATTGTATCAGTGTCGTTTTTGTGTTTACTGGCAATTTTAGTGACTCCTTGCAGAAGTGGCGTGACCACGAGGTTGGGTAGAAGCGAGCGTGACACAGTCACGAATCGCGCTGCGGGAGTTTCGGTTTTGAGGCCTCATCAGCGCAAGCCTGCAACTGTGTGTACATTGCTAAAATTAAGGCAATAACGCTGCGTTGTTACTTTCTCTGGGAGTCACCGTTTTGTGCGGGAAAACAAATACAACGGTTGCCGAGCCTTCACCAGAAGAGATAACAATATTAATGTAAATATGCATGTTTTTCGATTTAAGTCAATTTACGTCAGCTTTGCATCAAAGTGTGCATCCCATATACGCAACGTCTTGTTTTAAACATATAAAACGCCGTTTTCTGGTGTTTTGATTTTAATTTAATTTAGAAGCATAAAACCTCCGTGTGTGTCCGTCTGGACACACACGGACGTTTAGGAAGATGTGAAGAGTTAGGAATGTCGGATGTGCAAAGTCGAGCATGATAGTTCTGTGTTTAGTTTTATGCGGGTAGATGAAAACAGAAAAATAACGCTAATTAAAAAGCAATATTGTCTTGTTTTGGTACAAACTACTTGTGAGCCGAAAACAGGATTGTTATAATTACGAGGAGTGCTTTAATGTAATTGTAAGACAATGTTTCAGCTACCTTACTGCAGCACCGGAAAGGTCAAATGAAAATCACATTATCCACGATGTACAGCATCATTTGTCCCTTGCGCAGTGGATTGCATCAATTGCTGGTCGATCTTCTATTCTTGAGGCAGAAAATATTGAAGAGAACCACACTCGCAAAGGCCCATAAACGCACAGTTACCCTGTTGCTTACTCCACACCTCGCCGTAACCGCTGGTTGTACTACACTAGAGAGTTTTAGTAGATCGTTCCGATACCTCCGATAGCCCCGATAGCGATACTATGCATGCGCAAGGGAGGTGGTGGCGGAGTATCAGGTATCGTTATCGGAGTCATCGGAACGATCTACTAAAACTCTCTACTGTACGATCCGCGCGACCACACGGCGTCCATTTGCAATACATGGCCTCGTCGCGTTCTCGCACGTGTGCAGACATTTGCTGAATTTCTGCCGAATCTTTGCCGAAGCTTTGCCAAACTTTCCTTCAAAAGTTCGGCATGTGCCGAACTTTGCCGAATCTGAAGTTCGGCAGATTCGGTCCATTACTAGTAAATATCAACAATCACAATGTTTCCTTTTTGGTTTTTTAATACACCCTACCGCTTTAAGTGTTTTTCGCCTAAGTGCGCGGCTGCGCTGGGGCCAAGCGAGTCGCGAGATTGCGGTTTTAGCTTTGCGGGTATTGCTTCTCCGCAGTGCACCGGTGCTTCAGGAGAAGCACACTCAAGGGGGCTAACCCGCCGCGATCAACACTTCGAAAAGTACGAACATCGCAGTTAATTTTGAAGCGGATATCGAAAAGCTCATTATTTGAAACTATTATTCGAAAATTCGAATATTCGCGCAACCCTACTCTTCGCACATAGACAATAAAAAAAGAAAAAAACTGCACTTTTTTATTTTTAGAAGCATCGCCAACAATACCACGTGACAGACACCTTCAGTTTCCTTTTCAACAACAGCTCCCTTTTGGCGCAGACATGGCGCAAATAGTGCACAAAGACAGCCTTTGTAACAGCATGTACCACGTTATTCGTTCCGGCGCAGTTTGGCGCGAATGGCGCAGCAGTTCCATCACTGAACATTTGCCGGACCGTTTAAGTTTGCCGGATCGTTTAAGAAACATTTAGACAGAACTACGTCGTAATATCTGACGTGTGGTCTTCCCAGGTGTTACAAAAAAAAAAAAAAAAGCTGCACTGTTTAAAAAAAAAATTAAGCAAAGTTACTCTTTAACAAAATTGTTAAAAAAAAACAAAAAAAAACAAAAACAAAAACAGAAAACGCGAAAGCTACATTAATGCGGTTTGTGCAGGTGAGTTCTGCGGCCAGGAGGACATATAGTATACAGCTTTTCCACAAGGGCGCAGCCATCTTAAATGTCGTCAATTCTGGTATACGTTAAAACATCGTTTTGATCTCTCCACGCCACTTCAAGGTGTTCACGAAAAATACGTGATTGTGACGCATTCTTGTTTGGCCTCAGCAATATTTTTCTCGCATATTCCAGATTGAAATGTTTTATTATATTTTCGTCCCGCATACCAGATACGGAACCCACGTGGCTGAGAACGACAAAAAAAACAAACAAAAAAAAACACATCTATAGGAGGCTAATCGTAACGATCAGTCAGATAATTAAGTCACATTTGCTAATTAACTTTTAGAGCGCAGCTCTTAGGCGCCCGTTTCCGGCTTGAGCGGCGCCGCCGTCCGCGTAACCGCGCGCGTTGCATTATGGGATGTTTCCCATAATAACGTCCCACGTGACGTCACGTGTGACGTCACGAGGAAGGAGGAGGAACGTTTTTCCTCTAAATTTAGCGGAAAAAATTCCCCGCTAAATTTAGCGCAAAGATTTCCCCGCTAAATTTAGCGGAAAAGTTCCCTGCTAAATTTAGCAGAGACATTTCCCCGATAAATTCAGCGGAAACATTTCTCCGCTAAATTTAGCGGGGAAATTTTTCCGCTGAATTTACCAGAAAATGTAGCGAAAATTTCCCGCTAAATGTGGGGAGGGGCATACCCTCCCCTCCTCCTCCTCAAGAGCTGCGCTCTAATTCGGCGTTACGGAGAGTTGTAAACGTCTTTCATTTTTCAATTAGTGAAAATAGACACATTGTTCTAATTAGAAATTTCGTACTGAGCGTCGTCGGAAACCACTAAATCAGACATTTTTATAAAGACTTTAGGCGCGTGAGAAGCGCAGTGAATGCCCTGAAGTGACCACTCGTTGTAGGAGCAAGGTTACAGGTGCGATAACGCGCCCGCGTGATTTCTTCTTCTTTTATTACAGCCCCCCAGCCTTGTACCTGTTGCCCGAGTAATACCTTTAGCGCACTAATACGCCTCCCACGCGCTAAAAAAAAAAAAAAAAAAAATTTTTGGATGACGTTTAGCAAGTTTGCCATTGAAATCATGTGTCTATTTTCACTAATACAAAAATTTGATTGACAAATATGATTTATAGCCGGTTGATCCTTACGGTTAGCCCCTTATTACTATGTCCCCCTGTCCGTATAACTCACCTGCACAAACCACATAAGTGTAGCTTTCCCGTTTCTTCTTCTTTTTTTTTTTTTGTTTTTCAACAATAGACTTTTTTCAAAAGTCCGTCAAGCAACATTGGCGATCACCATTGCTTGCTTGCGAAGCGCGAGATTGGATCCGAGTTCACGCCGAACGCTGACGCAGAGCCTCGTGTCCAATAAATGCTCATAGGTGAGCAAGCAATGGCGGACAGGTGTTGGCGCCAACTTTTAAAAAGGGTCTATTCTGTTCAACTTAAAAACACCAACAACAACAACTGCACATGAAGGACAAGAGACCATTTTATCGAGACGTAGACGCTTCAAACGCCAAAACCATTATATCTTCCTTCAACAACCAAATCTTGCCAGAACTATTTGGTGCGGCGAGAAAACAATGCGCGAAATCCCCCCCCCCCCCACCCCCTTTCCATCCGCGGTATATGTTTAGCGCGAAATATTCAAATTATATTTAAAAGAAAGAGCTTAATTGGAGCATTACCGATGATTGAAAGATCATAAAAATATATTGTTGCAGAGAGGCAGTTAGACAATTAAAAGAAAATGTATTTTTTTTCTTTTTTTAAATTTTAAATCGCCTCTTTGCAACAGTATTTGACGAAGTTCAGCAAGCTGTGCTGTGTGACCTAATCAATATATTTTATGATCTTTAGATCACCGTAAAGCTGAAATCAATCTCTTTCTATTAAATATAATTTAAATATTTTCCGCTATACATATAAAGCGGAACATTTGCCCGAAAAACGAATATTTATAAAAACTTGCAAGTTTGAAGTCGATTTTCTAAAAAAACCCAATTTTCATTTCTTTCATTTTTTTTTATTTACAGTTAAGTAATATCAGGAACTAAGAACAAAAATTTTATTATATTGTTTGTATGGCTGCTATTAGGACTCGAATCTCACGCTTTGAGAGTTTTGAACGGGACTTCGCATAGACGCTCAGCAGAGCAGAATTTTGACCTATGTAAGGTTTTCTATTTAATGTTAGTACTTACCTCAATATCTGAGCGTAAAAGTCAGTGAAGCAACAGTATTTATCCTAACAATATTTATTTACTTGGCACTGGGGTGATTTGCAAGGCGTGCAAGCTTGGCCCTATGTATTGACGGAGAAGATACGTATACCATCTAGACTCCCGGACAAACTTAAGTCAAGAGGGACAAATCTAAGTAACGCGGCATGAATACCTGAAAATACAAATGGAACCTAAACACATGACTAACACATCTGAAGCCATACACGTACGCTACGAAATGCTCGTTATTTTACGAGAGTGTCCGTATGTGCAAAAAAATGAACCGTACTTCCTAAGCGCCAGATACAAAATCATACACATGTGTATGCACTGCATATCTGTTTGACAAAAGAAAATATGACAATCACATATCAAGTTCGGTATTTCAAACTCAAATCCGAAAGCAAAAGGCCCCAGAGGAATTCTCTAAGGATCTGCATTCCCCCGTATTGAGAGGAAGTAAGCGCTGCGCCCGCACTTGTGGATACGGACTACGGACTTCTAAGTAACTTTTTTTAAGTACACTACTTCAACCTTTATTAATGTTTATGGTTGGATATTGAGGTAACTGCCAACGATAAGTAGAAAACCTTACATAGGCCGAAATTCTGCTCAGCAGAGCGCCTGTACGAAGTCCCGTTCAGAACGCTCATAGCACGAGATTCGAGTCATAATAGATGCCATACAAACAATATATTACAATTTCCGTTGGTAGTCCCTGATGTTCATCCATTTTCTGAACTAGTACTCGGATATGCAACAATCCGGCCCACTGAGTGCCGGACAAGCATGGGGCATTAGTAATATGAAGTCTGGGTGCAACAACATGGCCGCGCCCACCTGATACTAGATTACCTAACTGTGAATAAAAAATAAAAGAAATAAAATGTCGAGTTTTTTAGATAATCGACTCCAAACTTTGCTAGTTCTTCGAAATATCCGTTTTTCAGGCAGATGTAGCGCATTATATATTTATTGCACAATATCGAAATTATGCTAAAAAGAAAGAGCTCAATTTGAGCTTTAGGGTGATGTAAAGATCATAAACATATGTTGATTAGGTCAGACAGCACAGCTTGCTGAACTTCGTCAAATATCGTCCCAGAGAGGCGGTTTGACAAATAAAAAGAAATACATTAAGAATGTTACGACCTAGACGATTAATTAGCATAAATAAAGCATATACCGAGATTGTTCCCAAAAAGTTATATTGGTGTAGCGCAAAAATAAGGAAAAGGGATGGAGTGAAATATGGCACCCCCGATAAGCTGGAAAAACGACAGTTTCCGCCCTGGCCCCTTCAACGGTCCATAACTCGAAAACAAAAAAATCCGACGAACTTGCCGTTTGCGTCTTCTTTTATTATAGGAGTTACCCGATAACAAGTATGAAAAAATAATCAAAAAGTTGAGAATCAAATTACCCATATATATATTATGTGTGCGCGCGTGTGTGTGTGTGTGTGGGGGGGGGGGGGGGGGGGGGGCACGGTGTATACATTTTGGAAGTACAATATTATCAGATTTTATTTAATTTAGAACCATATAATTTAAACCACGCTTCCTCAAAATAATTTTCTTTCGTCACTAAATTCCTTTCTAAACGTTGCAAACTAATTTTTAATGCAACCACACCAGAAAAAAAGAAAAGTAATTTAGTGTTTATGTCGTAAGGTGCAATTTAATTGAGAACTCTTTATTTTCGATGTAAATTACGTCATACTTTGGGTTGGAACAGGGGCTAATATTATATTCATTTCTTGGTTGGTGACCCAAATATTTTCGTATCATACATCAACAAATCAAAACGTGAATCACACGCAAGTCATATAATAGTAACGATCAGCACGGAACTACCGGCGAACCGCCGCCACCAAGCTCGCACATTTTTACTTTTTCTTTTTTTAGTTCTTCTGTGGGAAACTGCAACCGGAGTTGTTCTCTGCCCGTCTCGTTCACCGAGTGCCAAGTCTGGCCAATCGCCCCTCCGGCAGACTCCAGACGAATTGTGAACGGTCCCGAGGCCATACCAGAAGTGCGATGCACCAACAACAAAGGACGTCTACACGATCTCGAAAGCCGTTTGCCAGTCGCCCATCGGCAATGGCCTTTTCTTGTTGTTTAAAGATACCCAAGGCGGCAAGCCCATGCAAGACAAAGCCAATATCCTAGCCGCTAGAAGATCAACCATAGACGTACTCGAAACTCGGTCGATCTGCCCGATTCTCTCCGCGCCGAATTTTTGTGTGCGATTGTGTGCGTACACACACTTTTTTTTTTTTTTTTTTGCTCGAGAGGAGCGTTTTGTGTTGCTCATCACGACTCGATCACTCATAGATCTTTATTAATAGTTCTTTTATAAGTAAAAAAAAGCACTCTGGAAAATCGATTGTAGCGACTAGTGACGCAAGCAACAGCGTTCTTTTTAGATTTTTCTTCTATGGGACAGGCTTGATTTAAGTCAATATTGTTAAAACAAGCGTGATTTAGCTCACATTACAAATCGTTTTTTTTTTCTTCTCTTAGATCTATGAAAGCAAAAATTTTGAAAAGACAAAGGCCCCACACACGCTTTCATTTCTTGTCTCTTTGACGGAGAGGTTTGTGTGTGTAGGCAATGCACATCCTGTCCGTCCATATAAATAACCGCCTTCCCCGCTCACATTTACTCTTTCGAACATTTTTTTTCCCCTTGCGAACAGAGATAAAAAGTGTCGATTCCTTGCGGTATGTTGCAATGCGCCGACAGCCGAAACGCCGCACACTGTTCCTCACAAACTGCATTCGTGTTCACCCCTAAGCTGACAGTGCGGTGGGAGCTGAGGGCTCGCCGGAAGAAAATAAACTGCCTCACTTTCATTTCCGGATTACCCGCTGCCTAAACCTTCACACAACACGCCCCTCTCTCTGCGCATGGGTATTGGGCGTTTTCACATGACGTCAATCCCCTACTTTCTTTGAAAGTAACTAAAAAAATTATCAGCAAAAAAAAAAAAAAAAGAAAAAAAAGGAAAAGGAGGCGTGATAACACATACAAGCTTTTGCAAACTACCGATTTGAGGGTGTCGTGTGATCAACACGCGCCAGACAGCTGATAACAAAATGGTGGACAAAATTACGGCGCGATTTCTGCCGTCGCGGCGCTCTGGCCAGCACCAGCAATTCTGCGGCACGAGCGCCGCGACGGCAGAAAATCAAAATCGCTGCATGTGAACTAGGCTTTAGGACGGTTTTAGGGGCGAAGCTCCTTAGGGGCTAGCCATGTCTGTATGTCCGTCCGCCGTCGGGTGCACGTGCTCCTGCTCGTGAGCTCACGCGCTCACGTTCACGTGAGCACGTGCAGGGGAAAAAACAAAACAAAACAACAACCGCATCTCCACGAGGTAAATGATGTTGATTGGGGCGAAGGTCTGGTGGTGCTTGTCTGCGTAGACGGTGAGCCGCAGCATGCCGAGCCTTTCGTTCGTTTTCATCCATGTCAGAAAGAGAATGTGTGGTATGGAACCTGGTTATATACGCATTTGAGCATTTGACCGCGGCGTGACATGGATGAAAACGAACGAAAGGCTCGGCATGCTGCGGCTCAACGTCTGCGCAGACAAGCACCACCAGAGCTTCGCCCCAATCAACATCAATCACCACGTAAAGATGCGTTTTTTTTTTGTTTTTTTTTTTCGTATGACCAGTGTTACAGGAAAGCCGTACAAGAAACATGGCTCAGGCAGTGGGGAGTTTTAGGGAACCGTTTTTGCACATTCGATAAGGTACGCACTGCGCATGTGAGTCTTCTGCGATAGCGCATGCGCAGTTCGTACCGGAGGGCCCATCGTATACTACCGTATCGGATGCGCAAAAACGGTTCCCTAAAACTCCCTAGTGTCTGCATGTACGATGTACTCGCAGTGTGTGATCTGGGCATGTCTCCGCTTCTAGCGCGAGCTTTCTGCCTTTGAGAACACTTGGTCACACGCGCAGCCCAAAAGAACGGGGAGAGGCAACGACCGCGCGCTCTCCGCCTCACCTTACGATGGATCGCAGAGGACGCTCCTCGTCCCAGCCAATCCAATGCAGCGTGTCTGTATCACGCGACCTTCGGGAGGCATGCGTTACGCGATGCTGGAATTTATATATTTTTTTCCAGCATGGTGTTTTATGAAGACACAGGTCATGTGCACTATACTATATCTCGGGAGTTGTGTGCAGCAAAGGCATAGGCGCGGGCACATGGCTTTAAGATTTGCTTTCCTTTCGCGAGTGATCGCGAAAGAAAAGCACATCTGAAGGCCATGCGCTCGAGCCTGTGCTTTTGCTGCACGCAACTCGTGAGATGGAGTGTAGCATTAACTGCTTGCACAGTGCAAAACAAAACACATAAATGTAAAAAAAAAAAAACTGTGATTGTTTTTGTAGCGTAAACTACACTGGCCGAGGTTGAGCAGCTTCGCGTGGCTCCTGGAGAGCCGTGCTGCGCATGCGCGGGGAGCAGTGACGGAACGGGCAGGACTGGTATGGCGCCTAGGTCAGTCCCCGATGCACCCGCTCGAGATCATGGCTCGCGCTGTCCGGTTATTCTGGGCGGCAGCCTGGTTGCTTGATACATAACGACACGGCGCACAGCTGGCCAAACCAACGACCGGCATCTGGCACGCCCCAGCGGAGGACTGAGGATTAATTTGGACCGCCTGGGGATCTTTTGACGTGCAACCAAAGGCTCGGTTACACGGCGCCTCCTCCACAATAGGAGCGGAGAAGCTCAACTCATCAGATCCCGAAGTAGTCACATAATGCGTATACCGTGTGTGTGTAATTGAAGCAGCAGTAAGCACGATAATCAAGCTAATCCTAGACAACCATGAAAGCTAAGAATAACCAGCTGAACCTAAGCTTACGCTAGTATGTCCTGGCATAGCCAAGCTAAGGCACTGCATTTTTTTTTGTTTGTTTAGCGGGGAATAAAGAATGCGAGATTTAATTTTGGTTTTGTGCCGACGGTAACAGAACACAAAATTTAAAACCTAAAAATTCCGTGTTTTTTTTTTTCCAGTTTCCTTTAGGAGTTTCTGGCTGGTCAGTCACATCTATGGAGGGGTCGCGCGAAGACACGCTTGGTCCAGACGTCCATCGTCGCCACGCTTTTATCTTATTTAACCACCTTATTGATTAAAATTGCCCTTTACATTATATCAGTCCTTCAATATTGAACAAAATTTGGTTGTACGTTCGGACAAACAATGATCCGAAAAGTAACCCCCATTGCGGGAAGACGGAAAAAACCCGGAGCCAGAACTCTCTAAAACCCTAAACATCCAAACTATATAAAAAAAACAAACAAAAAAAAAACAAAAAAAACAAGGGGTTATTTTTATGCAAACGGAGAGAACTGTCGGATTAGCACTGGTACTAACAAAAGACACAAGAGAAAAAGAAAACCACCAAGGCCTTTCCGAGCGTGTGCACTACCAGCCTCAACCGGCAGTTCGTTTACGGTTTTCTTTCAGTGCATAGCAGTAACACGAAGATGTAAGCAGTACGATCACAACTGATTATAAAACTGCTTCCTTGTAACTTAAAGGGCAACTCCGCTCAATTCCGAAAACTTTAGGCTTACATGTGATTCAAATTCACAAAGCACTACCAAACAACTCTACGTCTTCGGTTTCGCGAAATGTGGAATATTATTTGTGTAATCCTAATTTAAACATCAGCTGATACCGAAACTTCGGTTGCGTCAGGCAACATTGGTCTCGGGTCGTCAGAGTCATGGCCACGTCACGTCGAACCACGTGGTCTTGTGACGTTCGGGGGGGGGGGGGGGGGGGGGGACAGGACACGCGACGCGGGCAGGTCGCTTCGCGTGGCGTGGACGGTGGTGGCCCCGGGGAGAGGGGGAAGGGGAGAAGACGAAAACGAAGGGGAGCGGAGAAACAGACTGATAAGCGCGCAGGGCAGCGCAAACTAGCGCATCCGCGTTACGGTGATCACGTGGACGCCGTTCAGCCAACACCGGGAGGAGAAACTCATGACGTCATTGTTCAATTTCGCTCCGAGAAGTAAAAACAAGCAAAACGTGAGAATGACGTAGTCATGCCTCTGACGTAGTGGCTCAATGTCGGCTGCTCCAACTCCGTGGCATTGACTGCGCCTCCAGCCGCACTCTAGAGTTGGCAGATTTCGGCGACTTGGCTCGCGTGAAGGTTTGCTGGCCAGTTTATTAAATATATAAACGGAATTAGATCGTAATACTTGTCATGGAAGAGGACTACATAGTTTTCTAAATATCAAAAATGAAGCAGAGTTGCCCTTTAAAAAGAAAAAAAATTCCTTACCTTGGGTAGTGTGAAAGGAGACACGTCAGAAAATCTTTGCTAAGCTGGCACAAGCTATATACTCTCCAACCAATACATCGCCAGTCTTTCATCGCTTAACCTTGATCACGGGAGGTAAGACCGGCAGTCAACGAGTGTAAGAACAACAGGCCAAGTGTCTTCTGAACACTTGGCCTCCAGCACACGCTTCGCACCTTCCACTGTTCTTTGGCTGCACGAGACATCGAAGTACTGCCAAAGGTAGAAAGCTCACAAACGAGGTGGGACGACTGAAGCTTCTTCGTGCCATTCACGCCTTGTTACCGACGAGACTTTTTTACCGAGAGAGCAAGAGAAGTGGGCAAGGGCTGCCCCAGGCTGGAAGTGGGTTGCTGGGAAAGAGAACTGGACGGCAATCACGAAATCACATTTCATCGGTCACCGTCGCTTTTGCACGTCAACGGCAGACGGAAAAGGTCAGCTTCCGCCCCCACTCAGCGCGGCAACAGAACCCGACCCACTCCAGAGGGTGCTGCAAAATTAAAAATTGCGCCGCCCAAGAAAACAGTCTATACTTCCAGCTTCCACCGCTCCATCGGCTAATTCGCCCTTAGGGTCCCTACCACCCACGCATCAAAAACTGTCACAAGTGGTCACAGACGACACTGCAGAAGCCGGAGCATCATGCTGTCGTGATGCGGCCGGTCGGTCGTAGACGTTCCGGCAAAAAGCACGAGTGAACTCGAGTGCTGCTGGCCTCTGCCGAAGCTCCCACGCAATGTCAAGCTGGAGAGGGACCCGAAGCAGAACAGACGTCTGCAACATTTACCTCCACCGCCGTGCCACCACTAGAACCGCAGCAGGCAACGACACGACACTCCGACGACGTCATCAGGCGGAAATGGGGGACCATTTTCGAGGATGCGCCAAACACCCAGGTCGGAGATGCGTTTCTAGGCTCCGTGCTACTCCCCTTCCCTCGGACCTGAGCACGAGAACTACAGACCCACCATGAGAAGACAAGAGCCCGACGAAGCGACACAATAGTAAAAGTTCCACTCCACGTTTTAAAATAAATGAACATGATACTTTTTTTTTTATTTCTCTGCAATGTTGCTTTGTGACAGGATGAAACTCTCCAATGGAATGGGGTGTATGTGTATGTTTGCGTGTGGTTAATGATGCTCGCGGCAGCAACGGCAAGGACGCAAAGACGGCGTGCGCGGAACAATCCACTTTTGCATATTTCCGTCCCCGGTCGCAAACGACGGCGGCAATCGGCATGTCGCCTGCCGATCTTTGATCGGTCAACGTCAGGCCGCCCACCCCCCGTCCTTAGAAAAGTTGTACTTTCGGGGTGCACGGGACATACGAGTGGTGTACCGACGGCGACGCCATCACGATGCTCGGTTCCCAAGAATGAGCCATCGTGCAACGGCGCGTTCGAACTACATGACAAACGGAAACAATGAAGTGTGTTGTTGGGGGGACGGGTACGGTCGGTTCCCAGACGTTCCCGTTGTCCTACTGTGTGTCAATCAGTCGTTTAAAAATGTGGCAATGGTAACAACGTACGCTAGTGGGAACACGTCTGAAGACCCACTGTTCTCGTACCTATTTACAACTAGGCCTTCTTCAACATCAGCCAAGGGACAGTACTCTGGCAACAATGACTTCCATCAGCATTTTCTTTTTCTCACTCCCCTTTCGTCTCGTAATCTAGAAAAATGAGAACAAAAACAAAGGCTGTACACAGAGACGGCAATGATCGAACCCATTTTCCCCCCTCTTGGGAACAGAAGGGAACAGCAGACAATAACCCCACGACCCTGACAACCAGTTTCGATGCAATGTTACGAGTCAAGCTTGTGTTTTCATGCCACCTACGCCTCTATTTATCGCAACCGTAAAATCTCAACAAAACAAAGTCGGTGTTTTTTTTGTTTTCCTTTTCCCAAGGATATACTTTAGTGTATCAATACCTCAAATGCCTGCACCCTTATAGAAACTTACTTAATACTCTTTTTCATTATATCAGTCTTAACTTCAAAAGGTTCTACGGCACACAGTGCGGCACAGTTAGCACGAACATGACAGTGGCGCCTTTCTCAATTTTACGAAGATGAACACTAAATTTCAAGCCTAACCTGGTGGCTCGGATTAGTAAATTCTAGCACATAGACATCTTCAATGACTGCATTCCAAATCTAAAAAAAAACCAGGAAGAGAAAAACAAATCATGACAATTCCTTCTTCATGCTAAGTGCGCCAGCACCGGGTAAAACAAAACAAAAGCAAACCATATTACTACACAATTTTCAAGTCTAGGCAACACAGAACTTCCTTTTTCCCTTCTGACACAAAAACGTGCGAGCGACAACGTAAACAAACAAAAAGATTAATTTCGGTCAATTAAATCGAAGAGCCTAAGGGACCAATCACATGCTTCAAAACCGGGAAAATACTGAGACTGAGTTTGCGCCGCCGCCTTTCCGTCGAGTCTGGGATGGTGGTCGTCGGCGTGCATCCGGATTGGATTGGCTTGCTTGAGCCACTTGTGGAGCCGTGTCCGTCTTTTGTCCCGTGCCGTGCCTTGCCTTGCCCTTGTATGTCCCGCCCAGGAAAAGTTTTCTCAGAGCCGCGTTCGAATGTAGACTGCAGATGCATCGTGTTCCGCGTAGCCGTGCTTTTTGGCGTGCTTGAAAACCTGCAACCGGTGACAGACACAGATTTTTTTCAATCTAGGTCAAGGGAATTTTAACACAGGTGTTTAAGGACTGGGATTCCCAGGGAAAGTTAAAAATGACAATCAGTAAACAAAAGATATGAATTGAGACAAAACCTTTACAAAATCTTTAACACACAGTACTTCGGATAACAATCTGTAAATAAAAAAAAAAGTAGTACATGGAGATGAAAGAATGAATTCCTAAACGTGCCCCAACAGGAACCGAACCTACGACCCCGCCATTTCGAGCTCGCCATTCTACCACCGCGCCAATAAGTGAGTGGGCGCAAAGCTGGCTGGCCGTGTCTCTGCCACAGGAGTAGCAACTAGCTGTTGTTGTGCGAATTCCGGCATTCCAACAGTTCGAGAAGAAACAAGAAATCCAAGACGTGCCCACCATCACAAAAAAAAGGACAGAGTTCGGAATAAAAAGCCCACCTGGCACTGTCGATTACAAGTCCTAAGAATGCCGCGGAAACACATCCTGTGTATACAGAATTTATTCGTGGGATCAACATAAATCAAGCATTTCTTTTATGGTCATTTCAAAAGTAACTGCTAAAGTGTTCCTTTTCTTCTCTTTTTTTTTTCTTTTCAGTTGGTTGCCATGCACTGAACTTCAATGCGTCGTGAAGTCACTAATAATGAAGCAATCTGAAAAAGTACTTCCCACACTGCAATTTGTGCACCTTGCCGCTTCTAGCCTCTAAAATTTTGGTTCAGCAGAGTTAATCCATACTGATTTATAAGGTTAAAAGCACAAACAGAAACGTAGGGTACACCCCTGACCTAATTTCGAGCTGCTGCAAGAGCCTTTTTCAAGAAATAAAAAGTATTAACCTACAAAGGTGCAGCCAGACAAAGAAAGATAAAAGAGGAGTAAACATGATTTCCGATTTCCGTACTGGCATAAAATATGCCCCAACATGAAAAAGAAAGCCAGTAGCTATGATGTAAAGGCTCAGCACCTTGCAAACTCTCTCAAAACTGTACTATGCTGACACAGCAGAAAAAAGCACGTGTAAGAAGCATGCAGTGCAGTATACTGAATGTGTCACCAATGTTGTATACAAGATACTGCTAAGCCATGGAAAAGTTTACATCGGGCAAACTGGAAACTGTTTAAATGATGGAGCACGAAAGCATAATCTTTTGTGCACAACCACGTGGGAGGCAGACCACTGTAAGAGATGCATGCGCTGGCGGTAAACCTGTTTTAAAATCAACAAAAATTAAAAAAAAAATAAAAAAGTCACGAAAAGATAAAACAGGGAGAGATATTATGGACGCCTTTTCTATCAAAAAGACAGATGACGAACATGTTGGTGCACCTTCTCTTTACCTGCTTCAAAAAGAAGCGACTCTTTTGAATGGCTGCTGGTAAGAGTGGTGATTGGCTCAGAAGCAAGTTGGGCAAACGAGTGTGCATATAAGTGACGAGGTTTCTAATAAAATTATTTGAGTTAGCGTCTGTCCTGTCGTCTTTGTGTCTTTTATTGTCCTTATTTCCGTTCGCGCTTTTAACCTTTTCATTCGGTCTGATCAATCGCTTGGCAGGATATTTTTCATTATCCCAAGAATTAATTGACTTGCTGAAGTAACAACCACATATTTGAAATCAGCATAAAAAACTGAACCAGGTTGTGCAGTTTCATTAGCCGCGGACCTAGAAAATCAGTTTCCATGGGATAGGAAAATTCTCCTCACCCCCTTCCCATATCCTCCTCTCCCACAGGTACCTTGTACCTTGATCATTGGAAGACTCCTTTTGTTGGTTTATCTTAGGGCTGGATAAGCCGGGAGCTTACCCCGGCTTATCCAGCCCCAAGATGCAGCAACAAAAGGAGTCTCCCTGCTGTCAAGGCAGCAATTAGAGAGGGGGAACTGGAAGAGTGGCAAGGAGGCTTTTCCTACAATGCAGAAAATGATTTTGTAGGTCGGCCTTTAACGAAACTGTACAACCTGGTTCGATATTTTGTGCTGATTTCAAATATGTGGTAGCCCCCCAAAGTGCAGCAAAACTTTTGTAAATCAAACTTTAAGTTAAAAAAAAAAAAGAAAAGAAAAAAGGGCAGATATAGTATTTACTGGCATAATGAATGCACTTGCATAATGAACGCACCTTCCACAACGGGCATCAATATTTGGACTTTTTTCTTTTTCTCGCGTAATGAACGCAGTTTTAATTTTCGGCTCCGCGAGTCTTGAAGCCAATTTTCTTTTGCTGCCAAGTGGCCAGGCCAAGTCAAGCCAAGCCAAGCCGCTCTAGCAATGACTCGAATTGCGTGGTTGCGGAAGTGATCAAACGTGAAACCGAGCGGCACGCACGTCTAGCGAAGCTGGGGTCAAAGAATTGCCCAGCCCCAGACGTGCTTCGTCCATTGGACCCATTGACGTCAACTAATCGCCGCCGTCTGCGATCCGCTATCGGACAGTGATATCTCCAAAGTGGTTAGGCCTAGGAACGGTCGCATCGCTTTCTGTGCTAAGAGAGCTTTGTAGGGCACTTTTTCTTCAGCAAAGGGCACGCCAAAAGCACCCTAAAAAAGGTTCGCAATTTATAGAGCATGGTTACTGTGGTGTGCCCATGACCAGGCATGGGTGCGCTTGTCAGTGGAGACGTGCCACAGTACCCTGCCATGTCATATTGGCACTTAAAATGACATTTGCGCAGAGTGTGTAAATGCAAAAATTTTCCTCCGCGTAATGAACATCCCCTCTAAATATGCGTCAATTTTTTGGGAAACAAGTGCGTTTTATATGCGAGTAAATACGGTACATAAGATATGTACAATCTAAAAAAATGAAAGACAATTACAATTTTCTGTAATGTGAAATCATAGCGCAACTCTTGAGGAGGAGGAGGGGAGGGTATTCATCTCCTCCTCCATTTAGAGGAAAGTTTTTGCTAAATTTCCTGCTAAACTTTGCGAAAATTTTCCCGCTAAATTTAGCCGGAGCTGTAGTGAAAATTTTCCTGCTGTATTTAGTGGGAAATTTAGGGAAAATCTTCCGACTATATTTAGTGGGAAATTTAGCGAAAATTTTCCCTCTAAATTTCGCGCATAGTATTAGATTTCCCACTAAATTCTGTTTGTTCGACGGCGACGCGGACGCCGCTCAGCCCGGAAACAGGTGCCTAAGAGTTGCGCTCTACAAAAACATGAGGGGTACTACACAAAAGAATAATTGTATCAATTTACAGTCGGCGTTAATTGATGCTCGCTCTTGTTTCTGTAAGTCGGCACGTAACACTGGCCAAAAATGCTAGCAAGAAAGCATATTTTTTTCAGAAAAAGACACAGCTGTTGTCTCGCACACTGAGAAATTTAAAATAGCACGCTCTTCGTTTGATTTAGATGCAGTTTCCGCAATGCAAAACATTACAGTTCCTTCCCCTCACAAACTGAGAGGGTAGCGAGAAGAGGAACAACGAAATTGGGGGGCTGTTCCGGCGTATTGGTAAGAACTTCTGCCACTGGTACTTCTTTTTCAAGATTTACCGCAATATCCCGAGTCATCGCCCACCCCCTGCCGCTTGCAATTCATAAAAAGAAGTGGGATGGGCCATGTCTCGGTGGGAAAGCACAGAAAGGTTAGAAAAAGCTTAGAAAACACCAATTTTTTTTTAAAAATATGTATCAAGCATGGCTGCACAAGAAATACAATGAAATAAAAACTCGAATTAGGGCCATTGTTTTATACAAAAAAATGCTCATTAAAAATATTTACTATCGCGATGTCCGTTGCTTGCATACGAACGATGAACACTGCCGAATGGCATACAATGCGAACGCTTGTTTCATGATAGCATGTTTCTAAAACTTTTGTTCCCCGATATAAAAATTTAAAAAAAAAAATGGAGCAAAAAAAAAAAGAAAAATGGCCATTATGAAAATAGAAAAAGTAATAAGGTGCAACGAGCAAGCTTGCAGGCGAAAGAAGAGATGCTGGGAAAGCGGGAAACCCGGTGATCGCGTTGACAAGTATTTTAGCGTTGGGCCAAGTCGGGCATCTAGTCAACCACAAGGAGCAGGCACTTGTGCAACTTTCTCGTTTGGTGCATGCATGCGTGCGCTCATGCACGGCGTGCTATGAACGCGGGATGAGGCGGCGTTGCTGCGTGGCGCCACGTCAGCACCACAAACACAGAGCTCTAAATGGGACGTTTTACAAACGCCTGTGTGCGGCATTCCAACAAACCTTTATTTACCGGCTGGCTTTGTCTGAAACATCGCACAACCTTACCAACCGCGGTCGCGACGTTCCGGAAGAAGGAGATATTCGCAGTGACCTTATTTCTGTGGAGACAAACTTTGACTTCACACTCCGCAGTTACATTCCGGGATATGGGGCATTCTCTGACCGCGCAATCCCTGAATGGGTTAAGGCTTGTGTTACCTTTTCACTTTAGTTTTTTGTCCGAATGAACTTTTTTGTAAGCAAAAGATTCTGTTATCTTCTTTGTTTTTCTTTCGCATGCATGTACTCTGATTTCGTTTTGCAGCCATTGGGGAGAAGGTTTGAAAACAAAGTGAAGTGTCTTCCCCTTTTTCATTTTACTTTGTCACGAATTTCCTCTAACCGTAAGGTTTGCGGCTGCGTCATTCGGGTAGGACGAATTCTCACGGATCGCAAGGTTTGCGTTGGGGTACAGTGCAGTCCACTTATAACGATATATCGGTTATAACGATCGATTTTATAGAAGCATCAATTTTTGCATCGGTTTTATGTAAAAATAAACCATATATAGCGATGCATTTTTTTCGGCATATCGGATATAACGATTAATAAATGATCGCGTGGAATGTGTTTACTACGAAAATTCAACGGAAAATGAGATAAAAATGGTGAAATTCCGCGAAGAAACGACCGAGATCGGCGGACGCGATGATCGCCGATGGGCCCCGACCGAATACTCCGTGAGTAGGTGCTGCGCACGGCCTCAAAACCTTGGCGCTATCATCATCATCATCATACCCGTAACCTCGTAACCCCTCCCCGCCCTCCTCTTCCCCGCGTTGCGGGCGTGAAAGATGGCTCCGACGAAGCGAAAAGCTATCTCCTTCGAGGAGAAAAAGCAAATCCTACGTGATAGGCGGCAAAGATTCAAGGTCGGAAGTCTCGTCCGGAAGTATGAACACTCTCAATCGACGATATCGACCCCCCTGAAATCCGGGGACGTCGTAATGAAGAAGGCTGGAACAAGCGGCTTTGACGACCAGCGAAAAAGGCTCAGGGAAGCCTTTTTCGCTGGCTTTTTGGGCAAAAATTGATTTTTGCCCAAAAAGTGGGATGGGCGATGACTCGGGGATGGGTGACGAGTCGGGATATTACGGTATTCAGAAACCGAATATGACGTACAAAAGAACAATCGCTGTCGCGAGGCAAAAATGAGGCAAACGTCAGGCGAAGTCTGCCGGCGTCGGCATTCTCCCGCCCGAGTAGCAATGCTGGCCAGCGTCAATGTCGTTTTGCACGCAAGGTAACGAAGTAGCAAACTTGAGAACAAAGTGCCGACATTCGCCGCACCACACTAGAGTACAAAGGTTGGTTCACACACTTGTGTTTGGTTGCAATCGAGTGCATTACGCAGCCCTGCTGTCCCTTGAGATTGCTTGCAACGAGGAGACACCGGTGCCACCTATCCGGTGGCCCAGGAACGCTTGCGATTTCCATACCTTTCCTAATTATTTTTTCCGTATTACTCTTTCACTATGGGCTTGATAAACTTATGACAATGTTAAAAACACCCGTTTCTCATAGGAAGTGTGTACTCTATCTCGCAAAGACTGCAAAATCTTCACGCTAGTAGATAAGGGGAAACACTGGTCTTGAAGCTTTCATCCTTACGTGGAGCACAAGTTCATCGGCTTCTTGCACAGGGGTTGCGATGATGTCAGAACGCCAAGCTCTTATTAAACAATTGAAGAAAAAAAAAAGCGGGTAGATTTTGAGGCATTTAGCATTAACGTCTACCCACTATCCTTCCAATCAAAGCCCATCAGAACTCAGTGTCTTCCTGACGTCGCCGCAACCCCTGCGCAAGAGGCAGACGACTTGCTCCTCGCATTGTTTGATGGAATTCGACTCAATGAAGGTGCACGAGCTTGTTCAGTTTCTCTTGCTGATTGCAAATATATCTGGTCAGTTTTCCAGTCAGCAGTTCAGTATCCACAATAATTAGAACTCACCTGCCTGTTTTCAGGAACAACGCGGGAAACATTCACTCAACAAAAAATTATGTTTAATGCATGGCCAGATACTACAAAGTATGAAGAATACAACGTCGGAAGTACCTTCGAGATTGAACCATTATTGGTGATTTTACGAAGCATTGAAGGTCAGTGTTCAACATGTGGCAATTAAGTGATAAAACGCTAGATCAGTTGAAAAATTTCCAGTAAAACTTCTGCCCTCAGCATTGTATGCCTCACATATTTTGCAACATATTGCATTAAAAAAAAGAAAAAAAAAAAAAGAAAGTGATATTGATATTTCTATTTGCCCAAGATGCCGAGTTATTCCTCGAGCAAATCTGCAAGGAGCGCGAATTTTGTGTTTCGAGAAAATTCCGTTTCAGAACTAACTTCAATGCAAACCCAGCCTACATAGATGTTAAAAATTGATATTTTAGCACTAATAGTGATGCACAAAATTAGAAACTTGCCAAAACAGCTCTAAACTTTTAGATCACTATTACAAAAAAAGAAAAAAAAATTCAGGAAATTTTTGGCATATAAAAATGATTTCCCCTCTTAGCGGCGGTTGCAGGCCTACCTCATAGATGGCGTTGGTATCCCAGTGCATATTTTTGCAAGTGGTCACGAGTGCTTAATGACTGCTCACATGCAAATGTGCGAACCAGACTTAAATGTTGGCCTACAGATAACAAACGACTGGGGGGCACGTTTTGTACTAAACAAAAGCCCTCATTACAAAAGGGTTCTATGGGACGAGTACAGAGTGGAAGGGCACCTCATTGGCTGCGGCTGTGACTGGTAGCGGCTGTTCCAATTGGTCGCCGATGCCGATGGCGAGGCAGATGTCCTTCTGGAGGTGTTGCAGGGGCATGTGGGTGGCAAATGTGCCCTCAATGATTGCTGCAAGTCCAAACGGCAACACTGTCGGCAAATGGCAAACACGACAGCAATGAAAACGGCCGCGCGTCAAACGTTGTGCCATTTGGAAAAGTGGTGTGCATCCTTGTGGCGGCGCGTGAGGCACCCTGGGAATTCTTGGGAAAACTGCTCTGTCGTACGGTTGCCTCTGCTAGCGTGAACCGCATTGCTTAAGCTTGACAATCTCTCCTTCATTGTTTAGATTTCTCCAATCTTTGAAACAGCCCACATTAGATAAGGAACCTTTAATTACGCTTCGGTTGACTGTACTTTCGTTGTCGGGCGTTTCATTTGCCAAGAATGCAAAGTTTGTGTGCTGTTTTGCTAGCATTATAATGGTATCTACCATTTTCACTAGCTGTTTCTTTGCTTCGCTTAGATGTAAGGGTATGCTGTGACTTTTGGTGATCATTTTCATAACCTTAGCGTCGCTTGAGAATGCATGATGGCAAAGTAGTAGCGAATCCGTAAAAGCGCACGGCACAATTAAAACCGAAAGGAAATTGAGAGCGAAGCTTAGACAGTATTAAGTTATGCCCACAAGTTAAACTGCCATGGTTCACTGCTGTGGAAACTCAGTGAGGCTACGGTAACAAATGCAACATTTGCGAGACGGGTGGCGCACGAAAGCTCACCAGCTTGTCGAAAGCAGGAATTCAACCCACGACTTAACGGCAAGAGGGGCGGTGGTACCTCGAGCTTACATACCCCACTGCACGATGCCTCTTAAACTGGATGAAACAAGGTGCTTTATCAAAAGGGGCATATCCTAACCCCAAAGGGTCGCAAAATGTTAGCTTATGATCAATGCATACATAAAATGAAATACTCTGGCTGCACTCTTTGTAGCATTCACCACCACATTTCGCTAGGCCAGAGGCTCCTCAGAGGGTCTTCACGGGTTCCCCAAGCTCCCCTATTTCCTCGACCCCCTTGCCCCCGAGTAGAGCGTGTCCCCGGTTTACGCACTATTTTATCGTATCTAAGCCACCCATTGATGCATGAATAAGAGAAAAACACTCCCTAGAATGTGCAACATTATTTACAAGCTTTGTAGGCTTCTGCTCCGCTTTATTATATCATTGCGGAGACCGGCGGGGGTAACTCAGTTTTGAGTCGAGACATAGAAAAATTCTTCGAGATTGAAAAGCACGAGAACTCCCGCTATAGATTAAACTTGGCTTGGCTAGAGAAGCCTGGAGAACCTAAAAAATTGCTAGGGCGCCCGCCGGAAGTGCTGGAACTTCTGCAATAGATCCTTTTCGAAAGTGTGCGCCATCTAGTAGACGCTATGTCAATTATCTGAGTTCACCATTGTTTGGGTGCACACTCCGAGCATGTGATGGACATGAGGGTTGTGTAAATGTTTAGCGAGGACTCTGATCCAGTCACGCGATTCGTGCCCAAGAAACGGCGACTGCCAACGTTGCCCAATGGGGTTTTGAAAAAGGGCTACAGAGCCCTTTCGAAATCCTGTCGAGCAACACTGGCGGTCGCCATTTCTTGGTCATCACTTCCTCCGTGAAGCATACGACCCGTTGAGAGTCGACGCTGAGAGCAAGTGTCCAACGGACGCCCAAGGCGCTTGTCCAAGACACAGCCGGCTCGGAGCAATCGAAAAAGGCGCGCACTTTTTAGAAGTGTCAAGCGTCCATTTGAGCACCTGCAGCGTCCGGTAACTGCAGCGGGAGCGTACCTTGCCCTTTCTGAGTGATGATGGGTGAGTTGAGGTCCCCCAGTTCCAGGATCTCCAGCAGGTCCTTCTGGGAGAGTTCGGCCCGGTCACAGAGTGCCATGGCCTCCGAGAGGCCCGCCAACGTTGTGCCCAGCAACATGTTCAAGATCAGGTTCATCTTGGAGCCGTTGCCCACGTCCCCTGGACATCCACGGGAAACGACAGACGTGAGCGCTCCGCAAGAGGCGAGGAGAGGCGACCACTTCGAAGACCGCGATCGTCGACAAGGTGAGAGCGGCGGGGCTTCTTGTCCTTCGACACGGAATATCTCGGGCTCCTGGCCACTTCCCACAATGCTCTTCCACGACAAAAGGGCGCGTACACCGGGCTAGCTTCCAGTGACGGTAGCGGGGTCAAAGCCAGCCCGGTGCACGCGCCGGGCTAGCTTCGACCCCGCTACCGCCACGAGGTCGAAGCCGGGCCGCGACCGTGAGAGACGCAATCTTCGAGTCAAAGCCTGCCAAAGCTAGCACTCCCGCCGGAGTGCTAGCTTTGGCAGGGCTTTCTTTTGCCGACACTACGTGCGACGACGTTTGCACCGTCTAGGCACAAAATGCGTACAGAGTTCCTCCGTGCAGCATTGGCGCGAAGCGATGCACACTACATTCTGCGACTCCAATGCCTTTTCCGCAATAAAGTATGGCACCAGACACGCGTCTCTGACCACCATGTTGGCCGTTTATACCGCCCTTGCGTCGAAAGCGGTTCAGAAATAACAACAAAGGATGTCGCGGGAGCCAACGGGCTCCGGCGACGTCAGGCGTCATGACTCTGGTGGTTTCTCATAGGAATGCAGACAAAAAGGGCGGGCGTCGCTGTCGTTGCGACGTCCCGACTATTCCGCAGGCTGTTAAGCTGAACAGTAACCTGTGACAGAACAGGCGTCTGCCGCATCCGGCTTTGTTGCAGTGCCACCAACAGGAATGCAGCAGGCAACAGCACAACCGTGACAACCGATTTTCGAGCATCACTAATACAGTAAAACCTCGTTATAAAGAAGTTGAAGGAGCGGTCGTAATTACTTTGTTATAACCATTACTTTGTTATAGCCAATGTCCATTTCTTCCAACTATTCAAGCAAGGGGAATTATGATTGCTTTGTTATATCCATTTGTTTGTTATATCCCATTTTGTTATAACGAGGTTTTGCTGTACGAAAAACTCACTGGGCCATTGTCCATCAAAGATTAGGCACGAAAATTTATGTTTAATATTTTTATACATTACCTACCACAAAACCGCCGGTATTATCAGCTGATCTCAGTGCCTATCAATACCAAATTATTTTTCTATTGAAAAGGTCACATGCTCAAAGTAACTGAACGCGGCACTGGGACGGAGCACTGTGAGAATTAATCTTTTGCGAGGACAATAGAGGACTGGAGTGAGCCACAAGAAATGACACTTTGCGCCACAAATGCCAAAAAGTTCTCGTTATTGTTCGGCCCCGCAACAATGCCCCACAGACACTGCAAAAGTTAAATGAATAACGATTAAAGAAAATTTTCGCAACCTCAGCCGGCAGAAATTGAGGGACCACTTTTTGGACGCGGTACACATACCAGTTGGAGACGCGTTTGATGCACCATAATGACAGTGCATGAAAGGGACAAATTTTTTCGATACTTTCGATCTTCGTCTTGAAATGTCATCGCTGGATGGATGGATGGATGGATGATGGATGCATGAATGCAGCTGAGCCCTTTGGATTGGGCGGTAGCTTATGCCACCTAGCCATTTTGTTTTACCATTTAAGCTTAGAATATTTAAATGTGAAATCTATATTTACTCCGCACTACAAAGAAAGTTGGGCTATAAACCCCCTTGCCATCAGTTAATAAGAAAATACCTAGTTTTCTCTCGCTTTCTGCCACCATTCACTTAATCTTTGCTTGGTAATCTCTACAGTCTTGAAATCCAGTCTCCCTTCGCTGTCTCTAAAACCCAAGGACTTTATTAAATCCATGTTGCCTTCAGTAGGCATAGGGTGAAGCCCTTTACAGTAGATTATCAAGTGCTCAGCCGTCTCGTCCTCCTCTCCACAAGCAGTGCACACCGTATCCATTTCCTGGTACCTCGCTCTCCAGTTCGCAGAACACCCGTCCTCGCCTCAAACAACAATGAGCTTCCCCTAGAATTGTCATAAATGCTTTCTTTGGCAATAACTGTTTTGTTTAATCTATAGCTTCAAAGAGTCGTCTTTGTCTGCATTCCGTCTAGCCACCAATCTCTTTCTGTGGCCTTAACTTTCTTCTTAACTGAGACCTGCTCTTCCGTATCTCCACTATAGCCTAAAAACTTTCCTCTTAATTTCCTAGTGCGCTGTCTCCACTTTGTGTCTACGCTCCTCATGTATATATAGCTGAAAACTTTTCGTGCCCATTGGTCCCCATCCATTTGCCTCAACCGATCCTCAAATTCTATCTTGCTCACCGCTTCCCTGTTCTCAAAAGACGCCCATCCCATGTCTCCTTGTACTCCCTGGTTTGGCGTTTTGCAATGTGCCCCCAAAGCCAGCCTACCTACTCCGCGCTGTTTTATTTCTAGTCTTGCATGCACTTCGGATTTCACGCATAGCACTGCGTTTCCAAAAGTCAAGCCAGGGACCATGACCCCCTTTCCAAATCTCTTTCACCACCTCATACCTGTTGTAATTCCAAAGTGCTCTATTTTTCATTACAGCTGCATTTCTGTTGCCCTTACCCCCTATTATATACTACATATATTATATATCGCTAGCAGATCTATGCAGCGCCACCTAGCTTGTGTCAGCATTGCCGCCGACAACAGGACAAGCGCAATGCCAAGACAAATGCGTCTGCTGCCTTGGGTGGGTCGGGAATTCATTAGCGATGATGCCATGCACAGGCGGGCCGGAGTACGGGCATTTGAAAGATGCGCCCTGCCGTTTGCACTCCATTAGCAACTGCCGCTCTACGTCGCGCCGCATTCTGCATCGCTCTTTGCCAGAACAATGAGGGAGAGGGCCAATCTTTCTTTTCTTGGCGTCAAAGCGCCCACCCACCCACCCAGGTAGAAGGCGTGCCTGCCGATGGCCTCGAAGCAGCTGGCACAGTCGTTGAAGAGGGACCGCTCGCCGGCCGCCAGGATGATCAGCGTCCCGTCCTCGGCCGGCTTCTTGGAGCCCGACACGGGCGCCTCCAGGTAGCGGCCGCCCCGCAACAAGATGGCCTGCGGCAACGGAGACGCGCTCGTGAAGCCGCTATTTGGGCGCCCCTCTGGAATTCCCTCTAACTCTACTGGGTTTGCCCCAAACGTTTTGATCAAACTCCCTGACCATTAGGCCAGCTTCAGATGTGGAAATTTCCCCCAGCAACTCGATGTCGCAACGCCAGGAACACGGGCCACCTGCGTTCGCACGCAGCAACTGATTTCTGCGATTTACCATCATCATCGTTAAACTAGATTTTTCTTGCACTATTTAGACACGCAGTTACATGCTATAAACATGTTTTCATACCTTTAAATGTCATTGAGAATACTAATTCATCTTTCTGAAATGGTTTATTTCCAAAAACGATCGATTTCAAACCAGACCCAAGTCCTTTGTTGTCATCATCACCGGCCCAGGGTGTCATGTGAAAATATTGCGTCCCTGATTTGATGCTGAAGCTACAAACGTCTCCGAGTTGCTCGTCCATTTCCAGCCAGATGCGATCCGAGCCATTCGTGTCGCACTACGGAAAGCTATGGAACACTTGCCAGAAGCACCGAAATTCCTGGGGAAGTTGTTTAGTCTGAAGCGGGCCTTACGAAAGAAGAAAATGCTGAGGATCGGGTTGTAGTGGCTGCTCTCCTTTGATCCGGCAAATCGGATGGTGGCTTACGCCGCCTAGCGATGCTTCGAGCAGTTGTTACTCTGTATGAAGGCTGTCTACACCGCCGCATGCCACACCCTTCTGCTCTGTTGCATGTTGCTGCGCCGTCCATGGCACCTGTTTTCCCCGACTTAGCCAACTTCTCGAAAATTTTCCAGATGCTCTGAAAATCCCCGTCAACATCAGTTTTTCCAGATTGGCACAGACAACCTGCTAACATAGCCGAGAATATTTCCAGCTCGTAAGTAGGGTTCTGCATCTTCGGTAAATACCAATGAACCCCTGAAAATAAATGTCCTTGCCCGTCTTACCAAAAAAAAAAGTAAGAAAAAAAAGGAGTTGAGCTGCTTTTGAATAAGAGAAACCCAAGCCCCACGGAAAGAAATCTTTAGCTATGACTTAATTTTGTGTTGGTCCGAAACACTGCTCTCCCCCGAACTGTGCGCTTTTTTCTTCGGGAACCATGCCCACTGCCCCGCCTTCCCCCTCTTACCGGCACTCAAATGTTTTTCAAGTACTTGGGTCGTTCACATACAGTGAAACCCGTTTAGAACGAACCCACGTACAGCGAATTATTGTCGATATCGAACTCATGGAAAATTTTAATAAGGATGCATGTAAAAAGTACTTTTTATAACGAACAACATATTGCCTATATCAAACTTTTTTTTCCTGGAAAGGTCTCAAAAAACGCGCAAACAATCGTCTTCTAGCCTGTCCCTTCCCCCAAAAACAGAAGTAGGAAAGAAAGAAAATTCCAAAAGCTCAAGTTGCGAACATAATTGAGCGAAGAGAAGCGATTCAAAAGGAGAGATAAGCTAAAAAACAAACTCTGCACGCATGCCAAAAAAAAAAAAAAAAAAAAAAAAAAAGTCTTTCCAGCGAGGAGTTACACGGCGGAAGCGAAGAGATGAGAAAGAAAGAGAAGCTCTCGGCCTTACAACGAACGCATCGTAGAAGTTCGTTGTAAATGTTTTTTGCTATATCGAACTACTTGCTATATGAAACTGATCGTAGCGTTTCCTGCTGTTCGTTATAAATGGGTTTGGCTGTACTCCCCGCAAGTTGGGAAATTCTATGTCCGTGTCCTGTTTCCTTCGACACAAGCCTGGACAAATGCCAATATTTTTGCCAATGGCAGACTTACACTAAAAAACACAAAAACTGTAAAAAAAACAAAACAACCAAACAAACCCTTTGTACTTGAGAGACTTCCCCCCCCCCCCCCCCCTTCCCCTAGAAATATTAATCACTACTGATAAGTTACTGACAAGCGTAGGAGTTAGGTAAACACCCTGAAACGAGCGACAACGTCTGGCACGCACCTCGGATATGTCTTGTGACGTGTCGGGGTCTATGGATGTCATTTCCACGTAGCCCTTGTTGTTCCGGATCTCTTGCAGGACACCGCAGTTCCCAAACACCATCTGAAACGACGTGCACCAACGGCAATGAAGTCGTGCGGAGAGACACGCCTGTATCCAAAAGTCGACTCGAATGATGGGTTGCGCCTGCCATAGAAACCGCACGGCATTTTCTCGGAAACCTATGAATGTGCAACCACAAAAGACAGAAAAAAAGTGAGCATTTCAGTTTTCTTACCTTTGAACATGTGTGTAATCATTATGAGGGCAGACCAAGTAAGAGGCTCAAACGAGCCTGATAGGGCGCAAGCTAACTTGTCTAGTAGTGTTTTAATGCGGAAGCATTTACCGTCCCATGGAGCGAGCCGATGTCATCAGCTCAGAAGCCGCGCCAAACGGCACCTGACCTTTTCCAAGTGAAGCCGCGATCTGATGGCTCTCAGCTTTGATGCTGCGCGAAAAGCCTAGCCAAACGGCACCTAATTTCCTTGCTCCCAATAGAGAACAGTGAAGCCAAAACATTGGCTGGCGCGCGTCAATAGTTTCAAGGACTGCCACCCCATGGCGCTGCGGGTCCGCACCGCCAGCACGCCGGTCAAATGAACTGCCTGGCCGCCGAGCAAGGCAGTGGCATCACCGCCAAGGTCAGTGCAGTGAGGAGAGGGCGCGCTCGGCTGTCCACACCAGTGCACCGCAGACGAACTAAGGAACCAGAACGACGACATGCATGCTTTCACATTCACAACTCATATGAAGTGTTTAGGTGTACCTAGAGCCTTTTTATCATGAGAAGTCAAGTTGTGCCTGTCTGATTTTGCTCCCAAAAGACCGGAAATCATTTGGGAGCCAAAAGACGGTTTTCGCTTGTAGACGGTACAGGGGTGGAACTCATGAAATGTGCTTGGGAGCAGCCACGGGAGCAGCTAAAACAGCTGTTTTGGAGCAGGTTGGGAGCAGCTAAAACTACACTCTGGAGCAGGCTAGGAGCAGCTCAGATCAGTTTTCATTGCACTCCAGCTTGTATCTTAGACAAGCACGGGAGCAATTTCAGTTGAGCTTAGCAGCCCAGATAAACATGAGTGGTTAGGGACCTAGGCAGATGGGATAACAGTGTAACAGTTGCGAAAACTTGGAACTTTGTGAGCCTTGATATTTTCTGAGTGGCTTTCAGCTGCTCAAAATGCAAACCAGCACCGCTTATCGCACAGTCCACACGTCCTCGACAGAGTGATTTTATGTGCGAACCACGTGACGTGCGTAAGCAACGAACGTGCAGTTGCGCGGAAGAACAGGGAAACAAATTTCGAGTTTCTCATATTGCGCAACTCAATATCGCAACAAAATTCGAGTTTATCCTATTGTGCAACTCAATATCGAAGCAGCAGACTACGATTAACGGAGTTATCGTATTCGAAGCGATAAGCAGGAGCAAGGTTAACGTATGCCGAGCAGATCTACCGCTCGCGTGAGAGCTGCTGGCCGGCAAGGTTTCGGATCGGACTGCGTTTCAGATCTATCAAATCACGATTTATCTTGCAGGAATGCGGTTCCAACTTCTAACGATGAAGTGCTCAAAGGAATCTTTTGCTCATTTGTTTTCAACTGACTGACGTCCGGATCCCGGGCTGCGGAGCCTCAGGCAATCTGACGCTTAACGACTCGACCTTACCTCGACCGACTTGTTTAACCGCTTATGGTTGAAGAATAACAATCCAGAGGCAGATGGTGTAGCGCTTGGAATCCGAACCCCGAGTTTTTTTCGCACACTTCCTACTCGGGATACACAGGGAGAATAAAGAGAAAAAAAGGATTGCAAGGCCGACCAAGCTAAACGCGATCATTGTTGCCAATCGAGTCGATAGAAACCGAAACCAAGACAAAATACAATTTTTTTGGCGCACGTTTTCCAATTTGGTGCATAATGGCGCGAGGTATTGACTGTGGCGCAGTTTCCGAAACATGGCACAGGATGGCGCAGACAAATGCGTCTGGCGCAAAATGGCGCAAATGGCGCAGCCGTTCCACCCCTGCGGTAAAGGGTGTATGGTTATTAACAGGATGAAAATGAAAAGGTGTCTCCTTCCCGTGCCTGGCCCCCAGCACCTGCTCGTTGCCTTCCGCAGTGCTTTGGCTGCGCATGCATGCCCATGGCTCATCAGGCGCCGAAGCATCATAGAAGGTAGGAACCTTGCGCCGGGGGTGAGGCAACTGAAACTTTTCACTTACCTCGACATCCTAACAGTAGCTACAGTTGGCGACTGAACGTTGTAACGAAAACGCTGCAAGCGCCAGTCATGCATGCTTCTCTTTCGGCTTTGCCCCATCTTGTAGTTGTGTTAATGAAGCAAAGCTCCCCGCTTTTGGCGAGACAGCAAAGCACTTTGTTTCCCAGTCTGTAAGTTGCACAAGCCCTATGCACGGCCGTTTTCAGAAAAAGAAAAGCTGGCATATAAGTTGCACCTTTTTGTACGACCGGCGAATCTATGCTGCCACACTTCAAACCGGCTTTGCCCGCCGAAAAAACAGGCTGCCAGCAGGTGATCGGCAGTTCCAACTTTGAGGTAAATGTGTATAGAGCCTACATCTTGCACAGATAAAATCTATATAGAACAAAAAAAACATTATGGTTATAATGCACGAAAAAATTTCGAGGACACCTAAGCACTTCTTACGAGTTGTGAACGCAAAAGCATGAATGTCGTTCTTCCGCTCCCTTAGTTCGTCTGCGGTGTACTGGCGTGGACGGCCACGTTTCGCTACTGCTGAGGTTGCGGCCACCGTCGACGATATAGATGCCTCAGGCACAGTCATCTCCTTGGTGCCGAAAGAAACAGAGGCAGAGCAGTGGTCGAATGCGTGCTCTTATTAAGCTGCCGCAGCTCGCCCCCCCCCCCTTCCAGTAACGACTGACACGAGAACAGCGCCCGAGCGCATACCTTCGTGACGAAACAGCCAATGAGTATCTAGGAGCCATTTTTCTTAACCAATGAAAGAATGGGCATTTCTTTGGCGTCGTTTTGCGGTTACAGATGCTGCTGGCTCCCCTCCATAAGATAGTTAACGCTTTCGCATAAAACAAAAAGTGACCTGTGCTTTGGAAAATGCCGAAAGTCAAACACAAATAATGCAACAACAGGCGGACTGAGAAGGCTCACCTCTTTCGCTGCGTGGGAGTTGGAGACGCAGCAGAAGGTGACGTCCGAGGCAGCAACCACGTCCGCCGGCGTCAGCCCCTTCGTGGCCCCCGCCTTCACAAAGTCTCGACACTGCATGAAAACGAGACAGCCTTTGTTTTCCTGCCGGATGCAAATGCTGCTCAAAACTTGCGCTCCCTCATTTCCTTAAGTGGTTTGGGACGTTCCAAGGATTCGGCAAAACTTTGCTCTCGACTCCAAGCTGTGTTTTTCTCTCATTGCGCCGTCAATCCCAGCTGCATTCGGTTTAATAAATTGGTGCTTACCAATGTTGCTCGGCCAACTTCTTATTAGAAGCATGTTTATTTTTACCAACCAAGAAGTAGATTATGCAGAACTAATTTAGGTACTTTGTTCTCAATGCTACATACTTCTTTCAACTGGCCCCCTTGGCAATCATTAATGTGCAGTTGTAAGCAAGCTTCAGCTTTTTGTTGCAGGTCTGGGAGCAGAAAAGATCCTCTTTAAAGCAGTAAAAGCTCCGCTGTGGAGTAGCTCAGGAGTCACAAAAGTCATGCTTCCTAGCAGTATAAGTAAATCTTGGAGCTGGTCACCCAGGTCAAACTTGCAGCTATAAGCTGAGAGGTGTTTTTCTAAATACAAACAAAATATCACAATGAAAAAGCATCTCCATATGACGTTCCAGAAACATTTCCAAGCATACCCTTTTCCTTAAATATAATCCAGCGCATAGCATAAAAAGCAAACAGCATAATCACAATTTATCTGAACGGCAGCTATTCAGAACTGTCCTGGTAGCAGGTTGGTTCCTCTTATGGACTTCCAATAGAAGGCATAGCCATTTAAAGAAGCACAACTTAAGCCTCATAAAAACAGAACATTGTGACCTTTAACAACCCATATTACAAGTTTCATAAGTTGAAAACAAAACCAATTCAAGATGCAATAGATGTGAGATAAAGCCATAGTACTTACTGACTAGTTTTCATGATACAATAAATGAGCCCTAGAAACACTCCAGTCAAACTCATTGTTTATTCCCAATATTCCATCCTCCACTCCAGCTAATTTAGTTTAATATACTTTGTTAATTGTGCCATTGCACAGATGATACTTAGGTAAAGGTGGTAACTAAACGAGTTGAAGTAAACACATAAGCTTATAGATCCACCCATATAAATCTTCCCACAATACATAAGTATCCTCGCTAAATTTGCAATAAAATCGTATAAATGCTGCAGTCTATCATATATACTAGCTGCAGAGCATACCTAAGGCTTGTGTAGTTCAACGTCCTGCTCTGGAGCAGTGCTTTACCCTTAGCATGCAGTTGCGCTGCGGCAAAGCAAGATTAACAAAATCGCAATGAATACTCCGTGTTTCTTGCTTCACTGCAGTGCACCAGTGCGCGATGAGACACACACTCAACGAAGCTACCTGTCCAACTGTGAACAGAACCTTAACATGAGAAATACTGCACGACTTCCGAGTGCTGTCAGTGTTTGATACAGACATCAAATCGAGTAGCACGTTATTTAAGGCGATAATCAAAGATTTTGAAAATTCGGACAAGCCTACCGTAATGATACGGCCGTGTAGCAGTTTGGCTAGAATCTCTATTACCCTAATTACAAAAAGCACCCTCACCCTTAGCCACAGTTAGGTGTGGCTTCAGTCAGAATAGACTGTGGTCAAGGGTGCCTGTGTAACTAGGGTATAATTTGGTTGGATGCTTCATTTGACTGGAAGTCCCAGTTAGGTAAAATGGGGAGACCTCAGCCAATCATATGCACCAGTAAAACCATGTAGATGAATTCAGATACTTGAGCCAAACAAAGCATTTATTTAGTCGAATTAGAGCGTCCGGTCGAATTAACCTTTCAGCCAAGTTGAGCCTTCAGCCGAATTGACACCTCAGCAAACTCGACACGCAACCAGACACAGCGCTGTATCTATGTGTTCATTTTACTTATCCACGCGCCTTTTTTTCTGTCTTTGCATTGTTTGCTTTTCATGCAACGCTTGCCTACTTGCCCAACTCAAGTTGCTACAGTGACTGATAAGAAGATAAGAGAGCCCGCTGCTCCGCGGCGATAATATCGCAATGCAGGGGAAGCGGTGTTCCCCGAAGTGACGCCAAAGTCAAGTCAGCATTACACAAGCATAGCTACCACAGACAGCCGGTCCACGGCGTTCCATACGCAACGCTTTCTGGAAGCCTCGCGCGCACAATACTCGTATTGCTTCGTATTATTTCGTTTCCAACCCTCTCTCTCTCTCTCCCCCCCACACACAAAAAAAAAAAAAAAAAAAATACTGATTTTTTTTCATTTAAAGATTGAGAACCACCGATAGCTTATCTATGCGGCCTGTCACCCACCGGGTGACCGCTCCAGCTTTCCTATCTTGGCGCACCCCAACGCACATGAACAGCCCGACAGCGTTGGTTAGCAGTACTACCGACAGATGACGCCACCTGTGTGGAAGTAAGCTATTCAGTCTTGCCAACAGCTGCCAACGCAAATGCAGTAGCAGTCGCAAGCTCAGAATTTACGCCGCCAACTTTTTGCAGTTTCCTTTGCACTAGAACGGGAAAGTACCAGCATTCATCGCCTTCGTGGGCAAGTCGAGAGCAGTACATATAAAAAAACGCCCCTTTTCATATTTTTATAATGCAATTAAATGCAAAGCTGCAAGCTGGACAAGAATGACGAAAATAATCCCTGGAGAAGGGGAACAAGAGGAACGAAGGACAAACACAAATCTCTAAAAACAGCTAGGTGACTGCTGCGCAACCGAAAAAATCCTCCTGGTCCGGGTATCGAACCCGGGACCTCTCCATTACAGGTGGAGCGCTCTACCAACTGAGCTAACCAGGGGTTAGACGTCAGTAGAGCAAACGGGTTTTATCAGCCGCCGCCAGTCTAACACCAACAAGGGTGAAGCTTGCAATTTAAGGTTATAACTATAATGCAATTAAATGCAAAGGTGCCAGCAAGCTGGACAAGAATGACGAAAATAATCCCTGGAGAAGGGGAACAAGAGGAACGAAGGACAAACAAAAATCTCCAAACACAGCTAGGTAACTGGCGGGCGACCGAAAAAATCCGCCTGGTCCGGGTATCGAACCCGAGACCTCTCCATTACAGGTGGAGCGCTCTACCAACTGAGCTAACCGGGGGTTAGACGTCAGTAGAGCAAACGGGTTTGATCAGCCGCCACCAGTCTAACACCAACAAGGGTGAAGCTCTAATTCAAGGTTATAACTATAATGCAATTAAATGCAAAGGTACCAGCGAGCTGGACAAGAATGACGAAAATAATCCCTGGAGAAGGGGAACAAGAGGGACGAAGGACAAACACAAATCTCCAAACACAGCTAGGTGACTGGTGCGCGACCGAAAAAAGGACGACAAAGTGAAAAGTCCTACAAGGGGGGATACAGTCTTAGTTTCGGCATTTGTGTGTCTCGGGCATAATTATACCGAGCGCCAGGTAGGAAGCAAAATCTCCGACGCAAAGCGGGGAGAATCGCCGATGCCGTGACAATAAAGGACTACCCGACGAACTCGAACTTGGGGTCTGCCAACGGGGTAGAGCGATAAACCGGCAGCTGAAAGCGACCCCCACCGGCCGCAGCCATGTTGCACATTTCTGACCACTAAAACGCGTCTCACTAAAACTGTTTTTGTGAGACGAAGTTTGGCCTCGACGAAGTCCCGGCTGTCGAGCGCGGAGGCTGTGACTATTCTTGCGGCTAAAATAGCAAAAGACAATTACGACTACAGATAAACGAAAAAGAAAAAAGAAAACGCGCGACATTATTGTTTTTATTTCATCGCAGTTTCGTGATCAAAACACCGAAGCACGGGAAAAAGGTGGCCGAGTTGAATTCAACAACTTTTTTTTACCCCCCCCCCCCCCCTTTTCTTCAAAAAAAAAAAAAAAAAGAAACCGACGACAACACACATATCACTTCAAACGGTGAGAGAATCACAGGAACTAAAACCATTTTAAATCGATCACTATACCGAGCAACCCTAGCAGTAATACAAACATACTCGAGGTAGCTGCTATAAACAACAATTGAGTTGCTTTTAACAGTCTCCCTTCAGATTGGAGATAAGTAAAAAAAAAATAAGGATTTGGAAATGAAAATCAAAGAAGAGAAGCACCCCGAGAGCGCGAATAAAAGCAAATAACGAATTCCAAATCACAAAAGATTCATAATATCGCACGTGTCGCTAGACCGAGAGTCACCTAATAGAACACCCTTAGAGAACAGGCACTTTATTCCCCGTCTGTCTTCTGGGTGCCGCCATTTTGGTGCCTAATGCTTAGACGGCACAACTGACGATCGTTACCACGCGAGAGTGAGACTTCCCAAGCTTGAGGAGATACGCCATCAGGAAGCTTGGGCCAGATAATAATCGCTTTGCTCTGAGGCGGCCTTTTTAACATTTCTGGAGGACGGAAAAGCGTGTCCTGCAATTTCAGACGAAAGCATCAGATAACTGGCAACACTGATTTGCAACACCACGATGGTTCAAGTGTCGTCACTCCGCAGCGCAGCTGATTTAGTGGCTCTAGTTACACACCAGTCCCACCACACACGCGTCGTCGACAGACGGAGAAAGGCAGCTGTTTTATGTACACATGCGTCAAACACAACAACAACAAGAACAAATGGTCAAAGCACGAAAACAAGCCACATTCAAAGCGTACGCCTAAACCCGCCGGAGTTTTCCCCTGGCAACACGCAATGCGCACGCCGTCGCTGCAGGAAAAAGGAAGCAGAAGAAACCAGCCTGGCAGTCGACGTCAAACAAAAACAAGTAAGCGGAACAAAAATAAATAAGTCGTGCTTGGCCGATTTACGGGAGGAGAGCTTCTGCTCGGATAAAGGCTAAACCGCCGCATAAGCGATGCAGCGAGCGACGAGAGTCAGCGACGAGCGACGGAGATTCCTCACTGCCGCCCGTTGCGTCGTTCAGTACTTGGATTTCTCGAAAACGTCGCTCATCGCCTTGGTCGCTTGCTCCCGTCGCTTTCATGCGGCTCGCCTCGTCGCCCGAAAGACCGGCAACAAAAGAAACACTGACCTTATCGTTCGTAACCATCTGCACACTCCGCCGCTGTATTCTCCCCTTTCCCCCCCTCTCTCTCTCTCACACGCACGCACACACACACACACACACACACACACACACACACACACACATATATGACGAAAACAATCCCTGGAGAAAGGGAACAAGAGGGACAAAGGACAAACAAATGTTCAAACGCAGCTAGGTTTGTCCTCCTGTCCCTCTTGTTCCCTCCCTATCTCCAGGGATTATTTTCGTCATCCTTGTCCAGATCGTTTGCACCTTGCATTTAACTGCATTATAATCAAACACACACACACACACACACATACTTTTTTCTCCCACCAAAGTTCGGATATTTCGCAAACACTAGACCGCAGTATCTACGCAAGTGAAATGTACAACAAAATATAAATCACCGTGTTTTGTTTTCAAATCATAAAAAAAAAAAGAGGTACGGGTCATTATTTGCTGTTTTTTCTCATTGATGTCACCGCTATAATATATTATCACTTTTCCGCATCCGTACGAAACACCTTAAGCGCAGTGCACACTTTTGCAACCCAGTAGGACGAGAGAGACAAGACCGGTCTTTAAGGGGGACACTAACACCCCCGAAAACTATTTTTTTAAATTTTTTTTTTGTTAGGCGATCTGCCGTTATGGATGTCAAAAGACCACCCAATCAACCTTTTGCTACACCGTCACGTGCATTTTTTTTTAGAAAACAAACAAAAAACAAAACCAACTGCTCGAAACCGGAACTGGACTGGGGAGGAAGAAGAATTCCATTTAGCGCTCTCTGGGCGGCACCATTTTGTTCGACCGCAGCGCCTCCTCCACATATCCGAGAAGTTCAGCGGGTTCGGCGGGGTAAAACGAGAGAGAGGGCACGCGCCCGACTCCGCTAGCAGACGACAAACAGGGAGGTTGCCGTTCTCCATCTTTGGTCTGTATCGGCGGGCTCTACCTAACATCGAACTCTTGCTCGTGGCTGCCGTTGTGAAGTGGTTCGCGTTCTTAGAATAGTTATGGCTACTCCAAAATCGGGCTATAGCTCTCTGTTGTTCTATTTTGCTAAATGGTCAACTAGCATATCTTTTTTCCGCTACTTAAATAGCAGTTGAGTCAGCCGCCAGTACTACCCTCAACTACTGCTTGTATTGCGGCAGGAGAGCACGTTTTATTTTGTGGGAACCATGGGGTTCCCCCTATCCCTATCCAGGCCTAGCTTCGAGCAGGCCGTGGGAGTCGTCGTCACCAATGGCGTCGGCCTCCCGGATACAAGGAACCACGAGGCCGAATTCCCCAAAGGAGCCGGTTCTCCCTTGCCCATTTGGGTGAATGTGCCACTGGCACACCCTTGAGAGTTAATGGACGCGACTGCTAGTGGCCTCCCCGGGCGCGTCCATTCTCCGAGGCTACATAAGCTGGCCCCGAAGGTGGGCCATTCTCCGAGGCTCCATAAGCTGGCCCCGAAGGTGGGCCAGGGGCGGCTCAGCAACACTTCCTTTGACTTCCTTGCTCTCAAGACTCTGACTGACTAGCCAGGGGCTCTCGTCGGCGGAGGCCCTGGCTCTACGGAGCTCGGTTTTTCTTTGTGGGCCTCCGACTTTCCGTGAATCTGTCTAACGCGGCAGCGCGGGAAACCGACCGGGTGATACTGGCAATTGAGCCAGCGCCCAGACTTTTCATTGTCTTGCGTGTTGGCATTTCAGTCAATAAACACGTCTTTATCCGAACCCGAGGAGCTTTGTGTGTTTCTAAGTGGTAACCCCCACAAAGGGGAAATCCCACAATTTATTATTTCAGACTTCCACTCATGGTCGCTAAAGGCCTACACCAGTACGACCTTTTGTATAGTAAAAAAGGTACAGCAACCGGATTTACTTTTCGTCAAAGAGACCGGCCAATCTGACACAGTTTTCCATAATTTTTTTTTTAATTGCACGCAGGTAACAGCGCAATTGGACCCTGTGAGTCTTTTTATCTAGCATAATATTACACGACAACTGGCATACCAAAATCGGCGGATCTGCGCTTGAAAGTTCCAAAATGACGCTATTTTAAACAGAGTTTGCACGCCAGCCGGACGCTAGCTACAGCCCACTCGGCGGAGCAGACGACATGCGGGGTGAGAGGGGGAGTGAATTTTTTTTTTCTCTTTTACCCTCTCTGCTATGACCCTAATGGAAAAAGGTCACGTAATTGTCAATTTTTTTTAATCAACGTATGTGCGTTTTTTTAGAAGCAAAAAAAATATATATATTGTTTTTTATTTTTAATATTGAGTGTGTGCCTTGAATGACCCACGACTTCGATTATCTCCGGTGGTTGCGTCTAAACCATAGAAAACAGCACGTCATCACAGAGAAGAGAGAGCGAGCGCGACTCAAACCGGCCGATTCTCGATCGACGGTTATCGGGCGGAAAGTAAACGAATTTTGAGGCCCAATTTGCGTTCTGGGTCGTTGGACTCTCAGACATCAAGTACAAATAAAAACTTCGGCGCGCATAAATACCCCGTCAGTGTCGCTTTAAGTTTGACCGGCCAATAACACCAAAAAAAGCAAAGCCGCCCCCCTCTTCCCTTTCCCCACGCAGACGACGCAGCCGTCACTCACGGAAAGTGACGCGTGGAAGTGGCAGCTGTACAACGGAGCGTGCGGAAGAGCGTCGCACTTCCGACGACGTTACCGCTGCGGGTGCGCAACAACGCTCTCACGCCGAGCGCGACCAATATCGCTCGTTGATACGAATACGCACGCCTGGTTCGTAGCTAGCTGAATGGAGCGCACACACAGCCCACCATTCATCGGCGTCGGACCGGAGCCGAGCCACCGGTGAACCGAAAGAAATAATAAAACGCCGGGAAGATCGCGACCCCGAACGAGAACCCCCAAGAGGCGCAGTACGCGAAAGTCACGGGGGCCCGTGTCACGACGTTCTTCCGACGGACAGCTTCCATTAAGTTGTTGACGCGGACGCGCTCAGCACTCGCGCTCCGCGGGGGCCACAGGTCGGCCTGGCTGCTCTCCAAACAAACAGAACCGGGGAGCGAGAATCACTTGCCGCGTGAAATAAGCACTATCTACCCCCTCGCTCACTGTCACTTTCCTGCGTGTTTACCCAGCACCGACCATTGGATTCACTCGAACTTACGCGAAATGCGAACCCACCTGTACCTAAAACACATAAAGGCGCATACACATACGCACCCACACAGAGAGGGATTGGTGACCGCACCTGTTAGCGAGCTCGGAGCACAGGATCCCGAGTTCAATCCCCGCTCCCTGCCCGTTTCGATCGTACCGGCGTGTATCGCTACTGCGCGATGCGCGTTAGAGACCCCCAGGCAATGGAATTGCACTGGCTACGTTTCTCTGCGCGGAGACTCGTGCAAACTGGGGCTGACTCAGCGCTGTCTACACAAAGGCACGAACAAGCACTAGTGATGCACTATCGATAGTACCGGGAAAGGATAGTTGATTATTGATGGTAGTATCAATAGTTGGGTTTTAATCGACTATCGATAACTATGGAAAGTCAGCTTTCAGAAAACTACCGAGTGTTACGAAAATTAAAGTCCTACCCAAAAAGGGAATGCCGACAGATTATGTACGGGCAGACAACGCGTGGTTCTGGGAAAATCATGAAACTGAAAGGAAACAAAGCATAGAGCTGCATTTTCATTCAATGCATTTAGAGGTAGAACAGAAATGGCGTTTCGCTAGTTTTCTTGTGTACATATTTTCTATATTCGTGGGGTTCAGATATCAGGCTGCACACTTTAGTACGCACGCATTTGTAAAACTATGAAGTATATTCAGTATTTGTTTTTGTCTTGGAGCTAGGAAAAACACTCGCTGAAGACATTTAGCATCAGGGTTTTCACAAGTTTGGTTCACGCTTGTGTTTCCTTTAGTATTCACTTGTCACATATTACTTCTCACAGCCTTGACCACTAAAAGATGAAAATGAGCACTCCACTGGAAATCTTTTTTTTTCTCTTCTGATTATGGTTATTTATGGTGTATTCCCGAAAATCAGGAATTAGCTGTTGACAAAAGCAGTTAGGCTTGTACGCCGTGAAATGTTGCCGCTTTTTGTTCGGTTCCATTTTAGAGTACTTTAATAACTGTGGCTGGGAAAATATTTACCTGTTAGTATAAAATACAACTTCAAAATAAAGAAGCCGTCACCTAATATATATATATATTTTAAATCAATAAATGTAACAGAGATTTTGTTGTGGAGACTTCAAATCGAATATTATCAGATGAAAAACTTATACCAAGCCAACATGGTTAGTTCCCGACGCTTTTAGATTTGCCATTCTTCAAGTACAGTAAGTTTGCGAACATAACGTTAACTAAAAAAAAAAAAAAAAAAAAAAAAGAAAAGATAAAAGCGAAAATTTCCCGTGATCCAAGTAACGATATTGTTGGCGATGAGGCAATATATCAGTGCACAAAGCACGTGAATTCGAAAGGTAATACTGTTCTCTTTCTTTCTCGAAACCTGTTTGGTTCCCAAAGAAGCCACACTTATCGTTTTCGTCCGTGTAGTCATGTCCTCCTAGTCGCCTATTCGATCATCATCGCTAGCACCATATTCAAACAGGGCTCCAGATTTCCATTTTTATCATTGAGCTCTGCTTATAAAAAGCAATCTAAAACATAAAAAAAAAAACGGACTCGATATTCGACTATACACAATTTCACGATAGTCGACTACTGAAGCATGATATCGAGTATCACGGCAGTCAAATATCGATAGCGTTACGAATTTACGATAATCGACAATCGGTAGAACTATCGATAGTTTTACGGCTATCGATGGCACATCGATTGTTTTTCAATATCGATAGTTAAATTTAGCTTCCATAATCGATAGGTTTGCACCACTAACAAGCACGCACGCAGGTCGTCTTCTTTGGTAACAAGTGGTACAATAAAAGTTTTACTCATTCTGTACTTGGTTTGGTTATTCACTTCGAATCTTTAAAGCAGACAAGGCAACCGCGTGCACCTACGTTCCCAGCATTTTCCCTGGCGCTTGGAAAATTTTAGCCAAGATGTCTATCAACATTTTGACGAAATTGAGATCTATCTCGATCGAAGAGATCGATCGATGATCCCAATGCGGTCAATAATGCGGTACAGTTAACGCTCCGAAACTACGGTGCGGCAGCCGCACGATGGATCATCTTTTCATCACAGTGAAAGGGGTCACGAAAAGAAAGTGTATCTGCCGGATATTAATTTTCGTATATTCGTTACGGTTAATCGACAAAGACATTGATTCCGAAGTATTACGGGGAAATGCTGCGTTTGCATCGCACAAACCGTGTTTAAAAATCGCGTCTTTTTCGAGACCACCTGAAACGACCATGCGACACCTCTCGGCAGCACAAAAATCAGAACGTCAAAAATAACCATGTAAAAAAAAAAAAAAAAAAAAAAAACGAACAGGAATTTAATTTTATTCCTCCTTCAAATAATAAATTGGAAGTGGTGCAAACAGTGAGTTATTTCTTGACGTTCTTCCACTACATCACGTGATCGAGGTACACTTTCGGTTTCAAACATATCAGTCTTTTGTCGTTTGGTAACCATCGTACCTGCGCTGGTCGTCCCTCCGCGGCTCGCATTCGTTGCGAAACGCGGTTGTCGGAACGTGATTGAGGAATGCGATTAGATTAAGCTATAAAGTTGAGCAATACAAGCAAGCTACAATCCAAAGAGGATTCGAACTCACAATTTCGCGAAGTCAGTAGGACTTCGCGAAGCAGAAACGCGCGCGCGTGACCTCTCGACTGTCAGGGCATTCTTTTCTCGGGCCGCCTATTTTTGCGGGCTGGCCGTAGAACGTATACAGTATGTCAGTATTTCCCCCGACCGGCGGACGCGAGTTTTCCATCGATTTTCCTTTACCACGACCTTCACCGGCAGTGACTTGACACGCCACTCCTCAAGCACGCGAAGGCGATTCGTTTCACTTCTATTTCCAGCCTTCTCGTCCTTTTTTTTCTGCGAGCTTCTGGTCGAAGCGAGAACGTATTCGCGTCTTGTCGTTTGACTATCGTATCGGGAAGCGGTTTGACCGATCCAAGTTGCAAACGATTCCCTCACAAGCTCTCCGTCAGTAGCACGACCGCGGTGCTAAAGGCGACGCTAGAGCTCATTGAGGTCGGCCATCTTAGAAGTATCCGAGCCGCGGTGATCTTAGCTACACTCTAAAAAAAAAGGGTGTAGTACTTACACCCAGTGGGGTGTATGTGACTTGTCCCATATACGACACCCCCATGGGTATATATGCGACACCCCAAAAAGGGGTGCATACATGCACCTCATTTGGAGGTGCACATGTGCACCTCAGCGGGTGCATAAGACACACCCCACCCCGGGGTGTACATATATTCCGTTTCTCACTTACTGGGAATACTGATGCACCCCATTTTTAGGTGTACATATATTCCGCTTCTCACTTGCTGGGAATACTGATACACCCCAATCTTAGGTGTACGTGTATTCCGTTTCTCACTCACTGGGAATACCGATACACCCCATTCTTAGGTGTACGTATATTCCGTTTCTCATTTACTGGGAATACAGATACACCCCTCTTTTAAGTGCACATATATTCCGTTTATCACTTACTGGGAATACTCATACACCCCATTATTAGGTGTACATATATTCCATTTCTCACTTACTGGGAATACTGATACACCCCATTCTTAGGTGCACAGATATTCCGTTTCTCACTTACTGGGAATGCAGTTACACCCCATTCTTAGGTGTACTTATATACCGTTTTCCACACCGTTCTTACTTACTGGGAACCGATAAACCCCACTCTTAGATGTACACGTGCGAAGTCAACAAAACTAACACTAGAACATTTTCCATCAAATTGACAGGAAATGTCTTTGCAGCTCTTTTCCAAGCTTTTAACCGTCAAACGACGGTGTTTTGTGTCATTTTCATGTCCCATTTGTCAACCCGAAAACAATTAAGCTGGCAATCCCACATTCTATCGTCATTTCATTATGTGGCCTGGCATCATTTTGACGTCCTAACTGTCAACCTGAAATACAATTGAGAGCTTTTGTGTCACTCCTGCGAATATAATATTGTTAGGATCATGCAATATTTTATAAAATAAGCTACGAAAATTGGTATCTGTTCCTACATATTTATTGCTCATAAACACTGGGTGAAACATATACTACAAAAATACACATTGAATGCATGCGCCAGAAACGTCGCTTGTTTCCTTTCTTCTTCTTTTTGCATGTCTTATCTTTTAGTCTTGTGCCTTGGGTGTTGACCACCAAAAAGAGCCATGGAGCATTCCTGAAAAGGAAAACCCAGTTGTATACCGTGATTAGATACATATAGGACACTGTCAAGGCCCCTCACCTTACTTAATGAGCATTACCAAAAACCAGGAACTCAGCCAACTTCATAAATATTTTGCACACCATTGAAGAATAGTGGGGTGGAAAGTTTACCAGTTTAGATACAGGCGCAAGGCTGGCAAACCGAAAACACAGATAAAAAGCATGTGTTTTCAATTTACTTAAACAACTGATTTTGGCGGTTTTCAACAATGCCAGCCTGTTTCTTATTGCAACTGTGTTTATTTTTTACTAATAAAATGCACAATTAGCCGAAAAATGCCATAAGCAACCTTGGACTGTGGCGCCTAACCAGATAAACGAATGTCAACATCAGAGGTGTCCTAATGCAAGCTTCCTTTAACAAAATTTTGGACCACCTAAAACTGTGCTCTCGAACACATTTGAGTGTAGAGGCCAGATAGCCCACCCCCAAAAGATCGAGGGCTTCTGTAAGGCATGGGGGTCAAGAAATTTGTTAAAGGGACCTTGCGCTCTCCACATTTTGTAACTTGCAATCTTGACAGTGACATTTTTAGCCGTGATTCATTTGTAGTGCTCCCCTTATCCCTTTCCTGATGCAATCACAAGAATTAAAGTGGTACTGCCACCAACATACTGGCATTTTGTAAGAGGACAAGAGAACAAGTACACTGTTGTTGCCGTTGCTTATTTCACTCAGGATATATTCAAGCTCAACATGTCTCGAAAGAATGCCTTTTGCTTTTCTGAGAATTTCTGGTAGCACCAGTCTGAGCGAATACTTGTATTTTACTGGAGATATTTTCTGAGGGCGAGAATCCAGAGCTCATGAATTTATCTTTGGTGGTTGCTTCGGACAAGCGATAGTTCATGCAGTTGAAGTGCATCCTTGGGCAAAGAGCTCGTGGTTGCAGCCTACCAGCGGAATTGTCGTGCAGGTGCTAAATACTAAAAAAAAGACGGGAAGGAAAAATAGAGACTAAACACCTGAAAAATAAAAACGAAACTACATTAACTATGTGGATATGTTATAAGAGCATAGCTACGTCTCCAGCGTAAATGAATAGACCGATCCCACCAAGTTTTCCACGCATGCGTGACGCCGCCATAACTGCAGTTCGTAAGAGGCAGACTCCAGTTCACGCGACAGGTCATGCTGCCTCGTGGTGTGCTCGCGCAAACCTCCAGCATGGTTGTCGCGCGTGTAGAAAGACTACAGCTCCCACGATGCATATCGGCAGCGGTGGCGTACTCAAACTAGCTGGGGAGATCGGTCTATTAGCGACATATTATAATGCATGCGATTTGTAATGCTCGTTATGAGAACGGGAGGTTGCAGCTGGTTTCCTGTGGGCCGTGTTCAAGCAAGTCGCGAGCTGCGTCTTCAAGCACTGAGCAGATTAATTTTACCCAGTTATCTATTCCCTGCCAGTGCATCATAATCTGTACAATGGTGAATATATTCCGAGTCACTACTTGCGCGCCGCACAGGCTAAGGCAATGCCCGAAGAGGGGAAAGGGCAAGCGCTAGAAAGGCGGGTGAGGAGAGTAACCTCCTCTCCTATCTAACATTCGTAGTGCTTTCCCCCTCTCCCCAAGCCCTGCCCTCCCCTCCCATATGCCTTCCTAGTGCTCGCCTTTTCTCTCTTCGCATGGCCGTTGCATTCACCTGGACTGCACACAACTAGTGACACGGAGTATAATTGAAGGACGGTACACTCACAGATGTCAAAGCACTTGAAGAGTTCGCAACTTCGGTGCAATGCCACTGGTTGCACTTTTGTATCGCACTTCAGATGGGTTGATTTGCCCGAAGTACCTGGAAAATAATAAGAATGATAGAATAAATTAATGTGCCATAAACCAGGGCTGGGCAGACACACTCCAAAAAGCATTCGGGAATACTGAGATACATCTGCTTTAAGGCCAAAAATACAGATACTGAGATACATTGTCTTTTATGCAATGCTATATCCCCGAGACACTTCCGCGAAACTGGTGAAAAAGTATTCAGGAATACAGATACAATGTGTAGTTGTATCTGTATTGTGGAGGGTGTAGTTCGTGGGGAACATGTACGGTCAGTGGCGTTTCAACTTGTTTTCCAGTCAGGAAGGGGGGGGGGGGGGGGGGGGAGTGCTCTTAGTATCCCTTGGGCGCCGCCGGCCAGTCTTTAACCTGCCCTGTGGCGGCTGTTTTAGGGGGGTGGCACAGGGGGGGGGGGGGGGGGGGACAACACAGGACAGGAGGAGGCAAAAGCGGGGGTATGCACACCGAGGCGCTTGCACCGTCGGCGAAGCCGCCGTACCGGTGGCTTTTTTGCACGGCATTTGGAGTCTGCTCCTCACGTGATCGGATATCGGCTAATAGCGGCGCGGCGGCACGTGGAAACCAGACGCGCAACTCTGGCTGGAGCCTATAATCTCAATGCTGCACTAGAGTACCAGCCAGAGTTGCGCGTCTATTTTCTACGTGCCGCCGCGCCGCTATTTGACGAGATCCGACCACGTACCGTGCAAGAAAGTAACGTTGCACGCGCCCCGCCGTACGGACCCCTGCTTTTGAGCGCGCCGCGCGCCTCGTCGGTTCGAGAGTCAATGATTCAAGTACCCTCTCCCTCTTCGAAGTGGCCGAGCAGGGAGGGAATATGGTTTTGTTGTGTTGACCTCGGGGGCGGAAGATTACGCACGATGGGGACAAAGGCGAGTTTGGGGACTCAGTATCTAGGTCACAGCGCCTCAATGGTTGAACAGGATGTAGCTGACGTTTTGGGTGTAGAACGGGTGGGAGAGGCCTTGCGCGCGCGTTGTTTTCTCGACACTTAGCCTCGTGTCGAGGTGGCAGCACATATTCGCCAAGAGGTCCAAAAGTCGCGTGAGGAGCTGGATCAACATGCCGTGCAGGAAAGACGGCGCTAAGAAGATGAACGCGCAACTCTGACTCCCGTAGGGAACCTATAAAAGAACTCTAACTGCCTTGCCTTGAAGCGCCACCTTAGTTCCATCATCCCCACTGAAAATCGCATTGCACAACCATACGTGCGAGCGAAGCCGGTAACAAGCGCGAGCATGTTGCTCTGCAATCGAACGTTTCACCGACAGATCGTTTTATAGATACGCGTTGATTCATCGCCAGAATGCTTCATCGACAGCACAAACTACCTTTTTTTCTGTAAGGAGCTGCCTCACACTGTTGCCACGAAGCGGATAGTACGTGTAGGATACACCTGCGACGAAATGTCCCTACAACGCAAAATCCGCGTAACGACTGTCGATGGAACGGTAGTGTCGACGAACGAGAGTCCATGAAACATCTGTCCACAAAAAGTGTTTTTTGGCGAAACGATAGAGACCCGTTCCTCTGAATGACGCCAGCTCTACACGCAAGAATAATGTCTCGAAGCTGCGATGTCGTGCTCGTTTGTACACTCAGAGAACCGGGCACCGCCACCGCGCACACATGCCACAAATACAAAAGCGAAGAAACTCTGACATAAACAGGAGAAAAAGGAAAGCACGTCCCCAACTAGCAGGCCCCATGCCTCGCAAAACGCAGCATCCAACGAGTGCATGTAAACGGCAGACTTACCTTTATCGGGCGGGCACATCTTGGTTTGTGACTGCAGTGCAGCTACGTGCCAAGCATCGCTTCGTGAACACGATCCGCTTTGTCCAACCACCTTCTAAAAAAACACGCAATTCAAAATAGCGCGAATGAACAAAGGCGATGTCACCCGCCAGCCGAAGCAAAAGTATGGCCGCCGAAGCACGCCGAGATGGAATGCAGGAGGTGAGGAGGTCAAGTCTCCTAGCAACACGAAGGCCAGATAACGCGCGAAACGCGATCGCTATCGCGATAGGTTGTCAGTCGGATGACGTGTAACCAGTGACTGCTAATCAGGACGCGCGCTCTACTCTATTACCGCGCGCATTTTGTTTGTTTTCTTGCGCTCTCCTGATAGCACTCCCTCTCCCCTTTTTGAAAAAGGAAGGAGAGGGGAGGGGTGTAATGGTGCACCTGGCAACACCCTCGCCTCGCCCGCCGATTCCTTTGGGAGAGGAGGATTCGTGTGACGGGAGTGCGATTACGCTCGCCGGGTGTCTCCAGTCGAAGGGGGGTGTAAGGGTGCGCGATACACCCACATACACCCTTTTTTTCTGAGAGTGTAGGCTCGAGCATACTACTATGAGACGTCAGAATGTCGTCTGCAGAATTGCGAGCGTGACGTCATCATGGGGCCGCTGTTGGCGCGATGATTATATCTGACGCTCCGGCTTCGCCAGTGAAGTCGGGTCTAGCTACGCCGCCACCTTGCGCAGACAAAACAAACAAACATATACAATATATCTTCATCGGTCGCTTATTGTGACGTTGTTGCCGAACGGAGAGGGAAGCTCGCCGCCAAAACGGAACTTGTATTTCATTTTTTTTTTTTTACGCTAAGAAATGAATCCAGATGATCAAAATGACCGAACGCGGATTGTCAAAATACCCCAAAATTTCAAGGGAAAAAACAAAACGGTTTCACAATTAAAAAAAAAAAAAAAAAAAAAAGAATTGCTTTACTCCCCTCCTGGCCGTCCCACTCGATTACGCAAGCGCAACCGTGGCCGACGTGCCACCGCGCACGCCGCCGGGGCGAGTCGGCTTCGCGCGGGCAGTGTTACGAAAGCCCGATTACCTCGTCCGAGAGATAATGCCCCCGACGAGCAGCCAGCCCAGCGACGCCATAAAGGTCGGCCGCCGGCCACCCTGCCCCCCCGCACATCGCCCAAAAGACACTCTTCGAGCACGTTCGAAAGCATGCGGGCTTGGATGGCCGCAGACGATCTCCTTTTGTATGACGCATGTCCGATGATTGGACGGCAGTTTCTGATGACTACGAAGTTGTGACATTACAGGAATATGCGAATAACATTTTTTTTTTTTGTGTTACGTATCGTTTTTTTTTGTTTTTTTTTTTGGTGGCAGTATGTCATCCTTCTGTAAATACCTAGATTATCTGTTGCGTTTTATCGGTGGTAATGACCTAAAAGCTTATTTTGGGGAATGATTTTAATATTAACGTGCTTATGTCATCGCCGCAGCAGACGAAATTTTCGACGCTTTATCAGCCGTATGCTTATATCAGTGCTGTTTGCCAACCCAGCCGTTTTAACAGTTTAAATGAAACTTTGTTGGATCTCTTTTTGACGAACATACCCGAGGTACACGTACAAGCAGGTGTGATCGGAGCTACAATAAGTGATCATCCCCCTATTTTTGCAGTCATAAATTTACATATAAACAAACGAAAAAAAAAAATCATAGTTTTTTAAATTGTTTTTATTGTGATGTAACTAATAAAACCCTCGAACGTTTTCAAGAAGAGATCAAGGTGGCAAACTGGAGCCCCGGTTTTGACTGCGGCATAGACTGACAAGGCATATTCTTTCTTGAAACTTTTTTTTTTGGGGGGGATACTTATAATCTGGTTTTTAAGTACAAAAGCTCCCCGACAAGATATCTGACAAGTTTTGGCGAAGTTGGCTTCAACCTTTCCTCTTCGTCAACAGGGAGGAACAATCGATCTGGCAACACTCTCAAAGACACACGCACACAGTATGCGGTACTCGCAATAGTTCCCAAGAAAACTAACGAACAAACAAAAAAGTTATTTTAGTCGGAAAAATGTGAGCTTTCCTTTTTGCCGCGTACACAATTCCTGCAAGCCACGCATGTACAGACATGCCTCGTTAATACGGAAACCTCCGTTCCCGTAAAAAAAGTCGTCCATAATGTGATTTTTTCACGACAACGAGACAAAAATGCATGTTTTTTTTTTTTCCCCGTTTGTCCCGAAAGTGGTATCCATATAGCAGGGTATTCATATTAACGGCGTCCATATTAACGATAATACATACGTTTTTTAAACGAAATTTTGAATATTTGCGGAAACCGGAAAAAAGAGCCCAAGACAATATTTAAATGTTCCTTATAATTCGTTAAAACACAACACAAAAAAGTACCCCCCCCCCCCCCCTCCTCAATCGAGGAACGTACGCAGGCGCACACACGAATAACGCGTACAATTTCCTTTTCGCGTCCTTTCGACCTTGTTTGGTTGTGTCCGCGGTGGCCGGCTCCCGTAAGTACAGCGCACGCGGTCAGTCGGCACGAAAAACGTCCCGAATGTAATCCTCTCCCTTTCGCTCATTTCATCACGCAAACCCCTCAACGACGTAACTCACCTACCTCGCTTGCCAGTCGTTCTTCAAGTCGTTCCTGCCAACGGAAAACACATTCGCCCATCCAGGAAAAAGAAGAAAAAAAAAAAAAGAAAAGAAAAAAAGAAAACCCATTTTCCTTTACGAACGACCCGTTTGTCCCGTGCCACTTCATAATAACAGACTTAACAATAACGAAGAGCTACGCTAGTGCATGACCGAAAGCCGGATGGAGAAAAAAAAAAAAATCACGATTTAAAATGCGATTCAGATCTTGACTTGTATATATTACATGGCTTTTCAAATGATGATTTGAATTGGACCATTCCCCGAAAACAAACACTGTTACCAGAATCAATTTTATCGCTACATCGAGACTACAGTATTCGATGCTTTCGATGAATGCATTTAATTGCGACCGAGCTTTGACAGAATAATCATAAAAGGAAATATATTTTTCGTCAGAGTAGGGAAAAAAAGACATGTGGCATTTCTATGTAATGAGAAGCACACATAAGGTTCCTCACCGACATTTAAAGCGCAAGGAATTCCGCTGACCTAGTTTTTAAGACACAAAGCGCTTTACGAAACTTAAATTTACGGCATAAATACATACAGCATGTCCCCCCCCCCCCCCCCAAAAAAAAAAAAAAAAAAAAAAAAGAAAGTAAACTACGCATTGCCGAAACCTTATTTTCTGCCCAAAGGTATCGCCAGAGATCCGAACGAAATGCCAAAGTTTCTGCACGAACCGATATTTCATTCAAAAGTTATAAACAATTTTCAGAAAATGTCATAGGGAAAATGGGGCCCTTTTTCCAGGCGGAAAATTTTCAGAAAACCACACTTAACCCTTGAATAAAACATCGGTTCGTGCTGAAACTTTGGCATATATTTCGGACCTCTAGCGCTATAGCTTTGGGTGGAGAATAAGGACTCAACGAACTCAACAACAACCTTTGTACCATAGAAGACACTCATTTTCATGCACGGTATTCTCCCCGAGGCTCAGGCGCACTTTCGTCAACAGACATGAGAACTTGTGCGGGCCTGTTGATAATGCTACACAGACTGAGTCATCATTCCCCAGAATCGAAAATGCCTTTAAACCCGCGCAACGCATATCCCCGCATCAGATCAGTTGCGAGCTTCACTTTTACCGTTCCATGACTACAACCATCGACCAGACAGCATTGTTACTCTAGATAACACTGATGATTTCGGAGATGAGCTTAAAACACGTGGCCTGGCTAGCTGCTGAATCGTAACTTCTGTGCGACTGTTTCTTCTGAACTTTTATGTAAAACCCAGAAGTGGGCGATTCGAGGTAACACAAATAAAAAAGAAATGAAATTAGGACACAGATTGAATTACTAATATGCTAGTACGTAAACAAACCTTGTTTGTTTGTTTTTATTAATATTTATTTTTTCTTTCTTATTTCGTTTTTCTTGCTTTGAGCGAAAGGAACTATTTGAGTGCACGATCCATCGCAACTACAACTTGCCCGATCAATTTGACCACTTTCTCCCTGAACCGAATAGCGTCGCGATCTAAACGAAGCACCTCAAATCCTGCCATATGTTGTGAGTTGAAAACTCGCAGGTAAAATCCGACCAGCTACGACGGAAACTGAAAACACTGCTATTCATCGGCGTACCCATTCCGCCCCGCCAATGGGAAAAAAAATTTGCGACTGTAAAGTCGTTTCAAAGAACACCAGAACGCCACGGTTGTTTCCTTTCCGATAAGCCTGCCAGTCAACTCACAGCTGCTTCAAACTCAATCCAGTTACAACTAAAGTCATTAGATAAGAATTACAACCGCCCCCCCCCCCCCCAAAAAAAAAAAAGGAAGAAAATGGAATGAAAGTACGTACGAGAAATTTAAAACCAACTTTATTCCAGTACACATCTGCGCGTACGTATCCTTTTCTCTTGAGCTCGATTCCCGCTGTCGCCATTATCGGAGGGCATCGTCCCGCGCGACCAACATCTTTGCGCGTATTTCGTCTATGTCGACGATTCTTTTTTTTATTGTCCGTAGCATGGCGGCATTAAAAGAAATGAAAACCGAGACAACGGCACGATCACGATGTTCTCTGAAGGGCGGAGGCATGTTGGGCTGCCCTTCATTTGTGGATAGCAGACAACTCCCCAAACGGCGCCAGTCAACTCGAAAAAAAAAAAAAAAAAAAAAAAAAATTGTTACACGTATTTTAACTTTCGGTTATGTTTCAGGGAGACATGCGATTTCATGCTTTTCTGCATTAAATAGGAATTTAACCGGATTAGTCAGTCGTTGAATCTAGAAGTCTTACCTAGGTGGCGCAAGCCGCCGCCCGATTAAAAAGGTTCAGTCCCGTCCATCCATCCAGGCTCATTACCCTGGAGTAATCCAACGCGCGCCTCCGGCGTCACGTGGCAGCAGTGACGGTGCACGCGCAGGTGCTTCATCTGGGTTTTCCGGGCATGCGCGGTTGCACCTGCGCGCATCTTCATGAACAGCCATCAGGTTTTGGTCCATTTGAAAACGTCAAATACTTGTCCTATCGTTGGTTTCATTTTCGCAGTCATCTAACGTTTGTTCTGCGTGTTCCTGAACGTGGACGCGGGGCCGTTGACGACTTTGCAAACTGCACCCCCCTTGTCGGGCGATTCGCAAGATTCACTCGACGCCATATTTGAGGGCGATGCTTAGAGCGCATGCTCAGAGCGAGCTCACATTGATAGGCTGCTAAGACCGGCAATCTTGACGGTGCGGAATGCACGTTGTGAAAAGAACTGCGGAAGCTCGCCGTCAGCACGCGCTCAAAAGCTGCGCACACAGATATGGCCGCCAGCGAATACTCCCTATCGAAAAGTGTTCGAATTCAGACAACTCATGTCCGGCCGTTAGAGACAAGAGCGAAGATAATAGAGTGAAACCGTGGGTCACACTGCTCTTACAGCATACAAAAAGACAGCCCGCAAACACGAGCCACCGGAACATCAGTGGTTTGAATGCCACGTGGCAAGCTTTCCCTTGAACTCATTGCCGAGCGGCATTCGAAGCACGGATCTCGCGGGTGACTATCGTTCGAATCTGTATGTAGACTGTCTTTTGTATGATGCGTAAGCAGTGTGGCCCCGGTCTAAGGCATCTATGCTTTCGTAAATAAAATTTCGGAGGTTAAAGGCCCGTTCACATGTGCCGCGGAGCGCTACAAGCGTAGCCCTGACCTCGCGCTAAGCGCGTGCCGGCGGGAGCGTTCACCTGCAGCCTTGTATCGCACCGTCCTAACTGTTGCTCATGGCAGACGATAAGTAGCTGACGACACGTGTGAACCAGCCTCAAGAGTGAACGATATATCGACCTTTAAACAAACGGTTCTATTGTACCATGGCGATAAAACAACTCAAACTTAACCACGATCTTTCGAGTATTTCGTGTTTTTTTTGTTTTTTTTCTCGAGCAATTAACGAACGAAACTCCCTGTCAAATGAAAGTGAAACCTTTCCGTCACTTTGTAGATTCCATTACTTCTGTCGTGATATAGTGTTCGTCATACGGCATGCTAAAACAAAGCCAATGTTGGTTTTTACGTCCCCACACCTGCTACAACCCACACGTGTGAACCGCAGTATCCTTTAAAGGGATCATGAAATGACCGTTCTACTTTTGCCAAATAACTTTTCCATTAAACTGTCGATGTTCACTGAACGCCGAACGGGCATTCGTTTTCGTTTCATTAACTTCTACACCAAAAATTAATGAAATATTGACTTTTTCTTCCTCTCCAACTCACCGCAAAACAAGCTGTGGTGTAATTTTGACGGTCGTGACATCCGCCGGCATCGGAACCGGAAGTTCTCTCGGCAGTAGGAGAATGGGAGCGTTAGCGGCATAGAGTTGGCGGTGTGCCGGTAGGTTTTACTGAGCTGAGTGCGCTGATGCCACCGACATATTTTCTGAACGGCGCGTCTTATCGCCGCGATAACCATGGACACAACGCAGCTGAGCAGAATTCAATTAGATATGGTGCGCTACAGCGACAGCATGGGGCTAGTCCCATATGCCTGTGCAGGCACGTAGCCAGGATTTTGTTTCGGGGGGGGGGGGGGGGGGGGGAGTTTGATGCATAAAAATAATTAGTGCCGGTTATGATCGCGAAATTAATCCAATACGCATCTGAAGACCTCCACGCAACCCAGAACGACATAAATTCGAAAAAATTTTTTTTTTTCTGCGTGATTTTTTAAGTGGTGACGTCGCCTGCCATCACATTTGCGTTGACAAGTAGGCCTAGCCGTCTTCTCTCCATTGAAGTCTTCAGTAGCTTCTAATTCTCACAGAAATTTATTAACAAATTACTACTTTTCGCACCGCGAAACAGTATAGCTACACATCTACGGTAACATATTCCAACACGTTTTTCTTTTTACGTAATTTCGGGGCATCTTCAGAGTTCGTGCGCAAGAATTTCAGTTCTTTATACTGTTCTATCACAACCAAACATGGAACGCATACTTTATGATATGTAGAATGCAACTATCTAGGTTTGGAAAGAATGTATTATTTTTATATCTATGAAAAATTTAAGGAACACTCGTTTGCCAAATGAAATTGCATTTTTTTAAATATTTTTAATTAATTCACAATAAAAAAGAAGCGTCGCACGTTTTAGTTTTGTTGCTCATTGCACTCAGTGATTTAAAAGGAGCGAGTGAGTTTATTTTCCTAGGCTTTTTGAAGTGTGCTGCCATGCCTGACGTGTTTGCAAGAACATGCTTTTTTCCGCATGTACATTGTATCGAGAACCTAAAAGAGAAACAAGCTATATCAAATCGACCACCGGATTTATAAAGATAATATTAAGCACCATAAACTTTAAAAAAAATATTCCATTCCAATAGCCTAATAATAATAATAAAATAGTTCCCCTTGTGCATGTTCCCTAAGCATACTAAGCGCTACATACACTACATCCGAGTGGAATGACCTGCCAGCAGATATCGTATCACCTGACACTGATTCGTTCCCTAGAATGATCAATGCCCTGTGACTTTAGTCCCTCGGCTGTTGCATGCTGATGATGTGGGTATTTGTGATTTCAATGTTTTTCGTTTCAGACCTGTACATATTTGGTTTTCTTTTTCTTTTTTTTTTTTGCGTGCTGATAATGTGTGGTTTTTAATATCCACGCTTATTTGTTTAAGTTTTTTTGTGTTTTGTTGTGATGTGCAATTTCTTTTTTCTTCATACGTGTAAAGCGTAGACCGCATGGCGCGTTTTTGCTCGCGATTCAGGCGCGTTGGCGTCAAACTGACGTCATTTCCTGCGCGCGGGCGCGCGTTTTCGCGGGAGCGTTGGTTTCTGGCCGACCCAGAACAAAAGGTAAGGGCGCAAACGAGCTGGTGGTGGTTAAACATTTCGACAAAAACCCCGAGACTGGGACAAAAAGGGACGGACAAACACAAAGTCTCAAAACAAGAAGCGCCGGCCGAGGCGTCGAAGCGGCTCTCGCCCAATGAGGGTCGGTCGAACTATCACGTGATCCAGCACAGTACGCTGTTTCGTATTCAGCACATTTCAAAGTTTTCAAAAGCATTTTTATTTTCCATATAAAAATTGAAAAGGTGTTTCTTTTAACACACAAACCCGTTTTATTTACTTATTTGTTCATTTAATTCTCATTTTGTAGTATTTTCGTCAACATTTACATCGCGTGTTGAGAATTCTGTTATCTGGCAACGCTGGTAACGCGCGGCCGGCGGTGCTTGGCTTCGTCTGCATGCGGGTGCACCCACGTGAACTTCCGCGCGAGCGTTCATAGCGCGTCGCGTTTTCGCGTGCAGAAAAAAGCGCCATGCGGTCTGCGCTTAAAGGGGTACTCCACCGGTTTTTTCATTGTCTCCGATTTGCTTGAAATTTTGCTAAACTAACCAACAAACATTGCTAAAATAGTATCCCAAATATTAGGTCAAAGTATTGTTTTTTCGCGAAGTTATTGAATTTACAGTTTTGGTCTTCACCATGTTTTTCAAACTGAAAGTCTCTACTGGCAACAACAACAAAATGACGTCAGTGGAAGGCAGGGGTTAACCTTTTGGACTACAGAAGTTGTTCCCAACGGATTTGAAGCAGTTTCTTGGTGTCAAATGAGTGCTTTGGAAGCTCGCTCCCGTATCCGCGCTCCAGCACGGAACAAATGATTGGCATATTCTATTTTTAGACTACTTGCTCGACTGGCAAGCCAGCCTGCCACTGACGTCACGGCACTGAAAAGTGCGCGAATATTTGAATATTGGTTTTTGCACCATTTTCATTTGCCGATTTCACAAAAACTATTATGAATTTCGCGATGCTGAATAGCATACCGGAAAGGCTAAAGGCCGGGGAGTCAAAAATTATAGTTAGTTGAGGTAGCTCAAAAAATCGGTGGAGTACCCCTTTAATGCCTCGGCGCTACAAAAAAAAAAAAAAAAAAAAAAAGTTTTGAACGCGTAAAGGGACACTGACACGGTATTAATGCTCGCCGAGGTTTTTATGTGTACATGACATACGAAAGCCCATCTACCCAAAACACGATTTGCGGCTCGAAATTAATTTTGTTTCCGCCCAAAAACCGCCGATCGACCAACTGGCCGATTTGAGTCACACTCACTCTCTTCTCCGTGGACACATGCCGTTTTCTATGGTTTGCATACAACCACCAAAGATAATCAAAGTCGTGGGTCATCGAAGGCACGCACTCAATACTAGAAATAGACAAAAAATATGATATATATATATTTGTGGCTTCTAAAAAGCTGCAAACACGTTAACTAAAAAAAAAAAAAAAAAAAAAGCACAATTACGTGACTTTTGGCATCTTTCTCCTCCAGTTTCGGTTTCGAGCAGGTGCGTTTTATGACTTTATTAAAAATACACGTGACATTAGCAGAATATTGATCGGGTAGTGTCCTGACCCCCCTATAAAATCGCATAAAAGAAAAGGGGGGGGGGGGGGGGGGGGCTGTCATTGTTTATTTAAGACGCAGTCTCCTAGAGTAGCGCATCACAAAAGGACGACCGCTGCCTCGATCACGAAAACCAACACCTAGCGCAACCGCTACAATACATACGCAAAAAAAAAAAAAAAAAAGAAGAAGTGATGTTTAGTTTGAGTGATCAATAAAGTTCCACTTTCCTTGATGCACTTATTCGCCCCCCGGATCGGGTCGGTCACTCTCTTGTGTCGCAATCTAGAATAAAGCTACGGTTTTGTATTCAACTACGGGCCGCTTCATCACTGATACGCCCAGATAAGTCGAGGCGGTCGTATGCTCCTCCCTCACAACCGAAATATAGACATGTAAAAAAAAAAAAAAAATAAGTAACTTGCAAATAGTAAAAAAAAACAGTTTGGCTTTATAAAACGACGTTTTTTCCCGTCACACAAAACCCACACACAAGAAAAAAATAATAAAAGAAGTTTGCCGCGCAGCGGGCAAAGCTAATATAAAAAAAAAAAAATAAGAAAGGAGTATTTTCCCGTCTTTCAACGCATGTACTGTACGTTCCGATTAAACCGGTTTTGGCGGAACACGCGCCGCAGATATCAAAAGCGACACGCTTCTCTGCAAATCGAACACACCCCAGGTGCTAACGTGTTCATTTTGCCCGTCAAGCAGCACATTTCCTTTCCGTCATGACGTCACGGATCGAAGAAACCCGCCGTGCCGCCACCGTCACCGAACGCAACTCCGAAAGGAAAGAGAGAAAAAGTAAGGAGGAAAGCGAAGGAGAAAAAAGCGAGAGCGCTTCCCAAAGAGCCGCTCTCGCGCTCGCTCTGCCCTCTCGCCACGCCGAAGCCCCAAAGCAGCACGGCGCCTGGTTTCCTCCTTTCCACGCTCCACAACGCCGATCGCCGAGGCAGCGGACATGTTGGCGCTCTTTGAGCTGCCGCTCGTCTCGACGTGCCGGAGGAAGCTCGCGTCCGAAATGCTCGCTAGCGACTGTCCCACCAGCCCGAGTTCACAATGAACCGCGGTCGAACCACGGTGCGAGGCAAGCGGCCCAGGCTAAAGCGAACGGCGCCAGTCCGACAACCGCGCTAGGGTGAGTGGCAACGGCTGCAAAGCTACCCCTTTCTAGGGATCGTTGCGCAAACCCGTGTTGGTGCAAGAGCGCTGACCCCCCCCCCCCCATCGCGCGCGCGCGCGATTCCGACCGAATGCCCCCAATTCCGCATTAAACGAACAACAAAAACGGCCGAGGCGATCCAAACACACCTTCCACCCGTTCTTGTCCCAATCTTCGCTCCTGCCTAGCGAGCGAAGCGAAGTTTTGGTTAGGCCTAGTTCGACTCCGTACTGTTGCTATTCGATCGGCCGCATCTCCGCACCGCGGCGGCAGTCAGTCTTCGAAAACAAAGAACAAAAAGAGCCAAAACAAAACACGGAAATGCCGAAACGAGAGTCGGACGAATATGGGGCTTCGGGGAAACACGGCAGGAGCATCCGAAGACCTTCAGTTCGGCGCAAAAGGGATCGCGACGCATATTCAGGAGTTCCTTCCTTCGCGGTACGGTGTCGGTTTCCTGGGAGAGGATCACGAGCAACGCGCGCTGCTCGAGCAAACTACCACGTTTCACCGACGCAGGTGGTTCGGATCGAGATTGATCCTCCTTATCTGACCCTTGGAAGTAATTGGTGGGGATAGTGCGTGCAGCATAAAAGCAAAAAGGAAAGCCGTCTATATGTCCGGACGAGCCCAAATAGACTCGGCTTTTGCGATAAAAGGACGGCGCGATAAACGGCTCAATTGAGGCCGCCGCAGCACGCGAACAATGACTTTATACTCCTGTTCCTCTTTCTCTCCCTTCCCTTCGCAGGACTCCGGCAGCAATTGAAGTTAAGCTACGATGCAACAAGAGTGTCCGGCTAGGGGTGTCTTACTACTAGTCACGTACGCTACCGTGGCGGCAGTCCTGCTGGCGGGACTTCCTCACGGATTGGCTTCCATAGACACCAGTGTAACCCACGTCCATGCTAGTCTCCAGGATGACGACGTCTCCTCAAACTGCCCCGCTGCGTGCACCTGCCGCCACAAAGATCAAGGAGCCGTCGAGGCTGCCTGCTCCAGACAGGTCCTCAAGGTTGTGCCGTTTGACCTCGACCCTAGAGTGACTTTGCTGGACCTCTCCTTCAACAAGATAGATAGCCTCGACGACAACGCCTGGTCCGGGCTGTGCAACAACTCGTGCAGTTTAAAAAGTCTCAACCTCCACCAGAACCAGCTTCTAGAACTAGGCTTCCATAGTTTTTACTCTCTACGGACCCTCGAGGCCCTAGACATCAGTGACAACCACTTAAATGATATTAATTTGAATGGCTTCGACGGTCTCGAAGCCCTCGTTTCGTTGAACCTCTCTGGAAACCAGCTGGAAGGACTCAAGCACGAATGGTTCCAAGACTTGACCAATCTCACCATGCTGGACTTGTCACGCAACCGCATTCACGAGCTCAACAATGTGGTCTTCTGGTCCTTGCACAAGCTGGTCCACCTCCGTGCAGACCGTAACTGGATAACGTCCGTGGGGCTCCTAAGCCTGAAGGGCCTGGACTCTCTCCGCACACTTAACATCAGCCACAACCAGATAGCGATGATACAGAGTGGGACGCTCCGACCCACTTTGGAGGTGCTGGACATCAGCTACAACCCCATTCGAAGCCTACAGCTGGTCTTCAAACACACGCACAAGCTCCGCCGGCTCTATGCGTCCCATCTACGAGCTCTCTCCCGCCTAACCAAGGAATCCTTCGAGGGACTTGACTCCCTAGAAGAACTCCTCATGACCAACTGCCGATCACTAGAAACCGTCGACCCCGGTAGTCTGCAGTCCTTGGGAAGTCTACGGAAGCTGGACATACGCTTCAACAACTTCACCACGCTTCCTGCCGGACTGTTCCTCCCGCTGGTACAGTTGCAACGGATCCAGCTGCATGGGAACCCGTGGTTCTGCGACTGCCGGCTCCACTGGCTCCTCCTCTGGCTAGATCACGTACCGGCCCACCTCCTGTCTCCGTCTGCCACTCTCTGTGCCAAGCCGCTCAGGCTGTCTGGCCATACCGTGCTCGACGCCGTCGACAAGCACATGACTTGCACCAATGCCACAGTCGTGCAACACACAAATCAGGCCCACTACCGTCTCGGGTCGTCTGCCCTACTCTACTGCGACGTCGAGGGTAGCCCTGAACCATCCATCACCTGGGTGACTCCGCATCGCCTCGTCTTCAACTGGACCAGGGAGTACGGAGCTTCCGTGGGCAACTCTTCGATTAACGGTCCCGTCGGCCGCAATGACACCCCAAAGTTTGTCCTGCTCGAAAACGGGAAGCTCTTCATTCGCGAAGTGCAGCGCGGTGACAGCGGCTACTACCGCTGCCGGGCCACAAACGTCCTGGGTCGTCACACGGTTGCCATCCACCTGACCCTTGACTACGACTTCCTCATTCGTGTCAAGATTGTGAGCGTCCTAGTGGGGTGTGCCACTGCCCTGGCCTTTGTGCTGGCCACTCTGATTGGGATCCTGGTGAGCGCCATTTTGCGGCGGTTCGGGCTGACCTGCCCGTGTGATGTGGGCGCCAACTCGCCGAGGGCGAAGCAGCTGTACCGCATGCTCGAAAGCCTCGAGCAGTACCGCTGCCAGCAGCTCGAACGTCTCCGGGACAACTACGCGGGTCAGGTGCAACGCATCAAGGACAACTGTGTCCTGCAGATGGAGAAGCTCAGAGACAGCTACTCTGGGCAGACCGAGCGGCTCCGCGACTTCTGCGACTATGGCACGGCACAGATCGACCGCATCAGGGACAACTACTATATGCAGGTATGTACTCCTTGCAGCTTTCATTCACTTAATGTTAAAAATTTTCACAGATTTGATGATGATGATGATCATCATTACCCTTGAAGGTCCTCACAGGCCTGCAAGCTGTTGCAGAGCTGAGCTAGTCTCATTGAAGTAATTTCTGCATCGCAGGTCCAGCGCGTTCGGGACTATGGCGTGTCCCAGATCGACCGGCTGCGGGAGAACTATGTGTTCCAGCGCAATCGCATCCGCAAGTTCAGCACGACCCACCTGTACAAGCTGCGCGAGAATTACAAGCTCCAGCAGCAACACCTCAACAAGATCCTGGAGAATCTCAACCTCGAGAGCTGCCGCAGCGTCTGCGCCCGCACCGACTCCATCATCTTCGACCCCGCCGAGCTGGGCCTCATGCCGCCGCCACCGCCGCTCGACATCCTTCCGCTCCCGCTGTTCTTGGACCAACTGGATACTGAGAGCCAGCTGTCTGCCTACTACACCCCGGACAGCCTCTCGGAAGTCTCTCCCGACGAGGTGGTTCTCCAGCCCCACTTTCCCTTCGAAGACACCTGCTTCAATGACGACCTCGAGGCACGGTCACGCCTCTTTGTTTCGATGGAAGACGTGCCCTCTTCGAGCGCTAACAATCCATCGTCGATCAAAGTGGACGCCGCCAGCGTGGGTGACGCACCTTCTACCTCTGGAGAGAACGGCAACCACAAGACGGTGCCCCTGGAAGTGACAGTCCATCACTATGAGGCCACGGCGGAAGCAGATGCCGCCGAGGACATTTCCCACGAAACGGCCGTCTGACAGTGTGCCTGGATCGAACTTACTTGAAACGAGAGAAGAATGCGACCACTTAGTTTAGCATGGCCCGTTTCTGGCATGGTGCGGATTCATTCTGGTCTTAAACCAGACATTTCTCGGGTTTCCGGAAGACTCCCACAACCGAGGCTCAATGTGAACAGCCCGGGCAGACGAAGCTGATTTGGCGCGAGTCGTGCTGCGGCTAGCTTCATCCGAATGCAAGTGGAAATGACTGTGGTTTCGATTAAGGGGGTGGGGGGGCAAGGGAAACAGGCTTGTCTGGAAAAAGGCCTAACCTAGACTCATTCGTCTCAAATGGCGGAGAGGTTTGGGTAGCCGCTTATTTTCGTACCGGGGCGTTTTTTCGGATTAACGCCTACATATCGTTGAGGTCCACTGACCGGCAATGCAAAGGTGGTGTAAGCCACGTATCTTCCACATGGCATGCTTGCGCGTGACCGAGGAATTTGGGCAACTGCGGCTCTTCTCTTCGGTCTAGTCTTAGACAGTGGCGAGTAGATTAGTCGAACCGATTTTTCTGTGATAGGAGGGGGATGCGCTTGTGTTCGCACACTTTCTTAGGCAGGCGTACTCCGCTCCCTTGGTGTTCTTCGTTCCATTGCGCTCAGATTTGGCGAGCTTCGGGAATTGCCAGACGACGTGCAACTGTCGTCACGGTAGCTGAGGCATCCATTTCACTTAGGGCACCAATGAACATCACTTAACACGTCTGCTCCCCCGACATACTACTCGAGCAAGGTCCTTTGCCATTTCTGCCTAGGCCATAGTAATATACTTCATTCGTTTCATGGACCTGTTATCTTTATTTTTTTTTTTTTTTTCTCCCAATTTAAGAGTGCTACCTACATTTTGATTAATTCTGGTTCCAGACATTGGGGGTGTTTTCAGGGTTGTTTTCTTTCGTCGTTGTTTTCAACCGAAATAAAACCCTGTGCCTATTTTTAGTTAAAAAGGAAGTGTGTGATTCATACTTGCATTCATTAGTGATCCAAAACAACTGACGTGGACCAACAAAAATGCGGCTAGGAAGAACTGAGAGAAAGATGATAGAAGCTTTGGGAGAGTAAGCATAGCAACCCACCAAGACAACACTTATAAAAAAAAAAGTTGCTGGGTGTCATTTAGATAAGAGAATATCATGCGGTTTGATGACACCAAACAACCCGATTAGATACCTGCTAACAGAACACGGCATACAAGGCTCGCAGAACCTTTTCATTCCCTTGCTCACTCGAACCTTTTCATTCCTTTCAAAAGGCTTTCATTGAATCGCGGAAAGAGGTCAGTGGTTCGATTCCTGCTGGGCGATGCAGTCTTCTGTGGTAACAGCCGGCCATGTTATCAGACATTCGTTGCAACATTTTGAGCCGCTCTGGGTTTTGAAACCAGACCCAAAACGCATCACGTGTTAAAACAAATCGGGACTGCATCATACACCTGATTTTTTTAACCTGGCAGGGCAATCACAACTTTTTCCAACTCTGCTAAAGTGATGCTGGGACGTGCAGATAGACTTGACCACAACAAGTATCATTGCTATTTCTAACAAAAGCCAGGCTTTGTTAATGTCTAAATAATCTCCCAATGAGAGCGCACACTCTCCCTTGGCCACATAGCCCACAACGGAGTGATGTCGCCACTACACTTCCGCACGTGCCAAATGAACAGCAGTCGGTGAGTGAACAGCAATCGGTGATGTGACACAATGTCCCAGAAGTATGAGGGCCAACAGCGGACGATGCTTGCTCCTTGCTTACGCTGTCGTCTACCCTGCGCCTATTTTTACATCTTCGAATTCTAGATTTCAACACAATGAGCAAAACAAAGTACTAGCCTTTTATTCCCTTGCTTTGGTTTCCAAGCTGGTGCACAATCATACTCGGAAAACCCCGAGACAAGGGAAACGAAAAGGACGATTTTGTTTTGATCCTCTTTTTAGGATTTGGGATTTTTTCAATACGGCCACACGCCATTTCGCAATGCGAATCCACTTGCAGCAAGAGCCAATGAGTTTTTAACTATGAAGTCGAATGCGTCATCCCGAGAGGTGGACCACAAAAGATAATGGCAACACGGAAATAGCAGTTGAAAGTAAAAAATCAGTTTATTGCATCCGTAAAAAAAAAAAAAGTAACAAATTTCACGTAAAAATATTGAATTTGAATTTCTGGGTTGTGGGGCGAAATTAGCAATTTTACCTATTTTGCCCGCCATGCTGACCGACAGTGACACTAGGTCTCGGAGCCACTGTGTATGGTTCTGTAAGAGCAGAGGAGTGCGAGCTGGGATGCCATTTCTCGGCAATTACAAGGAACAAAGATGCAAGCCTGACCATTTCAAAAACTGGCAGAAAAAAAAGAAAAGATTTGAGTGTCAAAATTAAGTTCTGGCGCAAGCTGTTTGAGACAAACGCAATATCTTGTTGCAAATCTTCCACATCGGATGAAACACAGACAGCGGGATAAAAAGCACGATCCAATGCAAGTTCCACTTGTTCTCGATGTTTTGCAGAATTCAAAATGACCTTAGAATGTAGTCAATATTCACTAACTACACACTGCAACCATGGTGTCAGAATTAGAACCATCACTGACACTGCATATTTTGCAAGGCAGTAGAAGAGTATACCCAATTTTAGCACTTCTCAGTGCCAACGTCGGCGCAGACTACGCAAGAGTTTTGAATGGCGTTCTGCCGCAACGCCAAATTCATGGCATCTCGTACATTCAAAGCCACCATGTAACAAACTTTACCGCACGCGCTATTTGCAACTCCAGCCTGCCACTTGTCCTTTCGCGGACGAACGTGGCAGGGACTGCCGGCCTTTGTGCTCCTGTTACCGAATGGCTCTGGACGGCATGTTCGTGCATCATGAAGTTTTAACTAAAACAACCGACTGCATTAAAATAAGAATGGTTGTGTTCCGCTTTGTAACAGCGTTGCACGAAGAGACAGGAATGCCTAATTCAATTCGAGACTTTTCGTAGATTGCATTCCCAACTTTCTTGGACACCAACTAAACTGAGAATTTCAACTGAAGAACGCAATGTTCCCCGAAAATATTTTAGATGACAGTCATAGGATATCAATAAGCAGTAATGAAACTCTTGAATGCATGTAAAATACTTATTCCACTACAAAGAATTTTTTTTTCATTGAATTTTGGAGGTCACATTTACGAAATTGTCAATTTTGGCATCTCTTGTAAAAAGATTGGAATGTTTCCAAAGGATATATATGTCTGGGTATCATAGAACGAAAATTAATTCAAATTTTGATATTTCCGTGAGAACTCTTTATTCCACGGAATGTTGGCCATGCATGCTGTGAATTTCGGGTCCTACGGTCGCCAGCTCAATTTGTGCTCAATGTGACGACAAAAGCTTCTGCTACCAGCGCAAACCTCTTGCGTGCGATCTATGAAAAGTCTATTCTTTCCCAAAAGTGAAGAAAGCTGCTCGCTCAACTGTGTGTCGAGCGATTGACACTAGGAATAAGTTTGCTCCAAGCACTTTAAGAAGAAAACGGACTATGCACACTTGCCTTTGGGTAATTATAAAGGCAAGTAAAAAATGCTTGTAGCATTGTTAAGCGCAACTGCGTAAGTCAGCAGTTTGTTGACGAGTGCTTACAACAGACAGTTTTGGTGAGGCAGGTTGCGACACTGCGAATAACACGGTGCACAGGTGCTGGTATTGGCGACGTGCACGATCGAAACCGTCGCTGTGGTCGGCCTTCCACAATAGACCCTTTGCAAAGATCTCGAAAGCCCGCGCGCGACGAATAATGGGAGTCCTCGGTACGCCTCTCCTCCCGCTACCACGTGGCATACGAGAGCAAGCGCAGGTTACCACAGCAACAACCATCGAGCAGCCGAGTTGGGCGAGCGACGAGCCAACGGCTGCCCCTTTCTCATCCCTCTCCTTTGTACCGGCTCTGTCGTCTGCTGCACCAATGCTTTGTCGAACCTGATCAAAACCTGCCATGGTTGCAGTGCAAACTAAATGGATTTGGCGACACTTCAATACGTGAAGGTAAGTTACGACGGGTAACATATTTAAACAAGTTCACCTGTCGCGATGCCGTTACGCTGCCACAGATGCGGTACGGTGCCAACGACGTACGACTCGATGGATGGGAGGAATGGCGGCTGCAACGGCTGCTGGCGGTAGCTGCCGGGACGCGCACGCAGTCGCGGAGGCACAACGAGAAAGCGCGTGATGTGTACCGAGGGTTCCCAAAATTCCCTGCTGGAGTAGTGCTACACGTTTTGCAACAGTTCTATTGGCAGAGTGCTGTCAGCAAAGGATTTCTCATCGACGGAACTAAGAGTAACGAAGAACTTCAATTTTGACGGTGTTGGCAGTGTTGGTTTCAGAGCACAATGATTTCAAGCTTCCACACTGCTCATTACAAACACCACCAAACTTGTTGTTCACAAGGTCATGACGTCACAAGAGGGAACAATAGAAGGGTGCCACCAAAACATTTCGCAGCTAGTACAGTATATTAGAATATCTTCTTCTATAGAGCAATAAATAAAAACACCAATTACACCGATAGCATTAATAATGCAGTTTTAGCATAGCGTTACCACAGGATACAGTGGGCACGGCAACGCTCCTGTCTCGTGCTGGAAATCTTGCTTCAAAGGTGCAGCACGAGATGCCGGTTGCAATGGCGCACTGAAAGGTATCCTGCATTTACGCCATGCTAAAACAAACTATTAGTAACAATGGTGCAGATTGGTAACGTGTTGCAATGCACTAAAACTGCGACCATGTGGTGAGCTGTGATGAGCCTCTGACGCCGGCTGCGAACCGCGGAAGCGCTTGCTCCTTAGACAGAGCACGGCCTTGGAGCGCCGGTGCCATTAGAAAGACTCTGCGGCGCTGATGAAGCAAGTGAAGACGCGGGTTTTCCCAGTGATGTTGAGCGGCAAAGGGAGGGGGTAATGTCGACGTTTAGTGATGAGCGGAGAGGGGGACGCATGCAGATAAACGAGGCGAAGCTCTGCGGGAAAGCCGGGCGCAAGGCGACGAGTTTAAGCCAGAACATGCGAGTATTTTACATTTCGAGTTGGGTTCAAGAAGTAGAGATGTTAAAATAAAATTGAACGCGGTCGAAGTTCTCAAACACCTCCAACATGGGTGCTGCAAAGTGGGATTTGATGTAACGCGAGTCATCTTTGAAAACACTTGTTCTGAATTTATCGTCAGCACACGACAAGGGAAGAGGCTCTATTGACGCTCCCTAGTCATCACATCGTTATTGGCAGGTCATCGGGGCTCTGCCCTCTTCGCGCGGTGCGGGCAGTGGAAACACCTGCTCCGAAGAGAGACAACAAGCGCTAACACCAAAATCCCTGCAAAGTATCACACGTAGAGCTATCGCTTTAAAGAAATGTATTAGGCTCGAGTAATATTTTGGATTTTCTTAAATTTGAGAACATGATGAAGCGGTCAACTGGTAGTGTCCGCTTGCCTTGCCTCACAAAGAGCGGCCTAGTGCACTGATGCTACTAAAAAATTGTGATTTGGAGCAATTTTTGGAGCACCTCAAAAACAAATTCTGTAGCACTTTACAGCAAATTCTGTAGCACTTTTGAGCACTTAAAAATGGCTTCTGGAGTGCTTTGGAGCATATAAGCATGAAATTTGGAGCCCTCTTGAGCACCTAAATATCACTTTGCAAAGTACTTTTGAGCATGCAGTTATGAAATCTTATGATCACCTAATTTGTTCAGAGAATTTTTAAGTTAAAAAATCTCCTACTAAGTTTTGTTTTTTCTTTTCTGTATACAGTAATGCCATTTTGTAATGTGGGTCTCCAGAGGGCTTCACTATGAAATCCCTATCTTTCATAGAAATTCAACCAGAGGGATTACTAAACAGATATTTCTCATATAAAAAAACTTGACACAACTGTTGATGCAACTTTCTGTGCATTGTTTATTTTGAACAGAAAGAACCCATTAAAGAAGCACTCAAGTGGATTCTGAAGTCATCATCTACTTTAGAAAGAGGGGCGAAGCACGATCAAAGATCGTGCTTCGTCCCTCTTTCTGTGTTGTGGTGCAGGCACAGAACACCAGGGGGCATCACTGGATGAGAAGGCTACAGGGGAGGGCAGGCAACAGCCAATCACAAGTGACGGCTTCCTGGCGAACTGATTTCTAGAAAACGCACATATTCGAAAATTTAGTTTACTGGGAAGCCGTCATTTGTGATTGGCTGTCGCATACTCTCCCAGCTGCCTTCCCATCCAGAGGTGCACCCCAATGTTCTGTGCCACGACACATAAAGGAGGGCGTGGTACGATCTTTGATTGGATTTTTAATAGGGAAATCGGCCGAGCTTAATGTGAATTTGGGTTTTTTAGAATGCTTAGAGCCCATAGATTGAGTTATGACAATAAATAGACAATCTCAGAATCCACGCGAGTGCCCCTTCAAGCCTGCCAGCTTTGTCATGTGCTCGGAACGGCTTGCGTTTGCCTAAAAAAGAAGCACCTGCCCCGGTTGACAGCACAGCCGCTAGGTGTCCCCTTCACCGTGGCTCACGTTGCATGCGGCTGATAGGTGGCGCAAGTCGTCGCCTAATTCGGCCAGCCACACAATTTGGTGCAATATGGTGGATGTTTATCAGGATGGCACAGGAAATTGCCCCTCGCGCAAAATGAAGCATTTGGCGCATCACTGGCCTGGTGCACTGACCTTTGCTGAGAAGTATTTGCTTGTTGCAAGCAGCAAGTTTTTGGCCATCGTTGCCCACCTAGCTAGGTCTTCCAAACCGTTTGTGACATGCACCTTCCGCAGAAGTGCAGTGTCGTCCCGTATAAAAAATCACACTTGCAAAGATGGCGCTGATGTCGCGCTCATGGCGGCCGCAGCCCTAGGAGCCGCCATTTTCGAATTTGGCTTTTCTTGGCTTTAGCCAACTTCTTCCGCCTTGCGAGAGCAACGCAGAGGCTTTGGGGCGAGTTTGGGTATACATGCAATCTTCGCAAATATATTGCGCGTGCCAAAAACTCAAGACGCCGCTTGAGTTCGGCACGCGTGCACTGGCGATTATGCTATTTCTTTGGATATGCAAAGTTTATGGGCATGCCATTCTAAAACTTCCTAACGCTCGTTTATATGCACTCTCACGGAGGAGTTCACAAACAAGCGAGGGTGGATGCAATGGCTTGTACACACGATGCTATGCCCGCCATTGCCTAAAAACGGTGCGCCGCTTGCTCGGACAGCTACTGTGAACAAGAGCACATGCACAGACCACCCAATGCGCGAGACAGTTTGACGTTAGCACTACGATGGACGCACACGTACGGCTCAGGTTCATCGTAGATCAAACAACAGCCATGCGGCTGTCATATAACTTCACTTAAGTTTAAAGTATGTGTAACAGACAAACATTACACTTCCTAAGATTAAGAGCATAAACGTGCATTGCATTAAAAAAAGAAAGTGAGCCGTCCTGACCTTTGAGGGCGTCCTGTTCCAGACGGTGATGTGGTGGCCCGAGTTGATGAGGTTCTTCACCATGCCCTGCCCCATGTTGCCCAGGCCCAGGAAGCCGAACTTGAGGTTCGACGGGCTCACCCGCTTCTGCTTCAGCACGTCCGATATCCGCTCCACGTCCAGTGGAGGCGTCACCTGAGAACCAACCGGTACCGCGTTCACCGTCATTGGATGCCGCGCCATGACGGCTGCACTACTGTTGCAAAAGAAAATGAGAATGCCAAGGAGGCCTTTCGGCTGTCAGGACTCCGGTGCGAGATCCCTGGCTTTGATAGCACCTCAATATTTGGTAAGCCTCGCATGTGCAGGTGCAGCCAAAGCGCCGCAAAAGACGACGAGCGTCTGGTGGAGGCCAGGCGCTCAAAAGAGACGTCTTGCCGTTCTCGCCCGGTCGTTGACTACAAAGTCGCACTCTGCTGCGCACAAACTACACACTAGCACCGTGAATTCGGCAAAGGTGAAAAGACTGCATCGTCACGATTCCCCCGCCAAACCTGGCGGGGAAACTCTTTGCGTGACGTCGCTATTCACTCATTAGACCCTGTGGGGAAACGCCTCGCATGACGTCGCAGTTTCCCCGTCGATTTCACCAGGGAAAGTTTCTCCGCCAAATCTGACGGGAAATACGCTGCGCAACACAGGGACCTCCCGCTACGCCTAGCGGGCCACACCTCGCGCACACCCAATCCGTTGCAAAGCCATGCCAATAATGGTTGTGTCGGGGGCTGCTCCAAGTTTCAACTAGTTTGCGCCCGATGTTGGTTATCCAAAGGCATGTCTTTGGTCGAAATGGCCCCCCAAATTAGAGGCGCCGTGCATCATTAAATGGTATGGTGCCTGGAATGCATCTCCGACTGTTCTGTTTACAGTCCCATCCAGGCAACGTGCCACGCTGTCGCGATCCTGGCAGCTGGTCGCAGAAATGCCGGCGAATAATGCGAGCGGATCCAAGGGTCGCCGTCGTCACTGCGTCCCATCTCAACAGTCTTGGGCAAGGTATTTTTTAAAAAGTAACGTGAGGAACGGCTAGCTTGTACCCGTTCAATGACGTCTTAATGCAAAGAATGTGTGAAAGGCAAAGACAAAAATAATGCTGTTGCCCTCGTCGTTACAAGTTACAGTTCAAAAAAGCACCAGGTTACACTTAAAAGGCCCATGAAATGAATTTTGGGTTGGGATAAATCATTTTAGATTGGGATTTTACTAATCGCATATCGTTCAGTGGGCCAAAAGAAAAAAGGTAGAAAGTCAAAAGCCTGACTTTCAGTGCGATAATTTGAAAACACAGCGGACTATTTCGTACCTCCTCCACTTCGTAAGCTCTCTGCCTTTTCACTGTGACACATCGCGGACCCAAAAGCGCGTCATGGGGTCCAAACGTACGTCACACGAAACCGGACCTCACTTAGTCTCTTCCCCCCTAAGCTGACATTGTGGTGGAAGCTACGCGCTTGCCGGACCAATCAGCCGCCTCCCTTTCATCACTTGATCTCATTCTCTGCGCGTGGGTATGCGCGAAGGAGCGTGATCACGTGGCAAGTGTGGCTGGCCCAACGAGCACGTAGCTTCCACAGCACTGTCCGCTTCGGGGTGAACGGGGTGGGGAAAGCAACTTTTGTCTGAAATTTGAGCGACGGGGTAATCTTCTAGGGGGACAATGGCTCTGTCCGGGTACACAAACCAGATTCTGAGCAGGAGGGGCCTCCCCTCTTTTCGTCTTCTTGAACTGTTTGGTAGAATGATTTATGAGTTGAAGAAGAAAGCTAAACAGGAAAAAGTTGGAAAAGCGTTTCATGACCCCTTTAAAAGCTGACAAAAAAAAAAAATGTAAAGTTACAGGAATGCGTCACTACCAAGACTTTACTGCCCGCTTTTGCGACCTGCGTCGAAACAAACATCTGCTGCAGCCATCTCCGCCACTGTGTCACCGCCAAGAGCGCGACAGGCAACAGCGGGACGTTTCTGGAACGTCGTCGGGCAGATATTGAGGGACCACGTTTGAGTTACGGGTAAACTCACCAGGCAGACGCACGCTCCGGGGGTTTGATTTCTGTCAAGGTGAGACCGAGAGCGTTCTCGGCTGCCAATTGGTCATGGCGGTATGGCTGACGCATAGGCAACCTTAGACTTGTTCGCAAGTTCACAGTCAGGCAATATTTTGGTGGGAACGTTCCACCAAAGCACAAATAACGAGAGGTCTCGCTGCCTCTGATGTTCTTGTCCTTAGTACTTCTTCGTAGATCGGTTGATCTCAGCTCGTGTACGACAGCAGAACAACTCAAGATTAGCAAACACAGCTCGAGCTTCCAATTTAATTAACAAAGATCACAATTTCGGCCCGCATCTAATCTCACTCAGTTCGTAGCAGACGGTCAACTTTCTTTTCTCTTTTTATCTGTTAGCAGACGACAAACGGGGATTCCTCTCCTTACTTCTGTCCGCAAATGACTCTGTAGCAAACGAATCGCACTCTTCGCTTCCGTTAGCAGAGAAATCGTCTACGACTGCTATCCTCGCTCGCTCTGCGAGGGGCGAGTAAGATCTAGCCCACGCGATGATCAATATCGTGCCTCGGGCACCATAATGAGGGCGTTCACTCACCGGTCGGCTGACGTACGACTGGCGAAGGAGGTTCGAAGGGGACTTGGAGGGTGAGGGCGAGGTGGCGTTGGGAGACGAGACGTGCGCCGTGCTGTTGGCGATGCTTCCACTGGTATTGTTGGGTGTAGAAGGCGTTGCGGGGGGCCCCTTGTCGGCGGTTACCTTGGCATGCTTGGCACGCTTGGCGCTCGCCGAGCCCGTACTACTGCTCTCGGAGGACGTTCGTTTGGACAGCCTGTGTGCCTGGTCCTGCGTTAGCAAACGCCGCAAAAACGCCTTCAGGGGTGACAACACCTTCAAATGTCAACTTTTAAACCAGTCGCTCAGTATTAATTAGCGATGGGTCAAACTTCTACCGAATCAAAAGTTCGGCGCCAAATTTTGGGATTCGGCCGAGCCGAACTTTTGCAGAAGTTTTCTAAAGATTCGGCAAAATACATTGGTACCAGACTTAACGTTGATATTTAGTTTTTTCGAACGAAAAAATGTTGTTTTTCTTTCTTCTTAACTTAAATGCAACATGTAATGCAAACATAAATCTCCAAACACAGCTAGGTGACTGGTGAGCGACCGAAAAAATCCGCCTGGTCCGGGTATCGAACCCAGGACCTCTCCATTACAAGTGGAGAGCTCTACCAACTGAGCTAACCAGGGGTTAGACGTCAGTAGAGCAAACGGGTTTTATCAGTTGCCATCAGTCTAACACCAACAAGGGTGAAGCTTGCAAATTTAAGGTTATAATTATAATGCAATTAAATGCAAAGGTGCAAGTGAGCTGGACAAGAATGACGAAAATTTTCGTCATTCTTGTCCAGCTCAGTTGGTAGAGCTCAGTTGGTAGAGCGCTCCACTTGTAATGGAGAGGTCCCGGGTTCGATACCTGGACCAGGCGGATTTTTTCGGTAGCTCACCAGTCACCTAGCTGTGTTTGGAGATTTATGTTTGTACTTTGTCCTTCTTGTTCCCCTTCTCCAGGTTTTATTTATGTAATGCATATTGACACAGTTATTACTAAATAAGGTGATATTCTACAATATAATTGTATCGGTGACGTTTTTGTGTGTTTACTGACAATTTTAGTGACTCCTTGCAGAAGTGACGTGACAACGAGGTTGGGTAGAAGCCAGCATGGCGCAGTCACAAATCACGCTACGAGAGTTTCGGTTTCGAGGCATTATCAGAGCAAGCCTGCATGTGTACATTGTTAAAATGAAGGCAATAATGCTGCATTCTTGCTTTCTCTGGGAGTCACCGTTTTGTGCGCGAGAATGAATGCAACGGTTGCTGAGCTTTCACCAGAAGAGATAATATTACTATTGTAAATATGCTTGTTTTTCGATTTGAGTCACTTGACGTCAGCTTTGCATGAAAGTGTGCATCCCATATTCGCAATGTCTTGTTTTTAATCTCTACAATAATAGTTTCTGGTGTTAGGACACACACAAACATTTAGGAAGATAGGGAGAGTTAGGAATGTCGGATGTGCAACGTCGAGCATGATAGCTTTGTGTTTAGTGTTATGCAGATACATGAAAATCGCGAAATAACGCTAATTGAAAGAGCAATATTATTTTGTTTTGGCACACAACTTCCGAGCCGAAAACTGAATAGTTATAATTGCGAGAAGTGCTTTAAAGTAATTGCGTGCCAATGTTGCAACTACTCCCTTGCATCACTGGAAATGACAAATGAAAATCACGTTATCCAGAATGTACCGCATCATTTGTCACTCGCACAGAGGACTCCGTAAATTACTGGTCGATCTTCTATTCTTGAGACAGAACGTATTGAACAGAGCCACACTCCCTCACAGCCCCACACCTCGCCGTAACTGCTGGTTGTACTGCACAGCACGATAATAATCGCACGACAGCACGGCGTCCAATTGCATTCCACGGCCCCGTCGCGTTGTCGCGCGTGCGCAGACATTTGCCGAATTTTTGCCGAACCTTTGCCAAAGTTTTCTTCAAAAGTTCGGCAGGTTCGGTCCATCACTAGTATTAATGAAATCTGAAGCTCACCTCGTAGCCTATATGCACTGTTTGACGTTTCATCTTCGTAGGACAATTCTCCGATAAGCTAGAGGGGGAGGTATACAGCTATTGATGTAAGTTGCCTCACTTGGCAAGGAAATCTTTCATATAAAATAGCTGCAAACTATTGAGCATTTCTACGCTTCAGGTGTAACTAGAACATATAGGGGGGTGCGGCTATCTATTTTTTACCCTAATATCTGCGCTTTTTTTTGTGCAAATCACAATTTGAAAGGCATTCCCTGTAATGAGGCATTTTCTTCTCATCAAAACCTTACTTTTAGGCAATAAGAACTTTATTTAAATAGAAAAATCAATATTTAGCCACATTCCTGATTAAATTTCAGTTCGGAAATATTCACAGCAAAGAAAAAATTCTGCAATTCATTGAAATGATAGCTTTCCTATAACAAAAGTTGCTGCAAAAAGTGAAACAGAAGAAAATCTATTTCAAGTTTCCACAGCACTTCACTTGATATTACTGGTGGTGGTGACAACTAGAAAGCACCAAGAGGATAGGTAATGCCTTCTGCTTACACCCGATCTCCTGCATGGCCTTGCTGAGCAAGTCCGAGTTTAAAACGCCTTCTTCCAGTGTCACTTTGTTGTCGACATGTGGACATTGATTATGACACGAGTGAGGAATTGGGTATGCGTGCAATACACGAACCAGCGTCGGCAATTATGGGCAGGGCAAGCATCGTCGAAACACAATGCAGACAAACCCACATAATTTTCTATAAACGAATATTGGTTTTAGTTACTTTTTTCTTCAGTCAGGGAGGGCTTTGCGATTCTTGGCCATGTCCACAGCCTTTTCCACGGGAAAGCAGAAATCTATAGCGTTCTTGCCCGAACAGTGTCAGCTCTCGACCAAATATACTTAAGGTACTTAAACTGTGAAACAAAATGCTCTTTCCAACGAAAGTATGGTCGCCATTCTAGGGTGTGCAGGTGCAGAGTCACGGCTGTTAGAGAATAGGAAACATAGAAGTTTCACATTTTCAAAACACGATTTTGCACCGTCGGCTTCCCGAAAATGTTTTACTTCTCCGTAAATATTTCAGACTTTGCAATAAAAATTTGCAGGAGTGTGCACTATTAGTGTTGAACCACAATAAATGGAAATGGAAAAAATTATTTCTTTCTCATCTGGTCATCTGGCCTTTGAAATGTTCCAATTCCGCCGCGTAATTGCGAGGCAAAAATTAGAACATTTCCCGGCCTGCAGCCGCAACCGGCGGCCATGAGAACCACGCGGCGTGACGTCAATGGGGGACTTGTAAAAAGATAGGAAGTTGTGCAAGTATCTGCTCGATAAAAGGTAATGTTTCTTTAAATCTTGCTGTCCCAACATAAATATAAATGCATCAAAACCCTGGTATCATCGACAAAACTTTTATTTTACGGAGTTTTAGAGGCGCCATCTATCCGAGGTCAACAAAACTGTCAGCTCTATCTGCTACCGCGAACAGAAGCCGGAAGGGGATGGGGGCAGAGCCGGACGAGACTTTCCTCCTTTTGCTGTGTTGATTGCGCTAAGCAAGCACGTGGTCACGTGGTCGCGAGCTGACGAGTTCTCGCTGCTCACTGATGGCTCTAGAAAAAGAGCTGCACCGAAACCCTGTGCGTGCCTCTTTCACGTCGCAGCGCACGTGACTCGGAAGATGAAGGAGTTGAGAGGTGCCGAAAACCCCAATCTTTGTCAATTTCTAAAATAAAAACTAGGATATGCAGGCAAAATGGTTTTTTGATCTTTACTTCAGAAAGGTTAAGACACAAACTCCCAAATTATTTAAGCAAAGCCCTGAAATTGTTGCACAGCTCCTTTATAAAGGGGCACTGGCACTCCAAAGGTTGGGTTGTCTAAAACGATGCGAGTTGTAGCCATACACAAGAAATACCACAAAAAAATACTTTCTTACGTGCAGGCGCGTTTGTGTTTTTGGTGCCCTTCCCTCTCTCTTCTTAACCCCTCGCTTCTTTTTATTTGCGACGTCAGAAATTACGAAATTTAGAAGCTTTGTAAGTGACATTTCTATAATATTTAAAAACGACATTCGTAGAACATGTTTTTGAACGCAAATGCAAACGCACTACATCGGAGTCCGGAGTGACGCTGCTTCCCGGTTTTTTAACCTCCCTTGGAAAACATGGAGGCGCTGGCGGCGCTAGGCGCATGTAGCACTGAGGATGATCGGTGAGTCGGACAAAGTTAACTTTTTTAGGAGCCTGACGACCTCTTGGACTTCGAAAAGGAAATCGTCAAACGGTCAAGAATACAGGGTTTGGCGTTCGTGTACTGTAGTTTTGGTTGTGACACCACAGAGGGCAGCCTTTCTTGCAGAACCAGAGCCACGTGACCCCTCACGTTGCTCACAGAAGTTCACTGCACATTCTCTTCGACCTCACACCGTTTCAAAGAATTTGAGATCGCTGAAAGGGCCCTAAAAGAACTTCCAACTCAAAAGTGAAGCGTCGCCTCCTCACAGCGATAGGCGGCAGGCACAAAGAAGAGCGGCCGATTGCAGGACGTTGGCGAACACGACACTTTGAGTCGGGACGGTTCCGAGGCATGAGAGAAACTCGAATCGAAGGACGACTCAATCTTTTGTCGTCACTGCATTGGCGCGGATCGCCCGGGTGCTTCAAATTCGGCTATGGGAAATTCGTCTTTTACTTCACAAATACTGAGTTCAAGTTTCAAATTTTGAGGGTAATGTCCAGGCATTGTTTTCAATCGTTTTGGATAATAACAAACTTAAAAACCTACGACCAGTCGTCATGTCATAAAAGGATCATTCGGCTGCCAAGCGCCTGTCAGTCATGTCGGCAGTGCGTGCAATCGCAAGCTTGCCAGGTATAATCCCCTGCACTGAAACCAGTCGTGATGTCTTTTCACGACTTTTTCGAAAACAGCAAGACTGCTCGTGCATGGCTTTGAAAGGCCCTGAAGATGTGCGAGAGCGGAGATTCCAAAAATTCCTAATGCAGGGATGGAACTGGGCAAAGCAGCTTTGGAGCAATCTTGGGAGCAGAAAAAGCTACAGTTTGGAGCAGGCTGGGAGCAGCAAAAACAAGGTCTTCGAGCAAGTTGGGAGCAGCATATGAGTTTTAAGAATGTCAAGATAGAGGTTAAATGTCATCTGGTTTTCAAAACTCAAGGAAATATGGTGTGCAGATAACTCCACGTGAACTTAAACATTGTTTCAATGAACATTTTATTTGAATAATTTTTTGCAAAATTACATGAAAATTACACAAAACATTATAAAGCAAAATTACACAAAACATATAAAGCAAAACTGCACGAGAGTGTGACAGGTGATGGAACCGACTTGCAAAGAGGTAAATATAAACAAATAGATAGCTTTCAGCTCGTACCTTGCTCCGTCACACGTCTCACTGCTCACTCGCCTTTGTTATGTTCCAAGTTTTCTGAGCGGGGTTTCAGGGTGGGCCAACGCGGGCTGCAGGCTTTCAATACACATTTCCATAAAAGTGTATGTTTGTGTGCTATGCACGCAGTTTCTGGCTGGCCGCAACAGCGAGCAAGCGCTGGCTGGACTGATTTTGCACGTGTGGACTGTCATATTTATAAACAGTGGAAACGTCTATAGTCAAGCAAGTACAGACAAGAGGAAGGCACGCCAAATTAAATATCTTTTGAGTTTATCGCAATATGGCGGCGCAGTTTGCTCCACTATTCAGATGAGGTTACTCCAGAAAAGCATACAGCAACGGCAGCTATGCTTTGTTTTAACTTATGTCCAGAAGCAGTCGATGCTACATGTGCCAGCGTGTGGCCTTGAACAAAGCTTGCACGCGTTCTTGGCACGGACGCTGAAGGTCTGGAGCTCGTCCTTGTAGCATTCGCAGAGCGACAGTGAATGGCTTCAAAGAGGTCTGGTAGCAGAAGCCTCGCAATGATGGATGCTGTAACAACTGTTTTAAGCTGAAACAAAGTATAACCACGGCAGCGACCCTTGGATACAGAGCTTCAGATTCGGACCCACCGGCGTTTCCTTTTGCCGTAAGTTCCAACGTCAACGTTGCCAACAAAAACTGTGAGACGGCTAATTTCGGCAATTCTCGTTTATAATTTGTTTGGGCACACCTTGGTGCAAACTCATTCTCATTTATACTTTTGTATCAGTGTGGAGCACGAAAAGTCATTAGGCGCACATGGCACAACTGGCGCAGCAGTTCCCTCCCTGCTAATGTGACGTCGTGCTCTGGGAAGGAGGGGCCTCGGCTGTACTTCGAAGACTATTTTCTACAGCCTCCGTAGACCAAATCTAAAAAATGACCTTGACATTCGTGATCCCGGAGGCCAATGGAGACGATTTAAGCGTTTTCTCTCAAATACAGAACCGCTGCAGGTTCCCTTCAAGCCGGGGTCACACTGCCCATACGCTGCAGAAACGGTGAAAGAATTATCTGCGTGCACACCTCACGCACGTTCGAAGCCTTCCTGCAATACGTGCTTTGACGATGTCTGCAGAAGAGTTTTTCTATGACCAACATGACGGGACTATCAGACAAGAAAGTCATGCGCCTCGGGTAGCGTCTGCAAAATGGCTTTTGTTCGACGCATGATCGAGACGACTGCGGCTTTAAAGGGGCACTAAGCCACTTTCTGCGATGGACTGTTTACGGTCATAACTTAATCTACAAGCTCAAAGCATCTTTAAAAGAAAAGAAACATTACATTTGTGCGTGGCCGATTTCTATATTAAAAATCGGTATAGAGGATTAATTGCCTAGGAAGCATCGCCAGCGCCAGATGGCGCCATCGAACAAGGATGAGGGCTTCTCCGTCGAATGGCAAGCTCTTATCCTTTTAATTAAATTCTGAGAAGCGTTAAAAGTCTGAATCGAAAGAGCCGGTGCTCCGCTGCCACTACCCCCAGAGCGGACGATGTGCGGAACAGCCATCTCGCGGGTGGAGCGTCTAATTTCAAAATGATAAAGAGCCCCAGCAAAGCAAAGCCTGCACAAATGTAAAGATTTTAGTTTGTTTCACGTCTAGGGGGGCACGTTCCAAACTTTAAAGGGTGCAACTCCGGTCAATATTTTTGAATTTGGGATTACAACTTTTTTCAACTAAAGAAGTGCCCCTGAATTACAAGGTATAACTATTTTTTCGATATCGCGCATAGCTTTATAAATATCACAGCCTAAGGTTTGGTTTCGGGCGTCTGCGGCAAAACCGAAACTTATCTGCCAGAGGGATGGCAACATTGGTCATCAGCCGCACGGCCACGGCGCGACGTCACCATGGTACAACCAATCAACCGCGGTTCCACCACGGCCCGACGTCACGGGTGCTGTGCCAGCCTTCCCCGACTAAAAGTCAACCCCCTTGCTGCGCGCTAAAGAGCAGCTGGTCGCATCTGACAAATCGGTTTTAGCAGAGCACGTGGCTTCACTTTGATGTAATATTTCGGCTGCGATCGTATTTCGTGCCACTAAAACGATACCAGTAATTTCTTTTGGTTTTGTTTTCGACTGGAGTTGCCCTTTAATAGCCACCGGCGACGACAATCAAACGGTCAAGTGCCCTGTCAAAACCCCCGAAACTGCCAGACCAACCTTTTTCCTCCGCTTGGGCTCCTTTTCCTTGTCCTCTGTACTCCGGTCCTTGGGCGTCTTGGGGGTCTTCACTATGGCCGGCGGCGGCGAGGAGGGCGCCGGGAGTTCTTCCGGTTCCTCTTCCGCCGGCACGCTCCGCACTGGCAGCTGCGTGTCGCCACACCGAGAAAGAGAAAAGAAGACAATGCCGGGGTCCCATCAGAATCGTCATAAAGACAACGGCGGAGGCGGGCAATCCACAACTGCTCCACCAAGGCGTCTGGAACGCATCTTCGACCTGTGCGTTCAGCGTCCTGCCCTGCCCCTGCGTCGGTCGAAAGTGGTTTCGAGGCGACAACGAAGGACGTCGCAAAAGCCGGTGTGTCGCGTCGTCGGACGTCGCGATCCCAGCAGCTGGTGCTAGAAGTTAGGGCAAAAAGCACGAGCGAATGCGAGTGTCGCAACGTCCCAACTCGTGACTGCCCATACTCCCACAGACTGTCAAGCTGGAGAGCGAGCTGCTACATCCACCACCGCCATGCGACAGCGATTGCGGTTGCGGTTGGTGACAGCACGACACTCTTACGACATCGTTGGGTGCAAATTGAGGGACCGCTTCTCGAGATGCGGTGGTCGCACCGGCTAGCACTGCGATTAGGTCAATGTTACCCAAGATGAAATGTAATTAGCTACAAATGCAGTTACATTACCACAAACACGTCTAGTTACAGCCATCCACAAAAAGCCGACTACAGTAGAACCTCGTTGATACGATCTTGGCTCATACAATTTCCCGGCTCATACGTTCAGAATCGAGGGCTCAAAAAATGTCCCATAGAGTTACGACTGGTTCATACGTTTCTGGATAATACGATTTCCCGGGAAGTACGTCCAAAGTTTCGCCAAACATCGATCGGATTATACGTTTTCTGGGCAATGAGCTCCCAATCTTCTCAGGCAGAACGGTTGTCGCCGCACGCACCGCACGCCAAACGTTCTCGATGTCGATGTGTTCGCGTTCGCTTCTTGATTTTAGTCGGTTTCATGATAGACACGTGACTAAGAGTCACTCTCGGTTACTCCACTAAATGCTTGAAGGGCCTGAAGACACCATTTAAACTGGCTACGAGACTCTGAGGATGATAAACGCTTTCCTAAGAGTAACTCTTGAGCCATGTACGGGTGGTAGTAAATGAATGAACCTGACATCTTTTTTGTTTGACATTTCGTGAGGTCGGCATTCCGCCATTTCTCTGTTGCCGTGCCGTGGTGCGCGTCAGCTTAGCTTCTTTCCGTACCCGTGCCCGAGAACCGGCAATGGCATCGCGCAAGCGGAAACCTTTGACTTTGAGGGAAAAGTGTAACATCCTGGCACTTGTCGACCAGGACCCTAAACGGAAAAGAATTGACATCGCCAAGGACCTCGGACTGCCTGCGTCGACGGTCAACACGGTCGTGTCGAAACGAAAGCAAATAGAAGAAAACGCCCTGGTCTTCGGTGCAGCGACGAAACAGGCCCGCGGAGCAAAGCAGGAAGAGTTGGAGGATGCGCTGCTTAAGTGGTTTAAGCAAGCACGGGCGTCTGGTGTGAACTTCGACGGCAGCATTCTGCGGGAAAAGGCCATGGAGATAGCAGACATCATGGGTATCGAGGATTTCGCAGCTTCGAACGGCTGGATGGACCGATTTCGGGTTCGCCATGGCATCTCGTACCGCCAAGTGAATGACGAAGCAGCCAGCGTGAATCCGGCGGATATTGAAAACTGGATTTCATTGCTTCCAGGCGTTGTGAATGCCTACGCCCCACGCGACGTCTACAACGCCGATGAACTTGGCCTGTTTTTCAAGGTGCAACCCACGAAGTCCCCGAGTTTGAAGGGGGAGTAGTGCCAGGGCGGGAAGGTCAGCAAGGATCGAGTAACCGTGCTGCTTTGCTGCAACGAAGATGGCACGGAAATGATCAAGCCGTGGATGATCGGGAAATGGAAGAACCCGACATGCCTGAAAAACCTTGCTCGGCTTTCTTGCATATATAAGCATAACACCAAGGCTTGGATGACCTGCAGCCTCTTCGAAGTGTTTCTGCGGTACCTCGACGGTGTGCAAAAACCAAAAGGGGCTTCTCTTTTTGGACAACTGTTCAGCTCATCCGAAGGACACGTCGTTCCTGCGCAACCTCCGAGTCGTCTTCCTGCCGGCGAACACAACGAGTCACCTGCAGCCTCTGGATGCCGGGATCATCAAGAACGTGAAGCACCTGTACAGGAAGTGCATCGTGCGACGCTTCTTGGCTCGCGTGTCCCGAGGCGAGGACCCTGGCAAGGTCACGTTGCTTGATGCAATGCATTACCTCAATGCATCGTGGGAAAGCGTGACCAGCGAAACAGTCAAGAACTGTTTCAGGAAGTGCGGGTTTCGGCGTTCGCCAGAAGTGGAGGAGCCCGAGCCCTGTGTGAGCGGTGACCCTGACCCCTGCGAGACTGAAGATGATTACATGGACGAGGAGCTCCGGTCCGCCGGCGCGGAGCTGGCGTTCAGCGATTTCGTCGCTGTGGACGACGACGTCCCAACGTGCGACCCCCAAACCGTTGCTGACATCGTGGCGGAGTTGCGACAGGGCCAAGTTACCGGAGACGAGCACGACGACGACGAGGATGAGCCAGAAACTCCTCCAAGAGCTACTTTCGCACAGGCGGTCGCTGCACTGGATGTGCTGCGGAGCTACTTTGCCACAAAAGATACCCTGCAGGGAAGGGCTCGAAAGGTTGCGCCATCTATGAGCGACGGCAGCAAGCGGACAACCGGCAAACACACCACTTTGGACAGCTACCGACGGCGGCAACCAGAGTTTTGTGTTGACATTTCTTAGCGGGGGACAGGATCCTGGGGAAACTAACCCTTAACAGCTCCGCCGTAAAAGCAGACAAACTCGAGCTCCGCATTACTTTGAAAATGTCTCACGATAAAGATGCGTCCTGCAACGGCCGGGGAGCAACTCGGTCTCAAGCCCGGAAGAGGCATCGGCACAGTTTTGTATCAATCGAGCACTTCGTAGTCACCGACAGGACGGAAATGACGGGGTGTCCCTTTCGAATGCATGGCCTCCACCATGCACTTGCTGTCTACCGTCGTGCTTCGGCTCCGCACGCATGCACGAGGTGGGACAACTGAATGCCGTCCCTGCCGCCCTAATACCGTTGGCAACTTGGGCCCGCCTAGGCTTTGTTTTTCTGCAGCGACCAACCACGAGCTTGCCACACACTAGCGCACGTTTGGGGGCAGACTGATTTCGTCATATCCGGAACAGCGTCACGACGACTTTCGTTTCTTGACCCTTGCCCCTTAAATTTAGCGGCGCAAGTCTCTGGTTCACTTCCCCCGCAGAAAACCAATGCTTTTCGGCCGATGTGCGAGCTTTGCAAAGGCGTAGCCCCAAACGTGACCAAAACGAAGAAAGAGAACCAGAACTGTGAAGTCTGACCACAGTCACTGACAAGATAAGAAGGGCAGGGAGCAGCCTCAGTTGTACCGCCTCCAGTGCAAGCTTCCTAGCTTCGACAGTGCTTTGGCATCCTCTGCACCTCGAGCAGAGTGTCCTGGAGGCGGGCATTCAAAAGACATGCCCCGCCGTTCTCACTCCATCAGTGACTATAACCATCAGTGGAGTCGCCAGGAATTTCTTTCTTTTATTGGGGGGTTGATGAGCTTGGGATGTTTGTGACTTGGGGTGTGGGGGTGCTGATGCTCCCAGCCCCTCCTGGCTACGCCAACTGATAGCTATACACGCGACCCAAATGAACACCTTGTGACGATTCCACCCAGAGCAAGCAACACATGACTCCAACCAAAGCAAGCGTGTTAGTCAAAAACAATCGTGCAGATCACAAAAAGCACAATATTAAAATTTTATTTGCCGCCCCATTAATTTAATATTCTGGTATACATAGAAGACAAGAGGCTCAACTTTGAACTACATTTTCTTTAACTTGGGTAATTAAAAACACAAACAAAAAAAATTTCAGTTTAGCATTACCTAACTTCAACTAGTGCCCAGACTACCTCCAAGCTAAGCATGACTTCTATTGGCAACATTTGTTCTAAACTGCTGGTTAAAGGGGTTAGGACACAGAAATAAACCGGTTGGATTTCTCTCTATACAAAATGTTTGCAGGCTACTTACCGTAAAATACCGAGCACGCACCCACTCAAAATTTGAAGATAATCACGTAAAACCCGGGGAAGGAGGGCTCCTAAGTTCAACAATATGTATAGATATTTCCTTTGTGTATTTTTCACATGTTCCTAAATTGAGGGGCGGGAGCTTATTGCGGAACGGGCGGATGCACGGTATTTTATGGCAGTACACAAACCAAGTTTCGTGATTTTTCTAGCACCGGTAACTTTGAGAATCAACTTTCATACATCAATCATTTGCATCTGTTGACCAGGCAACCTGGAGAGAACTGTCTTAACCGACAAAAAGTATCTGCATCGTGGTGTCCATTAAAGGGATACTGCAATGAAACTCTACCGCCTATTTCATAGTCTAAATGTCCACCACGTCCTGGGCACACGAGACAGTCATCTTTTCAAAAAAAAAATACATGAAAACATAAAAAAAGGAAGATGAATGTCATTATATCTATTTGAACATAAAAGCAGTGCCGCTCCACGGATGTACGGTGGCAAGCCGCATACGTGCGAGCTTTTTTGAACTTGGTTGAACCAACTTTTCCCTTCTCTCCCGCGGCGATTCAACTCCTGCGGGGAGTGGTAACAGAAATGGCCAGGTTTTGATGCACTGATGCCACTTAGTGGCGAAGCTCCCAACCACACCAGCTTCCACGTATCTTGCCGTGCGAGAAAATGCGACGTCACGAATGCGATGCGTCTCGAGAGCTCCCGGAAGCTGGCGTAGTTGGGAGCCTTGCCACTTTGTGGCGTCAGCACGTTACAACTCGGCCGTTTTAGTTGCCCCTCCCCGCAGGAGTTGAATAGGCCGAGAAAGAAAAGGAAAATCCTTTGGTGCTGTTTTGAGCAAAAAATTGGTGTCCCTGTGGTGTGGTCAGAACGTGGTTGACACTCAGACAATAAAATAGGCGCTAGAATTTCGTTGCAGCATCCCTTTAACCACGTGATTGTAATCCGATAGCTGGATGCTCTCTTGTTCTAGGCCTATCCATGCTCACACGCTACGCTGCTACTCTTATTCCCTTGCCACCTAGCCTGTTCCTCGCTCCTAGTCTCTCGAAACAAAAGATTCTGGCGACGTGAGTGACGCCTTAGACCCTGACAGCTTGAAATGCGGGAGGGAAACGAGAAAGTCAAAAGATAAAGCAGCTCAAGCGCCGAAACAGCCAAGCCCGCGAGTGCAGGCGGGCAGATATACGCGTGACATATGGAGACGGGGGTGCCACAGAGTTATTATAATCTAGAGGGAAAGGCCCCATGTATTTCGGCCGCTTCCAGAACGGCAGGGCATAGATGCAGGCATCGTGGTCCCAACGGGATTGTATATTGGTGGCAATGCTTTGATACGCACAGAGAAGCTAAAAAACACCGCTTCCAAGGTATGTACCTAGTTTTTTCTAGCTTTAATTTTCACGAAAACACCGGCGTCGCAGATTGTACAACATAAATTTAAGTTGACGAGTACTCGAGCAACTTCAACTCGTTGCAGCAAAACTAACACGCCTAAACTATTGTCTGCTTTCATTCTCCGCTCTTTTGTTGCCCTCTTTCTTGTCCTTTCACTTGGATTCGCCGATGCGAATACGTAAGATTTGCTGCGTTCTGCTTCCGCCTTTACCTCCTGGGGGACGTACTACCTCAAACATGGCAGCCTTCCTGAATGGGGGGTCCGAGGATCCCGAGATACGACAGAGTTTGTACACGAAACTAGTGAGTTGTTTACAAAAAAAGATGTTTAGCAAAGATATAGCGACATCTAATAGCAGTTATCTCGGGCATTGTATTTTTTTGCATGTCCTAACCCCTTTAACCCGTGGAGCCGACACACTAGCGTTACAAAATCTTTTTCTCTCTCCGCTTCCTCAAACTTAACTTTGAAACGGCTATTCACCTTGGCTGGGGTGGACAAAGCGCCGCGGACTACGGGGGCATCTTTCTCAGAACCATTAGGAAAAATTGTGGATAGCTCCTCATCAATGCTGGGCAGATCAGAGCTCCTGACCGGCTGCTGCAAAGTGCAAACACAACAGCGTCAGTGATGGGGGACGCAAAAAAAAAAAAAAAAAAAAAACGGCGTGCGTCAAGAAAATTATAGCCTAATCGTCTTCACGAAGAGCTGGGCCCCCTGCCCATGGTACATAAAATAATGCACGATAACGTTACGAGTGAGAAATGAACCGTAAGGCGACCCGGGGGACGCCAGTCCAAACTATATTTCTCGGACATCGTTACACTTTTGCTAAGTGCCTGTCCCATCTCCCACTAGCTTCGAGGTCAAACGAGCGCAATACAATTGCGTGTCAGAAGAACATTGTTGTTATCGTCCATTGACAGACTTGTTGGGCTAGACAGTGTAGGATGCACAGGAAACGTGGAAGCGCAAACATAAGACGGACAACCGCTCATCCGTGTCCCCGTCTTCACGTCTGTCTCTGCTTGCTGTCACAAGTTTCCTGAGCCTTACCACTGTTCTGGGTGTGTGCACAGGGAACGAGCATCACTGTGTGCAAACGGTGGAAAAAAATATGTGCGGTAGCTTACACGCAAAACTAAGATCACTGACAGGCTGAGAACAGCAGGGACGTCTTTCAGTTGTTTTGCCTTCAGCACGAGCTTAATACTATTACAGCACCTCGGCGTTTCGAAAGCTTCGAGCATGCAAACACAGCCAAAGCATGATAGAAGGCTGGAGAACGGTCATTCAAAAGAGACGCCCCGCCATTCTCGTCTCCTCTGCAACCGAGTGCACATAAATGCCTTATAATAGGGATCTCCCCTACAGGCAGACTCGGAGCAATCAGAAAGGGCCCCACACTCGTTTGTTTGGCAGGGTTGAAGTTGAGTCACACTCACATTGAAAAATGGTAAACAAACCAGTAAAATGAATAAACAATCACTTCCGCTCAACCAATAGAGCCTTCTAGAGACACATGCCTCTAGATTCCCACATGCCGTAACCACACAAACACTCGTTGAAGAAATGCTCCATCTCAAGGGCTCTCAGCAGCCTCACAAGAGTTAAGAAAACCTCTTGTAAGCGCTCTTGCAATCACTTCTGTCCTCCTTCGATGATGTGCTACCAGAGCTTGTTGTCTGTCCCGAGCACATTGATAATGTCGGTCTGTGAAGCAGCCCAAGCAGAGGAGAAGATCAGTCTCAGAACTGCGAGGGTTCATGCGTTGCTGCCATTTCTGTGCCGACATTTCAGCACACACTGAGCCAATTCTTTTACATTTTTGTAACTAAGTTCAGTACGGGAGAACCTCGTTGGTACACCGTTGAGCGGACAGCGAAAACAAGAAGAACAACATAGTCCCGAGATGGTATGTCAATCGTCTTGGAACACTCAGACTCACGTGAAACTAAGTTCTAGAAAACAAGCGTCTGCAGGCAGACACAACCCCATTTTGCTCTCTGGGCAACTGCTTCAAAGGTGCACCGATCCACACCAAGATGTACCAAGATTCTTTCTGAGGCATGGACGAGTGAGCCCAAAGCCCACAACGATTATTTACTGCAACATCGGTAGGGCTGACATGATTCTGCGGTGCTCCACAAGAAAGAAGAAAACATCTCCTCCTCCTTTTCTATGCATCAGCGGTCCATTTCCCAAACAAGCACCCACGAGAGAACCTCGTATTTTTGAGAGTCGCGCTGCTTCGTCTTGCGGAGACGACAGTGACCAACTACTATGACAAACTTGTGTTTGTCCTTTGTCCCCATTGTTCCCTTTGTCTAGGGATTATTTTCATCATTCTTGTCCAGCTCCACTTGCACCTTTGCATTAATTTCATTTTACCAGCTACTACTAGGTGTTGACATCTTGAAACTGCCTTCTCGAAGTTGGAGGACCAACAACACCTCCAAAAACATTTGCCGGATAGAGGACGCTTGTGAAATGTTTGCGGGGGGAAAAACTAGGCACCTGTAGCGGATAACGAGAGCAGAGCACGTTGTACTGGTTGGAGCTGGTCACGTGAACGGACGTTTTGCGTGGATTTTTTAGTGGCCTTGAAGATATTGAAGTGCAATGGCGATCACTGCTTGCCAAATTGCCTGCGCTGCTGCTTGGGTAATTTTTAAAGGGGCCCTACAACGACGTTTTGCTGTTGTTTAATCGCTGCGGACCGCGGCGATTGAGGAATGTGGGGAGGGAAGGGAAGACGGGGAAAGGAGTTGTGAGCTGCCCGGGAACGGGGCAGCTCTCTCTCCTCGGCTGACCAGGACCAATAATGTCACGATTCCGTCACATGCTGTGTGCGTTCGACACTGCGGGGTGCCCCCATAAGAGGGGGAGGTTTTTGCATCGTCCGGTTAAAATATGATGCACTGATATTTAGTTAATCTCTCCGTGTCTGCTGGGTTGCCCGAACCACAAGAAATGGTGAAACAGCAAAAAAGGAAGATGCTTAAATAGGATTGCAGGGCCCCTTTAATTGAATAAGACTTCTAAGCTAGTAAAAAGTTCAAGAGCCAATGAAAGTGTTTTACAAGCACGTATTTCATGTTAAAAGCAGTTTTTGGTAAAGTACATCATCCAGCAATCAAGCTAAGTGCGGCTTTCATTTGTTCTCGTTACATTTGCTAGAGAAGATGGCTAGGATCAGGGTGTCGGAACGAAATGCTTTTTGTCCCAATTATAGTTTTGTCTATAAAAAGCATTCTGTTCCTGTTCTGCTTCAGAATAAAAAAAAAATTATGGTCCGTAACGGTTTCTCTTTGAGTGCGAAGAAAATCCAGAACCAACCAAGTGTGCACCTCTTACAACGACAGAAAACCGAGAAATCCGGGTAAACGACACTGCGAGGAAGAACGGCCCAAGGCACTGATCACAACCTCAGAAACAGCTTGTCATTAACTGTACCCAGTGAAATGCGAGACCTCTTCCGACAAAATGAACGTCGGCACTGAGAATGCCCCCTCCACACTGACCTGTGTGGCTGGAATGCCAAGGGCTACCTGTGCTAATGTGTACAGTTCCAGTTGGCATTCATCTCATTCTTCCTACAATGTCAATAAATTCGTGGCTCTCGGAAGGCGTTGCTCCTTATCCAGCATTTCAAGCAAACATGCTATGTCCAGTGGGCCAAGCTCACACGCCTGACTTCCCTTTAAAGGGGTACGGAAGCAAAAATTGAAATATTCAGATTTCGTTCGGAAATGAGTCAAGCATGACAATAAATAACCATAAATGATAATCGCACGTTTGTATTTTGAACGATTGGCCATATTTTTCGTTCCAAACGGAGCACTCGAGCAAGCGCTCGAAGAGAAGCGAACAGAGAGCGCGATGCGTCATGGGATAACCGGCGCAAACAAAAACAGAAAGAAAAAATTTCCCGCGTTCGTGGAGTAGCAAGGCAGGCGTGGTTATGAGCTTTGCCCTTGGTGGCGTTGTCAGCGTTGTGGTGGTGTCAATAGCGTCAGCGCGCTACAACCGAGCCGTTCGAAGTGCCCGTGGGGTGACGAGCGTATGGCTGACCCAAGGAGCACGCAGCTTCCACAACACTGTCAGCTTAGGGTTGAACAGGTGGGGAAAGCAACTTTTGCTCGAGTTTTGAGCGACGGGCTAATCTTCTAGGGGAAGAATGGCTGTGTCCGGTTGCACGAACGAGGGTCCGAGAAAGAGGGGAGTCCTTCCTTTCCGTCTTCTTGGACAGTTTGGTACAATCTGCGACTTGTGAGTTGAGGAGGAAAGCTACGAGGGAAAATGTTGAAATGCCAAAGAGCGGCGCTGCTCCGAAGGAATCTGCTACGTCACGACTACGCAGCAGATTCCACAACGTTGCTAGACTACCTCCCAAATAGGCTCTGCATGCATCCACCAGGTGCACATTGAAAGATTGTTTATTTAGCTTTAAAATTAGTTTTTTTGCACCTTTCAACGGAAGGCTGGTGTTTTTGAGGTTAGGGTGGAACATGCAACACATTCAAGCTAGATAATGAGCGCTGAAATTTCGTTTCCCTACCCCTTTAAAATGGCAGTAAACCAACGGCAGTTTTCTACCTTGCTGCGTAGAATGAATGCTGAAATATTTGAACTTTCTTTTAAAACCGAAAACCAATCACAAAATTTCTCCGTTTCACTCCTGAACAAAATGATAAATATTGTTTAGATTATGCTTGCAATTCAACCACAAATATAATTTTTTTTTTTTTCGTTTTTGTTTTTGCAAAATTGTTTCTGGATCTTGTCAGCATACCAAGCAAGGCTTAGCGGAGAGGCAAAAAGGCAGAGCCCCATCACCCCCTTTACCAGCAGAAGTATAAGGCTGCAGCACTGACTGTACTATCCTGGCCAACACAGCACAGAAAAGTCGACGCAAAGCCTATCGTAAGAACCCGAGAGCAAACTGGGTGAAAAAAGGCGTAAACTTAATTTCAAAGTGCAACCAAAAAAAGTATAAGGACTTACTGTAGCCAGGCTGAGGATACGAAGCCTTTAAAGGGATACTACAACGGAATTTCAGCGCTTATTTTATGGTCTATATGTGTTCAAAGGAGGAGTGTCACATCGAAGACACCAATATCTTGTTAAAAGAGTCACGAAAAGTAATTATAAAACAAATTAAACGATTAACAAGGAGCACCTGGTGGAGTGGCTAACGCCTCGTTTGTAATGCCCGTCCAGGAACCTTGAGAGCTAGTGACGGTGAGTGTCTCGCCTCCGGCCACGACGAGAGAAGAGGGGCAGGAGGAACTCCCGTCTTCCCGAGAATCCCTTTTGTGTGTTGCAGAAGTACCTATTGTCCCCCTACAAGATTATAGAAGATTAACCCGTCACTCAAAATTCGTACAAAGGAACAACTACGCCATCCCCTCGACGTCAGCCTCGCCGTAGCTTTGCTCGTCCCGAGACGAACTACGTCACGATTGCGCCGGATGTCATGTGCTCTAAGCTGGGCCTTCTCCAAGCGCTTGCTAGAGTGGGCAGTTGATAACAAAAAATACAGCCACCAGGCTCAAAATACAAACATGCGACTGTCATTTAAGGATTATGCGGATCATATTCAACCTATTTTTGAACACTACGGATATATTTCAAATTTTGTTGAAGTATCCCTTTAAAGGAATGTGAAAGTTGGTTTACATTCACCGACAGACTTTCTGGGACAATTTGGCGGCGCCATTATTACTCATCCCACGGAGTTAAAGGGCAACTCCCGTACAAAAAGGAACCAAAATAAATGACTGATATCTCTTTAGCGACACGAAATGTGATCCCAGCCGAAATATTTCGTCAAAGCGAAGCCGCGCACTCAATTAGAACAAATTTTAAAGATGCGACCAGCGCTCTTTATCGGCCGGCAAGCGGTTTAGCTTTCAGTCGAAGAACACTGGCCCAGCACACCTGTGAAGTCACGTTGCAGTGGAGCCGCGAGTCATTGGTTGTACTGCATACCGCAGGACCACAATGATGTCAAGTCACGGCCGGAGATCAGTGTTGCCATTCCTCACAGATAGTTTTGGTTTTGCTGTAGACGCTCAATCTAAACTTTGAGCTGTGATATTTATAGAACCACACAATATAGAGAAAAAGAAAAGATACCTAGTAATTTGGGGACACTGCGTTAGCTAAAGAGTCGTAATCTCAAATTAAAAAAATATTGACCAATAGTGCCCTTTAACGTATAACAGGGACTGCAATTTCAGAGGCCGTTCAGCTCACTGCTAGGATTTTCTGGACTTCGCCGTGAAACCAACAAAGCCATCCGGAAACATGAATGTGTCGTGCTCTCATGGGAGTGACCACAGGAGCTACAGCAAAGCTTGTTGGTCACATGCACACATTTGTGTTTTCCGACGGCGGCACAGTACAGGGAGGCGGAAGTCGCCGTCCAACTGCAAAACGAAGTCAGATGTCCATTGACCAAACTGGGTGCACACCAACGAGGTTCTGCTATACAGACTTCGCTTGTATCCTGCGTAACACAATTCCCCATATGGCACCATCCCATCTCCTAAATCAGACGGTATGTCGCACAGATCCGTGGAACATAGTCTTTCAAAAGTCACATCTTTCGTTTGTGCTGGCATTGCGGAATTTCGTCACCTACCTGTAGTGTTTTCAATAAAAATAACAAGCTGAAGAAACAGGAAAGTATCTCACCTCTGGCATGGTCTTGACGTAGTCTTCAATAGCCTCAACAGCCTCCTTGAAGCTTGCTGTTTTACTCGACTTGGAAAGCTGATCCTTCTTGCCCTCGTACGGCTGAATCTGGTCCTCCTGGATCCACGCACTGCAAAGTCGCCAAGGTCCGGGCATCGGATCAATGTTGCATCGAACGTCGAACAAGTATTGCACCGGAGGTGTCAAACTCTGTGGTCGCAGTGCTCAGGTTAGGACACCAACATGCCCGCGTAATAGAAAGCACAAAAATGCTGACAGCTGGCAAGTCAAAATGGCCGTCATCTCTATGACAGACCTAGAACAACAATGCGAAATTAGGCCTGCAACGCGTAGGTAAATATAATTTTGTTGATTATGAGCGATACTGAAGCCCCATGTTATACTTTGGTATTAGGAGGGTGTAGGCAAACATCTTTACAGTGAAGCTGATCATCCAGGAACTAGAGAGCGCAATTCTCACACTGTGGCACAACCACCGCTGCAAATTGTTTCATTTGATCGTGACCCACTGTGTTCGACGTCATTGCCACATAGCTACTCAATTGCAAGTTCTCTGCCTCATTCCTTTATTTGCTGTCTGCCATCAACTTGGAGGGGCCTGGATCTAAAACCGGCACACGTCCCCTTTTTGCTTGTGCCCCCCGCAGCTGTACCACGAGCGGACGGCCACAAACTGCACTGAAAACATTTGGGACTTATTTTTTGAAATGTAAGGCGCACAGGTCACCCAGAGGCCAAGACTAGCTTGGGCACCTATGTTTCGTCGCCTGGAATAGGAAAAATTTGAATTTGTTGTATGGATATCTCGACAGTGGGAAGTTATGGTCACTAACAGGATGAGAAAAAGATGGGAGACATTTCAGCTGATCCGCCTTTAGCGTGCACGGCTAAGGCAAAGCGAATCTAATGGCTAAAGGCAATGCAAGGCCTACGGAAAAGCACAGCTAAAGGTAAGGAGCGTGTGCTGGAGGCCAGGTGTTTAAAAGAGACGTCCTACCCTTCTCAACGTGCCAGCAATTATTTGGAATTTTCAGCGATGGTGGCATTGTAATGTGAGAATTGTGCTCCCTATCTCCTGGACGATCGGCTTCAGAATGAAGGTGCTTGCTTACACCTTCCCGACGTGGAAGCAAGAAGTAAGACTCTAAAGCCTTATACGCACAATGCATCTTTTCAAAGCGCCAGTTTAGCGAAACCAAGATTTCAGGAAATTGGCCTGTTCTCACGTGGAGTTTAACGCGCGAAACCTGTGACGTATTGACTCATGAGAATTTCGCCAAACCTTGTCATCTGCGTGGGGGATATCAAGCCTTTCGCACCAACATGATATGAAGTACGCACAGTGTGAAGAGACAGTCTGTTTTATTAATACCACTCAATAAACTTCGTCAGATACGGCTCACTGGGTTTACTAGTTCTGCCAAACCTGGGAAAGACCGCGAATGTCAATTAACAGGCGGATGATCTCGAAGTATTTCCAACATTTTTGCACTGCTAAAAGAAATTATCCCCAAATATCGTGTTTATATGCGGTGCTTGCACTCGTTGCGGCTGTTGATGAATCTGCACCGCGCCACCAACCCATACTGCTAACAAGCCGTTCATACACTTTCAACCGAGCAGGACCCGTAAGCATTGCTTCTCCGCTTGTCGCTCACCATGTTTGTTTTTCTTTTTTCGGCTTTGGCTCGGATACGGAATCGGCCAAAAATCAGACTCCTCCAAAAGCTTGCTCTGCCTCAAAGGTCAGGCGCCATAGCCAAGTCGAGCGGTCATTGGCAGCGTCCGCGTTTTTCCTTCGGGTGATTGACAGGCCTCGGCGAGGATTCAGCAAAAAATTGCTCCAGAAGCGAGGAACACGCACCACCTTTTTGGTTACATTCAGACGGGGAATTTGTTTCCCTAAACCTAGTTTCGTGACACAAGATTTGCCAACAACATGCATTGTGTGAATAGGCCTTTTTAACGCTCGCATTCCACAAAATAAAAATTACTTTGCGTTGCAGAACCAACCTTGTACGGCTGCTCTACAAGGGCGGCACTCACTTGATCAAATGACGTTTTAGCGAACGCCCACAATTCACCGAACGACACTTTAGCGAGTGGGCCAAATGGGTTCATATTTTTGTGAGCTGCCGCAGACTGTCGCCGCGAAGCGGCGTAAAGCGCAGCGCAACAGATGGGTTAACGTGCGCCCCCGTTATTCGCTCAAATGTCGCTGTTCGCTAAAATGTCATTTGCTCTTGTGATATGGTCCCGTTCTACAACCATCCGGATGTTACGGCTATTTTGATAAAAACTAGTGCGTCATTCCCTTTAAGTCGCAGAAGTTGCGAGCAGTCTTCGCTGAAATGGCAACTGGCGTCCCCACTGCAGTTGGTCAATTTGACCAGCGTAGTACAACCGCTATCCTGGGGTCCTCAAGGTGCACACGCCAGTCGACAATCACGCAAAAACAAAATGTGCAAAAAAAGAAAAAAGTGAGAAAGGAATTTGTACTTACTAGTTGTTTGTTCCGAAGAAGAAAATACACTGCATGGGTTTCTTTAGTGCAGGACGCTTCACATCCTTCGTCGGGTTGGCAACCTTAGGTGGGAAAGGGAAAAAACAAGCAAAAAGAAACATGGAGTGGAAATTGAACACTGAGCAGCGCGCGTCGAGTTCGAAATTCGTTAGAACGCGAGCGTGGCTTTTACCACGCTCTTTTACACACACAAAGAACGTTTAGATGCAGCACTAAAGCAGCAACGCAGCCCAACGTTCCTCAATCAAGCGAAAACATGCAAAAGAATCGACACAAGCGTGTCCGGTGAAGAAAAAATTGCGCGGAGAATCGGCCAGTTACAGTCGCCGCAAGAGTTAGTTGATACGAGTTTTGGCGGAATCTGCTAGGCCTAAAAGCATAAACACCCTGGGTTCGCTGACGTCTTTGCCGGTTCGGCGAAACCGAAAGCGACTCGCGCGAATCGCAGAACGCCAAGAAGAACGCCGAGACGACGACTTCGACGTAAACGAAGTGATCCATTTCGTTCGCTTAATACAAACATCCAAGCTGCGTCGAGTGGCGATTTTTGAATTTGAATAGTCGTTGAAGTGTAGGCAGTGCGAACAAAGCGGACTTACCTTGCCGGGCCACGGCGAAAAGCCTTTCATCTTTGCCCTGAAAAAATGTAGAGTTAGACCGAGGGTAAACTGGGGTTTCTCGCTGCTCGTCATACGAATTGTAAAAATTTCTCTCGCGTTTCTAGCGCGTAAAAAATTTCCTTACCATACAGGGTCACCGATGTTGTATTTCGTCGCCATGCTGGATTCAAGAGCGCCGCGGTGGCTGTCGGGATTGAAAAGGAAACGCATTAACAACCCACTTGTCACATCCATAGTTTCGTATGACAAAAAGTAAACAACAAATTAAATAATGAAAATGTCAAGACAGTTACTTTGCTTTTATGTCTTTATTTAAATACTTGTGCCAGAACAAGGTTGTTTCCTAAAATTGAACGCTGCAAACGCCTCTCAATCAAGACATACGGGAAAGCAAGCGGGAAAGAGACACACTACTCTCGTTGCAAACATGGCGTCTCTGAGCTGAAAGTCGAATATCGAAACTGACTCTGTTGTCGTGATTGTGAAACTGTCGCAGCGCTTTCTACGATCCCAAACCAGCGGCGAACTGAGCACTGGACGCACGAAGAGGCGCACTCGATCCCACCTTTCTAGTCACGTTTGTCGCCTCAAAACGTGCCGAGTGTCAAGAACCGACGCAAAGCCTGGATGTTGTAAACAGCTGCATTTGTTTTCCTTCGAGCTCGAGCGACACACCAAGGCCCAAGATTTCACCCAAAAGCCCAACGCTTCACTCAATTTCTGATCGATCGTTTGAATTTCTGTCTCGCCGAGATCGACGATGGAGGAAACGACTCAGGGCAGCACGCCAAATCGGGTGAGCGTGGAAAAACAGAAGCGCATTTTCAAGATCATCGTGATCGGCGACTCCAACGTCGGCAAGACCTGCCTGACGTACCGCTTTTGTTGCGGCAAGTTCCCTGCCAAGACCGAGGCCACGATCGGCGTCGACTTTCGGGAACGGACCGTCGACGTAGACGGCGAGCAGATTAAGGTAGGTAGGCTAACGGTCCGAAACAAAGATACAACGCTGATTACGTGTACGCAAGATCGCTGGCTCGCCTTCTCGTATCGGTCGCGCTTTCATCTGTTGACGCACTGACGTTAACGTCCCGGTAAACTTCGGAAGCCCTACACTCTGTCTCATCTCAAAATCGAGCGGGGCCAAGATCTAGTGGCAAAACAATCACCAACACGCAGACTGAAATCAATGTTGTGACGTATTCGCGTTTGATTGAATCAATCGGGCATTGTTTTATTTGCGCAATGGAAAAGAGGGAAAGCAGGAGGCGTGCACGGCTAGCAGATACGTATATAAGCCGTAGGCATGGGCGCCTACTAGCCAGCCTCCTGAGCACACGAGGAAATACAATTGACCGAAGAAATTTAGATTACAAATAAAAGTGAAATATATCTACAAATGGAAGGAATGATGTGACTATACAGGGTATGTGGAAGTAAAAAATAAACTAATCATGGCCAAACTTCTAAGGGGAGTATGTTACTTTCAATTGGCCATTATTTTTGCTTGTTTTTGAGGTCCCTCAGTTCGCCGCTGAGGACTAACTGTGGTACCTCTAGAAATCTACCAATAAAGGATCGGCATTCCTCACTCTTTCCTTGGGTGAAAAGAAAGAGCACTTGTTCCTCAAGGAAATGACAAATCTGCTGAAGGCATTGTGGGCACATCTTCACAACTATTCGAGCCACCTGGTTGATATACCTAAGAACGACCTAAAACCTACAAATACCTAAAAGCGTTCAAATGCTTCGTGAACGGCAATGCATCAGCGGTGGGCACCTACCTCCCTGAGGCACCGAAGATATGCGTCGAGCTTCCTCAGGGGCGTCGGCGTGCCGGGTCTTGGTTTTAGCAGAAAATCTTCCGAAAGCTTCTATTACGCTTCCCTTAGTGCAATGCATGCTTGGGCAGTAATTCAATTACTGTAATTTAATTACTCTTCTGGTAATTATAATTGTAATTAATTACTTTTAGCAAAAAGGGATTGTTATTTAATTTCTTTCTATTGTCAGTAATTGGAAAATTTTAAGCACAATTACAATATACTTTGCAAGACTTTGCAGTGCCGACAGAATTTCTCTGTAAGCCTCGGCGCTCGCACAATCGGCCTAGCGCTCGGTGACACACACGCACAAATTGACACGCACGCCCAGCAAAAATAGCGTTGCGTTGTGTCTTGTTTTGTTACTTACACTGCGGGCTGAAAGACAATCCTCTTTGGAGCCTACCTCGATGGCGCCGTGTAGCGCCGTCTGCGGTGCGAGCAGAGAACAATCATGTAAACATGCCAGAATATTAAAGGAAAAAAAACTTGAGCTTGATCTTTCAGATGAGGTTGGGAATTTTAATTGGCTATGAAGTTATTTCTCTTTTTATTTTGCCAGTTTTTTGTCCCTCCTCCAGTGCTGTCACATGTTTGTATCTTCGTATTATTTTTAAGTTTATTTCCTGGTGGTTTTACTTTGCATGTTATTTGCGTGAGCATTCTGGCGATTGACCTCGCATCTGTGAATATGGTCACCAAGGATTTGGGAGCCCCGATTTGGTTCTTATATATTTCTGAGCCATTATAATTTCAGCTCAATGTAAATAATTTACAATACCATGATGTTTGTATGTGGATGTGGTCGTATTAGCACGTGTGAATTTTAGTTTTATATTAACACTAGTAAAATATTCACATATGACTAATTGTCACATTTTGATTTGCCCGGCTAACAAAAGTCTGTCAACCCAATTTTTTCTTTAGCGATCTGGCGTCTTCCAGCATATGAACTAATTTATAATTAATTATTAAATATATAAGAACATAGTACCTCATTGCCCCAAACTGTCAAATTCTATCATGAATTTGACAAAATTCGTAAAAGGAAAGTACAATACGTGACACTTATGCAGCGATGCTTAAGCCTCTTCAAACATTGGGGCAAGGTATGAACAAATATGCTGCATTTTACACAACTCATTTAAAGTTATACGGCCCAAGTCGGGTCGCTTTCATAAATAAGTAATTCTAAAGTAATTCAATTACTTTGTAGAAGTAATTTGTAACTGTAATGAATTACTTTTCACATAGTAGTAATTGTAGTTAAACTACTTTTGGAGCAAATTGTAATTAAGTTAAATTGTTGAAGTAATTTGCTGCAATGCGAGTCTCTTTAATGCACAATTTTCTAGTATTTTGAGTTGCTTGCTTTGGTATTCAAGGTTTTTTCCTCGATCACCGTGCACATTGCATTTGTACGTGTCGTAGTGGTCCATAGTTGTACGGAGATGGTCGGTTGAGGCACCGCGGCGCCAGCGCTGCATTCTCACGTTTCGTGCGTTGCGTCTTCTGTCAGTGGCTCATTGAAGTAGGCAAACACCGTCTGCCAATGCCGTTGTCTTGCAATCACCCAGGCTCGGCGGCGTCCGTGGCGTTCCCCGTCTTGAGATAGTCAAGATGACTACACTGGTGACATTTTGTTTGCACCGATACGTATCGGCACCTGAAAAGCATGACACTGGGACACTGGGGCTTTTCTAGAGCGTAGTTCTCACGAGATCATCATGTGAACGTTTGTTTCACTTTTCCATGGAATGAATCGCGGGATGGTGTCTTTCTTGTTTTTCATGTGCAAAGATGGTCTTTTTTCTCTCTTTTTGTAGCCTGGTTGGCACATTGTTTCCTGTTTGTGTAAGAGTGTATTCCTTTCGAGTGGGTGTATTGCATTGTTTCTTGTTTATTAAGCAAATATGTACGATATGTATCGTTTCGAAATTCTTGTCGAAAACCTTGTACTCCCCCCTCATACAATGCCCGAAAGGGCGCTTTGAGGTAAATTAAATAAATAAATAAATAAATAAAATTGCTTGCTAGCGAACCAAGAATTGTCGCCGCAGGGAGGCGCTTTTGGTAATTTACAATCCCGCAAACTTCCAGTCAAATTGGAGGACAAACAAACCCCACCATAGCAACGCTTCTTGTTAATGTTCATAAAATTTTTAATGACCAGTTCTCCAGGTCCCGTTTGCTGAGAGCTGGTTAGCTTTAACCACGGCAAAAAGTGAACAGCCCTCCCCTACTAGGTACATACAAGTACCTAGCCAAGCTTGACGAGGGCTGGATGCACGATAGCCGAGTGTTTTATTATGGGGAGGTATCTCGTGCCACTTACTGGTTGTAGCGAATATAAGTGGCTTTCATGAAAAACTTTTTGCAAATGGGGTACCTGAGTAAGTGCGCTGCTGGGTGTTTGCGACGCAGCACGGTACACATTTGAGCTTGAGAAACACTTTTTGTTGCTCGCGGTCCAAAAAATCGGTAAGGGGTGTTGCTATGTTATTTAATGTTTGACTGTCTGAGGTCAAGACAGGCCTGGTTGAAATTTTCTTCTTAGTGCGAAAGAGGACGGCGAAGTTCAGTGTTAGGAAACGATGAGTAACAAGTGCGCAGTGAAAGGCGAGCGACACACCGGCAGCATGGTCGGCTAGCATCAACGTTATTAGATTAGCTCAGTTACGGAACTGCTCATAGACGCCGCTTGCACGGGCAGTACCGCCCCTCACTCACCCGACTCGCCTCCCATTGTTCGACGTGCCGGATGGCTGCTATGGTATCTACAGTGTATTCTATGGAATACAAATGTTTCGAAGCGCACCATCAAATGGCGTTCCACCATACTCCATGGGCCACTCAGTTTTATAACGAAAATCTAGATGGCACTTTAAATGACGGGTAGCGGACTGAATTGAGTGAAGGGGGTACCCCCTTTTGCGGGAGTTCCACAACTGAGGTCCCGTAGAACACCGCGCATCCGCCCATTCTACATTAAGTGCCCATTATCAAATTTGTGAGGTCTAAAAAACACGCACAATACATTTATATGTAAAATTGATGACCGGACAAGCGCCCATCCCCCATTTTTTTGCTATTACCCCAAAGTTTGAGTGGGCGCTTGCCCGGTATTTTACGGTAATCTAGTAACGTTGACTAGCATGCAAGAAGTGGGTGTAAAACCTTCTCTGTAAAAAAAAAATAGATTGCATAGTTTGGCTCCTGCGGAAATTGGCATGCGGTCTGCTTCTTCGTGCCATTAAAGGGATATTGAACCGAAATTTCGAGCTCACTAAACAAGGCCGGGCGGATAGGCGGGAAGCTGCAAAACCAAAAAATATCACTCATTCGGCGATATATTTAACGGATCGCGATATTTTTTGGAAAAGAAGTGCGCGATTGAATCCGGCCGACGAGGCCGACGATACAAGGCACGTCACGATTCCCATTCTCTCTCTTCCTTGCTATGTCCCGTCAAGCTGGTGAACCGAAGCGAGGAGGAGAGAAGTGAGGCCGCTTCTCCTCATTCTCAAATTCTCCCGGAGGACAGTTACGTCAAAGACCTCGCTTGATCGCGCCCTTCTTTTACAAAAGTATGGCCATCCGTTTGAGATATCGATGTACGAGTGATGTTTTGGAGTTCGTAGCGTCTCGTTTAACACTTCTGCAGCCTTACTTTGCGAAATCCAAATTTCGGTTCAGTATCCCTTTAACGCCCAGCCGATCGAGTCAACACAACCCACTAGGATTCCAAAGACTTGCCATGTTGACAATTACCGCGTCCCTTTAGGCTTAGGAATTGCCAGAATCAAAAGACTACCCAAAAAATGGGGATAGATCATTGCACATACTTTGCAATTTGAGCGAAATAAGACAAAGCAAAAGCCTCCTGCACCATTCATTGTTGACAGACATGCCCGATAGTGCGGTGACTAAGACATATTAGTACCAAGGCGAGCGAAGCTGACTGGAAGGGGCACCGCCATGTTTCCCCGCCATCCCTGCTCTGCCAGTCACTTGACCTAACACTCCCCCTCGTAGGGAAACACGGTTAACTTTCTGCCACGGTTAAAGTTAGCCAGCTTCCAGCAAACGGGCTCAGGCGGTTAGCTAAAGGACCGTTTAGCGAAAGATTTGTTGGGGATTTGTAATATTACTCCTGTAAGACAACCCATCCACTCTTATATGTTGAATAGCACAACATGAGGTCCTCGCTAAATTCCCAACTTCGTGATTCTTGCAGAACTTCATCGCCCCAGGAATTTTGACATTCCTGGGCTCAGAATGCCTGCCGAATCGGAGCAACCGGAAGTCTCTTGTGTAGCAAGAGATTGTTTCTGTTTATAAACGATGAAAGGGATCAATAGGTGCAGAAGAGCGCACAACAGACTTGTGGTGAAACCGCCAAGGTCGTCAGTGGTCCGAGGCAAAGGATCAGTTGGATCGCAGCCGAAGCTATCACTTAATGGAGACACTGATTGTCGCCATCGAATGGTAGCATCAGAAGTTAATCGTCACGGCACTCGTCGTCTTTGTGCGTTTGTTATCGGCTAAACCAAGCATCCACCGAAAAAAGTGCACGATCATGGGGCATTCATTGTTCGCGTTGTGTGCGCAGCTGCAATCCGACTTTGAGGGAAAGGGAATATAGGAGTTGTAGGATAGTGTTAAACTTGGGCCACTTGGTTATGCACGGCGAAATGAGAATGTCTAAAAAAAACATGTCTAGAAAACATATAAGTTGAAGAAGGTTAGCATAGCGCAGACCAGCACCTGGTGTGTTCAATTTTTAGACTTATCTCTTTTGTCTTTTTATGCTATTTTTGAACATTATTATGTTCCCTCTTATCCACTGCTGAATTGACGCACAAAAAATAGAGAACCAGCTTTACAAAATTTTTGGTTTTTGATTTGCGTAAAAAATGCAGCTGTGGTAGCTCTGTCTAGCGTGGTACACCAGTTGGCTCAGTTAGCGACAATAAAATGTTCTAACCAAAGGTGGTTTTAACGAATAAGTGTGCTGTATGCTCTGGGGAATATAAAAACCCAAATGCTGGCAAAAAAATGTTTTTGTTTTCACATTTTCACATTTCCCAGTGCAGGCAGTGCACTTATTCTCTAAAGCTATCTTTGGTTAGAATGTTTTCTTGTCGCAAACTGTATTGCTACGTGTTGTGTTACTATGTACGTGTTGTGTTGCCACATGAAACATTCTTGGTTTAGCGCTGGTGGTGTACAGCCGACTCGCATTAATTCAAACTCCAGGAAGCGAGAGTCTAGTCTGAAGTATCAGAAGTTTGAATGATCAAAACTTCATCTAAATATGATGTGAGGCTAAATAGCAACTTGCTGTAGATAGGAATAGTTACAGATACCAAGCAGATGTTTACACTTCCCTCTACAGGGACCTATTTATAAGCAGGCACACACATAAAACATTGGTGAAGTTCGAAGCGAATAGTGGTTTTAGCCGAATATATTTTAATCTAATAGTTTCTCCCAGTCTCTTACTATAGAAAATTCAGCCGAACTCATGAAGGTTGTTCCCAACCTTCCACTTGTCCACTTCTAAGCTCAGTTAGTTTTAATATAACTATACAGCCTTTTCATGGCAAATGCCACCAGGCAGTGCAGTCTTTGACGTTCCAGAGAAATTTTGGTTCATAAAAAGGATGAGCAAAGCCCACTTTAACACCACTGCTTGAAATGTCAATGAAACATTTAACCACCAATTCTCCAGGTGAATGCCAAAAGAACCAAAAAATGTGAAATCTCTTAAAATATTTACAATATTCTTGTCAACCAACTTGCCTCTTCCAGGACGTTAAATTGTATGTCCGAATGCCCTCGTTAAATCTCCAACTTTGTTGTCCGTGTAGCATTTATGCTTTCTAGCACTGGTGACATCAGCAAGCTCGACAGGCTTGCAAAGATGGAGCGAACAAATGTCGCTTGGGACGCAAATGGCAGTTCATTTTTGTAAACAAAAGGGTCTATATCTATGAACCGTGGCCTCAGAAGGTCCAGTGCCTACGTTGAGGTGGCATGTAAACGACAGATTTGACATAAAATTAAACCTAGAGAGACGCTCAGCTATGCTAATTGAGGGAATTTATATATCTGCTTGCTATATGCAAATATTCTTTCTTTAATGTCAAATTTAACCACATCAGAAAAAAAAAAAGCATGAATAATGAAAGCAGATTGTCAGGACAGTTCTGCTTGCATAATTGCGGTAGGTTAGTCCCATTGAGTGCACTCCTCAGCGAGCACCCGCATACTGCAGAAAAAAATGACCACGAGCTTCGCAGGTATTGTTTTCTTGCAGTACACAGGTGCTCAGTGAGAAGTGCACTCAGCAGGGTTAACCCACCACAGAGCCGTATGTGTAAAGAGTTTGGCCATTCGTTGGAAAGTATAGGAGACAAATGAGGAAGCGCCATTGGCCGAAAGCGGGCTGGGCGTGTTCCAGGGCGTCTTCACAAATTCGAATGTAACCAACCAGAAGCTGGAAACAATACCCTGGCGGCGGTCGCGAGAAACAAACCTGATAAGTGCATCCGAGTAACTCTCGGTGACTGAAAATGTGGTACACGTGATGTTTCAATCACGCTCATCTAAAATGATGGTGGAAGAGTGCGACTAGCGGAACGAGCGACATAATCCTTACGCTCATCGCCGAGAATCTGCCGCCGAGCAGTCACACTCTGCCCGAGCAAAACAGAGTTGAGCGGCGCATTCGTTTCTTACATCTTTCTGCATGATCATGATCAAAACATCATGTGCACCCTATTTTCAACCACAAAGAGTTATTACACTTCACTCTTATGGGCTTATTAAAACCATATACGAAGGTATACTTTTGATCAGAACTGTTCCTCGCTACCACCGCTAGGGGATTCTTTTCGGCTTCTGGTTGGTCAAGAGAGCATGCCAAGCCCTCTTTTTGAGTCTGGTGCACGCCCTAGCTCTGCTCGCACCTCCCATTGACCAAACTCTCTCTATACACGTCTTTGACCCACCGCAATGAACAAATAGTATGAATTAAGCGAAAATGCTGTATGAATTAAGTAGCTTATAAATGCATGAGAAACATGGCGGAAGAACCAAAATTTTTTAATTTGTTTGAATTAACCAGAAGTATGAAATATCAGAGTTTGAATTATTGCGAGTCCACTGTACTAAACCATGCACCAGTGCTAAACCAAGTGTTAAGTGCAGTTAGTGGTGAGTTAGTGTTAGAGTTCGTTGGAGTTAGAGTCGGTTACAGTTAGTTAGAGTTAGGGGTGCTAACTCCTCTTTTCACTTGTCAATTTTCCTGCTAAATGTAGCGGGTAAACTGAATTTATGTGTAGGTCACGCAATGACATCATAGTGATGTACATTTTTCTTTTAAATTTAGCGGGGAAACTGAATTTGTGTATACATGTTTGCAAGTACGGCCTTCGGGCGCGGCCATCTTACTCATTTCGGGTGCGCTTGGGTACGACCATAATCCGCTTATGACGCCTTGCTAATGTTTAACCACCAATTCTCCAGGTGAATGCCAAAAGAACCAAAAAATGTGAAATCTCTTAAAAGTTTTCGAATATTTTTCGGTTAAGGAGTCATAATCGGATTATGGCCGTGCCCAAGTGTTACCCAAGCGAGCAAGATGGCGATGCCCTGAGGACGTACTTGCAAACATGTATAGGTCATGTGACAAGTCATGTGACATTATTTTTCCCGCCAACTTTTGTGGGGAAACTGAATTGGTGTTGAGGTCACGTGATGTCAATTTTTCTGCTAAATTTAGCTGGGAAACTGAATTTATTTGCATATAGACATGAAGCCATGCCACGCTATTTTGCCCTCTAAATTTAGCGGGGAAATTTGCGGTCGCGCTTTTGAGGCTTCACTTCATCTTAAAACCTAACCTATAAACGTTAAAAAGAAAAAAAAACTAGCATGTGCGTATGTATTTTCTGCTCGAGAAAGCAGCTGTGAGATTTGCTGAGAGAGATAAACGTTTTATTGCAGTAGTTGTTTAATTTGTTTCTTCTTGTTGCAAGGCTCCCATATCTTGTGGGCTTGGGAGCTGTCATTCTGAGTTCACCGCATTGATGTTGGCGTATAAGAGGTCGACAATGCATTAGGTGCGACTTACATTTTCAATTCATTTTTCACTTCATTTATTATGCCGTCAGAACTTGAGGACAATGGGAGGAATTTCAAGAAGCAAAAGTATACAGGCAAGCTGGTTAGAAAATGTCATAACCGAAACCGTGAGGCATGGACAAATCAAATTTCACTCAGTGCTGAGTAGGCACTGCACTGTGTCTGTACATTGGAAAAGGTAGCATCACATGCAGTGGAACGCTGACACAGCAGTGATATACATAGTGCAAAGTCAGTGCTGTGTCCACAGCATTGAGCCAGCTCTGTGCTGTATGCGCAACGATTATGGTCTACATCAGTGCTGTGCCAGCACTCTGCTGCATGAGACCCTGCGTTTCCCAATGTACAGACACAATGAAGTGCTTCCTCAGCATGGAGTCAGCACCGACAATAGTGCTGATGAATGGCTGGTTTCGAGCTATTTAGTGCCGTGCCATACGTGTGGAATGGGCCTTCACTCTCTTGCCATCTCGATGCAGCTCCAGCTTTGGGACACAGCGGGGCAGGAGCGCTTCCGCAAAAGCATGGTGCAGCACTACTACCGCAACGTGCATGCCGTGGTCTTTGTCTACGACGTGACCAAGATGGCCTCGTACCAGAGTCTCCCCCTGTGGGTGGAGGAGTGCGACGAGCACCGGCTCACCAGTGACATCCCCCGCATTCTTGTTGGCAACAAGTGCGATTGCAAGGAGAAGGTGGGGCTTTGGCAATGAAACCGCATTTCCTTTGGGATGTAGAATGGACAGGTGCGGTCATGTGTCGTTAGTATACAGACACCATTAATATAAACACCCCACTTTAGAGGCACCATGTTTCGGGAACAAACTGGGTAAATATGTGCATCGTTACGAACAACTTGAATTATGGAGGCTTTTTTGGTGGAAAGGAGGTGTCCATATTAACGAGACCCCACTGTACCATCACCGCAGATTTCGAATCTTGCCCAAGGTGCCCATGATTCAATCGATGCTTGTTGCATAAAAGGCGCCATGTAACAGATTTTGGGTGCATGTTAAGTGATACCGAGATGGTTCAATTAGTTCTCACTCCATTGCTGGAGACTTGCCATCAAATTAATTTTTTTTTCTACATTGCGAAAATCTGGAAAAAAAAAGGGGGGGGGGGGGTAAACATCTCATTTGGTATGTAAACCCTCAAAATGTCCTTTTACTTAATGTATGTCATGCACAAAAGTGGCTAAAATGTGCCAGTTTGTTTGTCTTCACTCACCCGAAGGGTTTCCCAAGGCGCCGCATCCGACTGTTTTGCATGCTTCCACGAGCTACTGCTGATTCAACTTTTAGCTTAAATTTAAGCTCAATTTCCTTCCAGAACGCTTTAAAAGAGAGATATCTCTAAACCTAGTAAAACTGGTGCTTCTCTTACCAACTCAAATATAGTTTCTCCCATCTCTCACCCACTTTTCACTCCTTCAGCTTTTCCCGATGTAGAAACTTGCGCTGTCTTTCCTTCCTTCCTCCCAGGTTGCCGTGAGCACCAACATGGCGCAAAAGTTTGCTGACCTGCACAACATGCCGCTCTTCGAGACCTCGGCCATGGACGAGAGCGAGTCGGACCACCTCGAGGCCATCTTCATGACCCTCGCCCACAAGCTCAAGAACTCCAAACCTATGATGACGGCCACCTCCTCCCTCTGGCAGTCCAGCCATGCCGAGGAGCGCTCGCGGAGCGTCGTGCTACGCCATGCAAACGACAGGAACTACAACGAGTCCACGTGCATCTGCTGAACTGCCTTTTAGCTTCGGTTCCACTTCGCCGGATCCGTTTCCGTCGGACGCGAGATCCGTCGGATGCAGTTTCGCCGGTTCCTGTCTCGCCGGAACTGGGGTTGCATGGTACGTGTCTTTGACTGGGGCGGTCACCGTCCTATCCTACCCACTCATCCAAAGGGCTCCCAAAGTGGCGACAAATAGCACCGCGCCAGCCGGCGCGACGTGGCGTCAAATGGTGCAATCCTTGCGGTCGGTGTTAGGAATGCTGGCGAAAAAGGCAGTCCGACGCCGGGGTCGCTGCTTTAAGCCGAGGTCACGCCGCTCGAGCATCGTACAAAAGACACAACATTTGATGCATACATGATGATGTATGTTTCGAACACGTCTATAGCAAGTTTTTGTGACAGGATTGTCATACGAGGAGGGAACGTACCTTGGACAGTGTCTGCAGGCCGTCTTTTGTGTGACACGTTAGCGGTGGGACCGCAGCTTTAGTGTCTGTCAACCGTCTGGCTGCGGAACGGCCCACGGCAGGACGGGTGTCTGCCGCATCCGCGGCTGTGCTGCCACCAGGACCGCGGCAGACGACGGCGCAGCAATTTTAGGACGTCGCGAGGCAGACATAGAGCGACCACTTTTGAGGACGCGGTAGACATACCAGTCGGAGACGCGCTCCAGGCAACCTACCAATACCAGTTTTTCGTCAGGTGTCTGCACCACCCAATTCGTTTTGTTACGTCATATTCCAGTTCTCATTGAGGGTGTGCTCGCAGCACTTGCATGTCCCACTGAACAGGCTATGCTTAGAGCATCTACACCCCGATCCTCGATTCGCTCATGGGCGCCGCCATTTTGGTGCTCAGTGCAGAGCAGGCGCAGTCGGCGGTTGTTATAGTTCTCAAATTCAACTTGCCTGCGCTTCGGACACGGTGTCAGGAAGCTCGAGCAATGTCTTTTTGCTCCGTTGCAAACTGTTTTAACATTTCTGGCGAACGAAAAGGCGTTCTCGAGATTTCAGATCGAGGTTCGGATAACTGACAACGATGCTTTTAAGCCCCAAGATGGTTGAAGTGCCGTTACTTTGAAGCATAGCCTATTAAGTGGCTCCAGTCCAAAGCACACTTTCTGGTTCAATTCTAGCAGGATTTGCATCTCGAGAGGTTCTGTTCATCGGGTGGCGCATATGTCCTGGATTATTTTCTTTGTCGGCAAAGCTTCTGCACGATTTAAATTTCATTGAGGTTGGCCGTGCACGGCCGTGCCTGCTATGTATTGCTACGGGTGGATTTATATCGATATCTTATTTAACTTTTTTTAGCCCACATTATTTGCTTTGAGTCAAACTTTTCCTACGATGAATAAGCCGAGCGATACGGCGTATTGACCCTAACAAATCTGTACCAACACTCTTGGGGGAGGATCCCGTTGGTGGCAATGAATGTCTTGTCCGTGATGCGAGTGCAACACTACTTCACGGCTTGGAATATCACGTGAGGCAAGCATTTCTGCATAAAGTGCGTTGGCTATAAAAAATGTTTCTGGTCAAATGACAGTGCTTCATCCCAAAATGGCTTTGCATAAAAAAAAGAAAGACATTCGACTTACAAGTTTTTACAATTTTCTCCTCTGTATAACAATTCCCTAGGGGCAGTGTACTGGATTCAATGACATTCCCTCGATCGGTGATGGATACTGCGACTAGAGTGGCATGTCACTGTGAGATCACTTTGGGCGAGTGCTTTGTATATGAGACTATGTAGCATATGTATAGGGATGGTACGTATGACTTGACACAAGCGTATTTCATGCTTTCTTTGTGTTCTCAGTTTAGAGGTGTGACGATGGTACTGTTTTTCATGTCATGGCTACGGTTGAGGCATGTATAAGCACACTGGTGCCTCCACAGGAGGCAGTTGACGTGCTATACAGCATTATTCTAGTAAGGTGTACTATAATGATAAAAAGAATGTGAACATACTTTGTTTTCAGAATTTTTGATTTTAATAAAAGTTTAGTATACATAAGAAAGCTTTTTTTGTGTGTGTGTGTGTACTGTTGAGCAATATTTCCCTGTGTAGAACCTTCAATGCTTGCCCAGTGGACTTGAAAGTAGAGGAGATAAAAAATAATTTTGCTAAATGATTCGGCATTAAACCCGCTCATTTTATTGAGGATGCAACACATAAATTCGTAGGTAACTAGTGCTTTCTTTAGGCTTGCAACCGCCAGTTGAGTGTTTTGGCATAAACTAAAACATAAAATAACATTATAGTAGAATGATTTCATAGTGTACAGCGCACTAAGCATTATGTCCTGCAAACAATGCACAACACTTGTTTTGTTTTTGTTTGTTTTTTCTATAATGAAAATGGAAGCGTGTTGGAGATTAGAAGTCAATATCATTTCTGTGATGTCATTATTCTTGTCTGCGAAATTCTATTTATCTCGGGAGGGTGAGCTTCTGTATTAGTCCATTGGTGTCTCCAATCTTGTCATTCGAGGAATTCTCGTGAACAAGATGTGACGCATGGTTAGCGCCACATCTTGTTTACCTTGGAAAAAAGAAAGACGTAAGTGGCTGTCAACAACATAATTTTTCGCCAGCGCCACCAGAAACCACACACGGATTAGCAAAACGCAGGGTAGAATATGGACGCCATTGGCTGTGGAGCAGCAAGATGACGCTCAATATCATATTTAAAAGAATGATCAAGTTGCAACTGGTAGCAAATACGTTTGCTAGGAAGTTGGGGGATACGCGAACTTATGATGTAGGTTGTAGTTGGCACTGATATTTTCAAAAGGCCGTGGGTCTTTTGGATTCTGGACTTATCGCGCAAGTAGCACCAGCGCGCGCAACGCACTCGCTGTCTCGCACTTGCCATTTCTACTACACGGCAGTGATGTTCCATACCACATCCAAGAATCCCCTTCGGTACAAAAATTTCCTATCTGAGGTACTTCTTCCCTAGAAAATTTTGAAATATCCCTGCCTACTTTCCTACATTTTTTTACCTTTATTTTCGCAGCAGTAGATTTCTGTGGTCATGCAGGCCACATTGCGCGCACTTTACCGCGAAAGCCGCGTGAAATACGCCATCTCGTGCATATATCTGGAAATTTAGTGAAAAGCCAAAGAAAATGGGGAAAAAAAAATAACTGACACGCTTGCGGAAGTGTGACGTAGCCTCAATTCTAGTGTGATCAATAATTGTTTATACAGTATAATAGGATATTTATTGATTGAAGATGCGCGAATACGGATATTGAAAATTGACGGCGAGTCGAATACGAATAGTTTACATTTAATGAGAATTGATGCGAGTATTTTAAGAAGTCGCGGTTCTAGATCTTTTCTAGGAGACTTACCTATGAAAATGAACTGTTCAATTACATATCAAACATCTCGCATACAATTGTAAAAAAAAAAAAAAAAAAAAAAAAAAGTTGCGTAAAACGTAACATGGCAAGCGAAACAATAAAGTCTGAGGTTTTCCACTCTTTATCGCCCTCCAAAAAGAGGGGCGGAATTAAAATTTTTGTCAGTGAAGGCTGACCTACAATAGTGAGAAAAATTTTGGATATGATGGAGCCAGCTGAACCAGGCACCGGCAGGTCGTCCATTTCTCCTAGAACGCCGGTACAAAGCAGTGAAGCTCGAAGCGCACGCGCCGGTGTGAGGTTGTGAAGCTTCACACCAAAGCGCCTGTGCGACGCAGTGAAGTTTGACGCGAGAACGCTTTTTCAACTTTTTTCTGTTTAGCTTTCCTCCTCAACTCATAAATCGCGCATTGTACCAAACAGTTCAAGAAGTCGGAAAGAAGGGAGTCCCCTCTTGCTCGGAATCTCGCTTGTGTAGCCCGGACACAGCCATTGTCCCCCTAGAAGATTAGCCCGTCGCTCAAAATTCCGACTATACTCCGTTTCACCTTCAGTCCGAGCGCAGTGGACGCCACGAGCCATCCCAGCCGATCCAGCGCCGGGAGAAAGTCGCGTGACCTGCCGGTGGGGCGGGGCGACACAGGGAGCTCAAGGTCGCATGACACTCCCTCAACGCCGCGTTGGCTGGGATGGCTCCTAGCGTCCGCTGTGCTCGGACGGAAGGTGAAACGGAGTTGCTTTCCCCACCCCGTTCACCCCTAAGCTGACAGTGCTGTGGAAGCTACGTGCTCGTTGGGCCAGCCACACATTTTCCACGTGATCACGCCCTCTCGCGCATACCGACCCGCAGAGAATGAGGTCAGGTGATGAAAGGGAGGCGGCTGATTGGTCCGGCAAGCGCGTAGCTTCCACCGCAATGTCAGCTTAGGGGTAAAGGGATTAAGTGAGGTCCGGTGTCGTGTGACGTGCGCTTGGGCCCTGGTGACGCGCCGCGGGGGCCCGGTTATGGTGGCTAGTAGCCCGGTGACGCGCTGCGGGGTCCGCGGATGTATCGCAGTGAAAAGGCGGAGAGTTTACGAAGAGAAGGAGGTACGAAATAGTCCGCTATGTTTTGCAAATTTTTGTAGCGAAAGTCAGGCTTGACTTGCTACCTTTGTTCTTTTGGCCCACTGAACGATGTGCTATTAGTAAAATCCCAATATAAATTGATTTACTCCAGCCCAAAATTCGTTTCATGGGTCCTTTAACAAACGTAGTGTTCGCTCCTGCTTCGAACATCTGAAAAAATGTGTCTTCCGATAGATGTCAGCATTGTCTTAGGAGTAAACCCATATGCCGACTAATACCCTATTCACACGATCAACATAAAGGTACAGTCGCCGCGGGAGTTAATAGCTCCACGCGAGCGCGCGTTTTTTTCCGAGGGGCGCTTGACTGGTGGCTTGCGTTAAAACTTAGAGATGACGTTAGGGCGAGTCCATGCGGAGTGGACGGGGGAAGCCGTCTCAATTCAAGGGAACCGCTGTTATCACGCGCCTGCAGAGCGTAGTTCGAATGAAACTGGGAGATGATTCTGCAGAAGTCAAGATCGCCGAGCACGAATGAGATGGCTGCTTGGAAAAAGGGAAGGAAACGCGTAGAAATTGCCGTCTCATTCGTGCTCGGCGATCTCGACCTTCTGCAGAATCGTCTGCCCTTTTCATTCGAACTACGATCACCCGCAGGCGGATGATCGGTTCCCTTGAATTGCGGAGAAGGCGCCGTGTAACCGAGCTTTCGGTTGCACGTCAAAAGATCCCCAGGTGGTCCAAATTAACCCTCAGTCCTCCACTGGGACGTGCCAGATGCCCGTCGTTGGGTTGGCACGTAAAACCCCCAATTTGACTTTTTTAACTAGCGTATCTGTGCTCTCGTTAACACACGCAGTGTTCGTTGCTGCTTGAAGAATCTGAGAAATACGGGCTCCGACAGATTTCCGCGTTGTTTTAGGAACAAACCCATATGCCGACCAACAGCGTTTGAGGTTCCGAGCGGGGATGCGTCTGGATTAAAACACCATCCACTCCCGCCCAAGGGAAGCCCTCTCTGAAGAGTCCTCATCAGTAGCGCCTCTATGCTCTCGTCAACACACATGACACAACACAAGATGACGATTGATTACCAGCTCGCCTGCACTCTCTCACTACACACACTAGCTTCGTTCGATTTACCTGCACCGGTGCAGAAAAATGTAGGGCGGCGTGCATTCGTTATGTGTATTGAAATATGACCGGAAGTACACCGCCCAACACTTTTCTGCACAGGTGCAGGAAGTGCAGGCAAATAGAACGAAGCTACTGTTCGTCACTGCTTGGGGAATCTGAGAAATAGGGCTTTGGACAGATTTCCGCGTTGTTTTAGGGCCATACCCCTACGCCGACTCACAGCGTTTGAAGTTTCGAGCGTGGATGCGTCTGGATTGAAACACCGTCCACCCACGCCCACAGGAAGTCCATCTCTGAGGAGTCTTCACAAGGAGCTTATCTCGGCTGTCGTTAGCAAGATATGCGGTGTTCGTGCGTTGTAGTTCTTTCCTTTTGGAGGTAATAGGTCACTCGATGTTTTCCAATCAAAAGTCAGTTCAAGACAATGCAAATAATTAAAGAGAGAAAAAAATAAAAGATGGAGTTTTTTTTCATATATTGACGTGCAATTTTGCAACATTCAGGGAAATCCTCTGCATTTGTGCATTAATAACTAAAAGAATGGCAAAGCATATAATTTTTATATATGCTTAAAACTGACCTAAAGATACTCATGGCGATACGACTTGCGTTATTTTACATAAAGTAGATCGTTAGTAAACAATTTGTGAACGCGTCTCTAAAACGTGGATACTTGACGTGTTTCATAGCTTTTCTTTTTGTATATAAATGTTCTATTGTATTTTTTTATATTTTGTCTATATGGTGTAACCTTTTCATAAAATAAGTAGAAAAAATTATCACTCCGTAAGTGCCTCGGTGTGAAATCGACGACTGTACAAAGTAGCTTAGTAAAACCTTGGCAATATCCACGCCTCGAGCATTGAAATTTTATATCTCCGGAACAAAAATGAGCTAAAACGTTAAAATGTAGCTCATTGCTCCTCCCAAGGCTTTCAAGTTTCATAGATAGTTCTTTACATAAATATAAAATATATGACCCATACCCATCATCCTACGCTCTGACGGGGAAACATCCGTATCCCGGATGTTTCCCCGTCAGAGCAAATGCATCTCAGTACGACGTACGACTTCCATTCGTCGTTCTGAAGCAGCACCGCTTCCATATCTGCCTCGAAATCCCAACAAAAGCTGCTCCGCCGAAATCGGCGGATTCGGCCATAAAGACTCGTTCACACACTTGCAGCCGAGCAGGACCGGCTCAGACGAGACGACTTTTGAAGCCTCTTTCAAGGGCTCAGGACCTGCTCCGCAGCTGGGCATACAATCCTACGCCGTCGCAAGTGGCTTAAAAAAACTCGGCAGAGACACTTAAGACTACTTACGTGTAGGAATGCGAAAGCATTCCTACATGCAGCGCACCACGTCTTCCTTTTTCACACGGCGCTCCGGCGGTGACATCACGCTTTCCTACTGCGCAGGCGCGGCGAACTTCGCCGGCTTCACGACGGCTTCCGTGACGAAGCATCTGCGTCGCTGTGCTTTTCTGTGTTTTATTTTTGAGGCCCGTCCACTTTGCAGCCAATGGGAATTTAGGCGCCGTTTCGCTCAGCCAATGGGAACTGACGTGGCGTTTCTCTGAGCCAATGGGAATTTAGGTGCCGTTGCCCTCAGCCAATCGGTTTTTAGGTGCCGTTTTTCGCTGCTACAGAGATCAGATAACGCCAGCTTCGCTCCATGGGACCAGTTAATGCTTTCGCATTAAAACCGGTATTGTCTCCCCCGGTCCTACTCGGTTGCAAGTGTGTCAACGGGCCTTTAAGCGCCGTTCACACTCTTGCAACCGAGTAGGACAAAGAGAAACAATAACTTTTTTTAGCCGCTTGCGACGGCATAGGACCTGCTCCGCAGCAGCGCATCTGGTCCTACGCCCTCGCAAAAGGCTTAAAACGCGGTCTTGTCTCTCTCCTCGGTTGCAAGTGTGTGAACGGCGTTTTACCCAACTTGTAGTGCGCGAAGTTACTTCTTGTCATGGTGAACATAACGGGAGCATGCATACTGCGAAAATAAGCCATGTTTCTAGTTTATATCACTTCGTATCGCTTCTACGAAGTGCTCATGTGAAGCGCAATTGAAGGATAACTACGCGACGGCATTCAGTCGATTCTTAAAATCTACGATGCATTTTTCTGCAGCTCCCTACGCTCGCATAAAACAACGAACAAAAAACTCACATGCTTTTGCATAAAATGCTGTCATTTAAGACCATAGCGATCATACATACTATAGAGGAAAAGATCCGCCATTTTCCCACGCATTCTGGCTGCCGCAAGCGGCGGAGCTTGCAGGCAGACCCTCGGGGTCCCACACATGGTTACCAACTACCTTCGATTTCACAAATAAAATTATATCATCAGAGCAGTTTCATAAACTTCAACAATCCACGAACTTACCGGTGGAAAGATATTCGCGTTCCTTTCGAAGCTTTCTTTTTGCATAGCGCGCAGATGTACGGCCTCCCGTCAACACTAAACTAAACCAGATAACCGGCTTCGCGGGTGGCCGCGCCCCGGGAATACGAAACGGCGCAACTACCAGATTTCCGAGATTTTGACAGAAGGGAAGTTAATGCAGCGTAATGGGTATGCTGCTTTTTATAAGCGTTAGAATAGCTCAGAGTTTAGTTTACAACGTTAAATTATCGCTGTTTATATTGCTGAGAGTTTTCAGTCTTCGCAATTCCCATTGCGACTGTCGTCCTTCAGCTGGCAACTTTGGTTTTTGTCTCTCGTGTTCTGTCGCTCTCTTTCGCTATCTTTCACTCGGGACCCAGGATGTCGGCGCACGAGATTTGCCACTCCTCCTCACCCACCTTCACCCCCCTGTTTAAGACCACATGCAAAATTGATCGAAGGTCTGGCAACACTGGCGCCACCGGACGGCCATCTTGCATGCAGTTTTTTTCCTCGTCTTGCTAGCGTTGCAGAGGCCGGCGGCAGCGTGCTAAAGACACGTTTTCTACTCGTACGTCGTCATTCGTCGAAGACGTTCTTTAATATCCTGTGTGAGCCGTGATGCTTGCCGTCCAGAACACGAGGAAAGTTTTACGAAAGCGCCGTTCCGCAGGAAAACGGCACAACTCGTCGAAAGAAAGTTTCGCCGGTCTCGCGGCGTGTTCAAAGCTCCCTTAGCACGCCGAAATGCTGTGTCTCTGTGCCTTCGCACGCTTGGATACCGATGAAGGATCGACGCCATGTGGATGTGTTAAACTTTTAAACTTAAACTATTTAATGTGAAGCGGAATGTCAACCTGCGACACCCCGCCCCCTCCGACCACGACCCGACCAGCGGCATCAATGCCCGACGGTTTACGATCTCATCTTGTTGTTACACCACTGATACGCGAACTCACGGTCATATCGGCGATAGTTCCAGTATTCTGTTCACAACGTACAACACTGCCATCGCGATGTTGCTGCTATGTTGCTGACACGCAGAAATACAGAAACACGTTTACTGCCGGTTGGCACTCGGCATTGGAAAACAGAACCGAACTCAGCACAGAAGGCACCCAGGCACCCGCGGCAGCAAAACTTGCCTGTCTTGGACGCTGTTTCCGCGATTTCCGTAACGTCGTCAACGTCGCCACATCCACTGTGGACAGTCCGCATTGTTCCGTGCGGGTTCCGCAATCCAGAGATGGCCATCTTAGCCCAGTGTACGTAGCGCTGCTGACACTGCTCCGGAACTGCGCTGTTTATAGCAGCTTCGTTTGCTCGTTTGATCAAACTAATGGTAAAAACGTCAATGCAACCGAAATGCTTTGCAGATTTGGACTGGGAGACGGAATTACAGACGGACTTCACTGCCGATGAAGCACAATCAACTCAATAACTTTCATTAAACAACGAGTGCGACGTGCTAGAAAAACGAAACCGAAAGATGATGAGCCGGGAGGTAGAAGTTTTCTCCCGTCTGCCTGGAGAAGGAGAAAAACGTCTCGTTCCTCCCTTCTTCTCGTGTCCTCTTGGGGGCGCGTCAGTAGAAGGGAGGAAAATGCGCCGTTACCGCCTTTCTCCTCCATTTTTTTCTTAGAGTGTACTGCTCACCGTCATGGATATCACCCACACCTGTAAGCTAAGGGTTAGTATAGTATTACGCTCTTCTTGAGCATGTACGTGCTTGTCGCCCCGCCAGTCGCTGGTTTCTCGCCGCAACCAACATAACGAACGTGCACTTCCGCTCGAAATATGGCTTCGAGTGCCGTCTAAGGTGCGGGCGCGGGCGCCTGGTTTTCGAAGGCGCATTCTCTGCGCGAGTGCTTCTGCGAGTGAAGGATTCTTCAGAACTACGCTTTCTCTCTCTGGCCTCTGCCAACGCCGAAGCCGATTGGTTAATTTGGTTAGACCGTGGATGCTATGTTCTTCGGCGCCCCATGCACTATACTCCGTGCACCCCTAACCTGAGACTGGGGTGGAAGTTACGTCCTCGTTGGACAATCAATACTTCTCTATTTCGCCACGTCATCGCGCTCACTGCCATACCCACGCGCGGAGAGCCGGGTCAGGTGATAAGGGAGAGGCGGCTGATTGGTCCGGCCAGCACGTAGCTCGCACCGTAGTCTCAGTGAACGGAGTATAGATGGCGCTGTGCATTTCGCATATGATCTATTGGAACTATAAGAAATTAAGTTATGGGCAAGTTGCACTTTCAAAGTCTTGCAGTCACGATTAATATTAAGTGTTCTTGCATCAACTAAAGAAGTAAATATCCCAAGGAGATTTTCTTAGCATACGCACGCTTTCAATTTTTTTGTGCGCAGTGCGAATCCTGGCAGCACTGTGCCCTGCAAAGAACTCACTATAATTTTTTGTTGTTGTTGTAAAGTTGTAAATGAAGGGCAGTAAAAATTGGAAGCTGGCACCGTTTTTGTAATGTCACGATTTATTTATGCGGAATATTTTGTTTAGTTTAGGATGATGTGCTTCTCTAATAGGCCGTTGATGACCGTCTCCAATCTTGTCATTTGAGGGCGGAGAAAATTGTCGTACACGATAGGCGACGATTGGTTGGCGTGGACCTTCAAGACAAAGAGAAACACGAAAACTGTAAAAACAAACAAACAGTTGTTTGCCAGCTCCACTAACGGTCTGTATTAAGGAGCGCACAGCCTTTCTGGCCCATGAGAAATATCGAGGAAGCAACTGGCAGCAAACGGATTTTCGATCGTGCAGCGTACCAAATGTCATTTCGTACGATGCACGAACATGGCAGCAGTGGGAACTTGTACTATCTCAATACCACCTATACCCTCAAAAAAGAAGAGTGTAGTCTTACACTCTTTGTCTTATATGACACATCCCAAAACTTAAGTTCGACGTACAGCAGACCGCCGTCGAACTGACGGCCTTAACGTTTTCGAGGGGCTTGATAACGGCGCGATATTACTTATTAAACAGCTAAAATATGTATCAAAAACCAAAGAAAGACAAAAACACGCACTGGTGGTTTGCAGTAAAGGCAAGAAAAAAAAAAAAACTATATGTATATATTTTTGGTAGTAACTTGTAAGTAACACGTACGTTAGCTTTTTTTAATAAGTTGTACCACACGGCTATCAAACCGCTCGTGAAAGTTGGTACCGTGGGTTCGACGCCAGTACGCTGTACGTCGAACTGGAGTTTTTGGGGTGTATTATACGGGGCAAGGGGTGTAAGACTACACCCATTGTTTCTGAGGGTGTACAAGACGAAATCCCGGCCCTTCCCCCCAAACGTCGTCAATGGACGGATGGATGGATATGAGGCTGGACCCTTTTAATCGGGCGGCGGCTTGCGCCACCTATAGTCAGTGCTTTTTTTTTCTTCTAACACTTATTTAACAAACAGTCATTTATCTAAAGATTTATTATTCGAAACTACATGAGACCCGTATGACGGAGGCGCCTCTATGCAACCGGGTGCAAACTCCTTCCACTCTACGGGTCGCCCGGAAGGGAATAAAAAAATATTCATCCTTCCCCCGACTTATTCATATAATCTCTTCTTGGTTATCTGCAACTTTCCCCGCGTCTATTTTTCCAACACTATTCCTAAATCCCAGTGCGTTTGTTAAATTAGTTACTTCTTCACTTGTAGGTCCACGCAGCGCTACCTAACTGGCGTCAGCATAGTCGCCAGCGTGGGTTTCAGCGCCTCACGAGTGAAGGCCAGCAGACGACGACGCCAAGGCGAACAAGTTTGCCGCTTTGTCGATCTTCAACGTGTTTACCGTGCACATGGCGATTGTTGGGGATTCACTAGTCTTCAGGCATGGTGTCTGAACTATTGGCAACTCCACCAGCGTGCATTTAATAGTCTTTCCTCTGTTTCACACTTAGGCCGCCATTCTACGCCAGTTTTACAGCACAGCTCTTAGGCGCCCGTTTCCAGGTTTCACAGCGTCGGCGTCGGCGCAACCGCGCTACATTTAGCGGGAAAATTGACGTCACGTGACCTCAACACCCATTCAATTCCCCGATAAATTTAGCAGGGAAATTCAGTTTCTCCGCTAGATTTAGCGGGGAAATTCAGTCTCTCTGCTTGATATAGCGGACTAATTCAGTTTCTCTGCTAGATTTAGCGGGAGACGACGTCACGTGACTTCAACACCAGCTCAATTCTTCAGTAAATTTAGCGAAAAAATGAATTGGTGTTGAGGTGACGTGACATCAGTTTCCCGCGAAGTCTAGCGCAGAAACTGAATTGGTTCATAGGTGACGCGACACCAAGTCATGTGACGTCATTTTCCCCGCTAAATCTTGCGGGGAAACTGAATTGGTGTTGACGTCACGTGGCGTAAAGTTTTCAGCTAAATTTAGCGGGGAAACTGTGGGGGAGGGAAGGGTACGGAGGAGCAGGAGGGGCGTACCCTCCCCTCCTCCTCTTCAGGAGCTGCGCTCTGATTTCGCATTAAGGAGATTCGTAAACGTCTCATTTTTTTTGTTGCACACTTGTGTAGGCGGCAGCTTCAACGCTTCTCCCCTTCACGCCTTTTCCGCTGGATGGCGCCGCCTCCGCTGGAGTTTTAAGAGCCCAGATTTAAGTAAGGGATCGACCCAAACGACGGAGAGCGTTTAAAATTGAATGGCAGACGCCTCTTGTGCATTTCGGTGGCAAGCACTTATGGCATTATGCAATGCGTTTTTGCATGGCGGGGAGGAAAGCGGGCGGAGAAGCGGAGACGCTTGCTGATGATCAACGCTGTCACTACCCCCTCGCAGCTTATATTGGAATGCGACCCGTAAACCAGGTGGCCTCGATCAATCACTTGGAAACACTGTAAAATTCGTAGTCCGAATTTTACAACGTTTACAGATGCAGTCTTCCGCTAGGTGGCGCGAGCTACCGTCCATTATAAAGGGTGCAGCCGTTATCATGCATCCATTTATTCGAGTTTTATATCCGGTCTAACCGCAGTCGACGCTATACGATCCGATGGATCCAATCAAGCAACGCTAGAAGTCTATCGTCACGGCGCTCATCGTCATTAGGGAGTTTTAGGGAACCGTTTTTGCACATCCGATACGGTATACGATGGGCCCCGGTACGAATTTCGCATATGCGAGTCTTCTGCGGTATAGCGCATGCGCAGTTCGTACCGGAGGGCCCATCGTACCGTATCGGATGTGCAAAGACGGTTCCGTAAAACTTCCTAATAGGGAACTTTAAAGGACTGTGTTTGCACATCTGATATGGTACGATGGGCCCTCCGGTACAAACTGCGCACGTGGGAGTCTTCTGCGACAGCGCATGCGCAGTTCGTACCGGAGGGCCCATCGTACCGTATCGGATGTGCAAAGACGGTTCCGTAAAACTTCCTCATAGGGAACTTTAAAGGACCGTGTTTGCACATCCGATATGGTACGATGAGCCCTCCGGTACAAACTGCGCACGTGGGAGTCTTCTGCGACAGCGCATGCGCAGTTCGTACCGGAGGGCCCATCGTACCGTATCGGATGTGCAAAGACGGTTCCGTAAAACTTCCTAATAGGGAACTTTAAAGGAGCTGTGCAACGATATTCAATTGGGATGTTTTTCTCTCTACACGAGCTTACTGGCACACCTGGGACTCAAGGATACTCACACGCAACGCCATTGGCCAAGAAACTCCTTTGTTGCGGTGTAATTTCAAGGACAAAAGCGATCATTTTCATTCAATCTCTCCTTTGCAAAATTTGATGACGTAACTCGGGGATCGCAGAACACCCAAGTGACGATATTTGAATGCGGTTCATAGATTGGACCCGAGCATTGCGTGGGCACTCGACTTGGGCTCGTGACAATTGCTAGCTCGAGAAGCATTCGGGTTGTGACCCGTGTCCAATCGCTGCAACGACGACAACAGCCGAGCCATAACAATGTCTGGAACTCAGCGCGTGTCCTGCGCTTTGCCAACCCCAGCGCGTGGCTATGATCAACACTGGCGGCATATAATCGGCTCCAGATCACGTGGCCGCTTGTTCTGGCTGCGAGTTGAGGGGGTGAACGCTGCTCGTTTTTCTTTAATTTTTTTCTGGGACTTCTATTGCGTGGGGTGAAAAACGAACGCGTGTTTCATAGGTCATTAACGTTAGGGATCCGTTTTAAGCGGTATTTGCGCAGAGTACAAAAATTGTTGCGTAGCTCCTTTAAAGGACCGTGTTTGCACATCCGATATGGTACGATGGGCCCTCCGGTACGAACTGCGCACGTGGGAGTCTTCTGCGACAGCGCATGCGCAGTTCGTACCGGAGGGCCCATCGTACCGTATCGGATGTGCAAAGACGGTTCCGTAAAACTTCCTAATAGGGACCTTTAAAGGACCGTGTTTGCACATCCGATATGGTACGATGGGCCCTCCGGTACGAACTGCGCACGTGGGAGTCTTCTGCGACAGCGCATGCGCAGTTCGTACCGGAGGGCCCATCGTACCGTATCGGATGTGCAAAGACGGTTCCGTAAAACTTCCTAATAGGGAACTTTAAAGGACCGTGTTTGCACATCCGATATGGTACGATGGGCCCTCCGGTACAAACTGCGCACGTGGGAGTCTTCTGCGACAGCGCATGCGCAGTTCGTACCGGAGGGCCCATCGTACCGTATCGGATGTGCAAAGACGGTTCCGTAAAACTTCCTAATAGGGAACTTTAAAGGACCGTGTTTGCACATCCGATATGGTGCGATGGGCCCTCCGGTACAAACTGCGCACGTGGGAGTCTTCTGCGACAGCGCATGCGCAGTTCGTACCGGAGGGCCCATCGTACCGTATCGGATGTGCAAAGACGGTTCCGTAAAACTTCCTAATAGGGAACTTTAAAGGACCGTGTTTGCACATCCGATATGGTACGATGGGCCCTCCGGTACAAACTGCGCACGTGGGAGCCTTCTGCGACAGCGCATGCGCAGTTCGTACCGGAGGGCCCATCGTACCGTATCGGATGTGCAAAGACGGTTCCGTAAAACTTCCTAATAGGGAACTTTAAAGGACCGTGTTTGCACATCCGATATGGTACGATGGGCCCTCCGGTACGAACTGCGCACGTGGGAGTCTTCTGCGACAGCGCATGCGCAGTTCGTACCGGAGGGCCCATCGTACCGTATCGGATGTGCAAAGACGGTTCCGTAAAACTTCCTAATAGGGAACTTTAAAGGACCGTGTTCGCACATCCGATATGATACGATGGGCCCTCCGGTACAAACTGCGCACGTGGGAGTCTTCTGCGACAGCGCATGCGCAGTTCGTACCGGAGGGCCCATCGTACCGTATCGGATGTGCAAAGACGGTTCCGTAAAACTTCCTAATAGGGAACTTTAAAGGACCGTGTTTGCACATCCGATATGGTACGATGGGCCCTCCGGTACGAACTGCGCACGTGGGAGTCTTCTGCGACAGCGCATGCGCAGTTCGTACCGGAGGGCCCATCGTACCGTATCGGATGTGCAAAGACGGTTCCGTAAAACTTCCTAATAGGGAACTTTAAAGGACCGTGTTTGCACATCCGATATGGTACGATGGGCCCTCCGGTACGAACTGCGCACGTGGGAGTCTTCTGCGACAGCGCATGCGCAGTTCGTACCGGAGGGCCCATCGTACCGTATCGGATGTGCAAAGACGGTTCCGTAAAACTTCCTAATAGGGAACTTTAAAGGACCGTGTTTGCACATCCGATATGGTACGATGGACCCTCCGGTACGAACTGCGCATATGCGAGTCTTCTGCGGTATAGCGCATGCGCAGTTCGTACCGGAGGGCCCATCGTACCGTATCGGATGTGCAAAGACGGTTCCGTAAAACTTCCTAATAGGGAACTTTAAAGGACCGTGTTTGCACATCCGATATGGTACGATGGGCCCTCCGGTACCAACTGCGCACGTGGGAGTCTTCTGCGACAGCGCATGCGCAGTTCGTACCGGAGGGCCCATCGTACCGTATCGAATGTGCAAAGACGGTTCCGTAAAACTTCCTAATAGGGAACTTTAAAGGACCGTGTTTGCACATCCGATATGGTACGATGGGCCCTCCGGTACAAACTGCGCACGTGGGAGTCTTCTGCGACAGCGCATGCGCAGTTCGTACCGGAGGGCCCATCGTACCGTATCGATTGTGCAAAGACGGTTCCGTAAAACTTCCTAATAGGGAACTTTAAAGGACCGTGTTTGCACATCCGATATGGTACGATGGGCCCTCCGGTACGAACTGCGCACGTGGGAGTCTTCTGCGACAGCGCATGCGCAGTTCGTACCGGAGGGCCCATCGTACCGTATCGGATGTGCAAAGACGGTTCCGTAAAACTTCCTAATAGGGAACTTTAAAGGACCGTGTTTGCACATCCGATATGGTACGATGGGCCCTCCGGTACGAACTGCGCACGTGGGAGTCTTCTGCGACAGCGCATGCGCAGTTCGTACCGGAGGGCCCATCGTACCGTATCGGATGTGCAAAGACGGTTCCGTAAAACTTCCTAATAGGGAACTTTAAAGGACCGTGTTTGCACATCCGATATGGTACGATGGACCCTCCGGTACGAACTGCGCACGTGGGAGTCTTCTGCGGTATAGCGCATGCGCAGTTCGTACCGGAGGGCCCATCGTACCGTATCGGATGTGCAAAGACGGTTCCGTAAAACTTTCTAATAGGGAACTTTAAAGGACCGTGTTTGCACATCCGATATGGTACGATGGGCCCTCCGGTACAAACTGCGCACGTGGGAGTCTTCTGCGACAGCGCATGCGCAGTTCGTACCGGAGGGCCCATCGTACCGTATCGGATGTGCAAAGACGGTTCCGTAAAACTTCCTAATAGGGAACTTTAAAGGACCGTGTTTGCACATCCGATATGGTACGATGGGCCCTCCGGTACCAACTGCGCACGTGGGAGTCTTCTGCGACAGCGCATGCGCAGTTCGTACCGGAGGGCCCATCGTACCGTATCGGATGTGCAAAGACGGTTCCGTAAAACTTCCTGATAGGGAACTTTAAAGGACCGTGTTTGCACATCCGATATGGTACGATGGGCCCTCCGGTACGAACTGCGCACGTGGGAGTCTTCTGCGACAGCGCATGCGCAGTTCGTACCGGAGGGCCCATCGTACCCTATCGGATGTGCAAAGACGGTTCCGTAAAACTTCCTAATAGGGAACTTTAAAGGACCGTGTTTGCACATCCGATATGGTACGATGGGCCCTCCGGTACGAACTGCGCACGTGGGAGTCTTCTGCGACAGCGCATGCGCAGTTCGTACCGGAGGGCCCATCGTACCGTATCGGATGTGCAAAGACGGTTCCGTAAAACTTCCTAATAGGGAACTTTAAAGGACCGTGTTTGCACATCCGATATGGTACGATGGACCCTCCGGTACGAACTGCGCACGTGGGAGTCTTCTGCGACAGCGCATGCGCAGTTCGTACCGGAGGGCCCATCGTACCGTATCGGATGTGCAAAGACGGTTCCGTAAAACTTCCTAATAGGGAACTTTAAAGGACCGTGTTTGCACATCCGATATGGTACGATGGGCCCTCCGGTACGAACGGCGCACGTGGGAGTCTTCTGCGACAGCGCATGCGCAGTTCGTACCGGAGGGCCCATCGTACCGTATCGGATGTGCAAAGACGGTTCCGTAAAACTTCCTAATAGGGAACTTTAAAGGACCGTGTTTGCACATCCGATATGGTACGATGGGCCCTCCGGTACGAACGGCGCACGTGGGAGTCTTCTGCGACAGCGCATGCGCAGTTCGTACCGGAGGGCCCATCGTACCGTATCGGATGTGCAAAGACGGTTCCGTAAAACTTCCTAATAGGGAACTTTAAAGGACCGTGTTTGCACATCCGATATGGTACGATGGGCCCTCCGGTACGAACTGCGCACGTGGGAGTCTTCTGCGACAGGGCATGCGCAGTTCGTACCGGAGGGCCCATCGTACCGTATCGGATGTGCAAAGACGGTTCCGTAAAACTTCCTAATGGGGAACTTTAAAGGACCGTGTTTGCACATCCGATATGGTACGATGGGCCCTCCGGTACGAACTGCGCACGTGGGAGTCTTCTGCGACAGCGCATGCGCAGTTCGTACTGGAGGGCCCATCGCACCGTATCGGATGTGCGTAAACGGTTCCCTAAAACTCTAACGTAAAACCGAGTATAAGCACACTAGAGTTGCGAATAACCGGTTCACCGATCAAGTGATAGAGCGGCGGAGGCTACGTGATCACCGAGCCAATCGATTGCCTAGCTTTTATCACCCGACCCAGTGTATACAACAACTCTGATTGACGTTCGTATACTACGCACGTGTATCCAGATCAGGAGCCCGATCTTCACGACGTCGTACAAGGCTCCCGAATCCGAGCCTCCCACCATGGTGTCGGTGAGCAGGTAGATGCCCAACACGACCCAGTGCTTGAGCCAGCGCTCGGACTGAGCGCTGTCTTGAGCTTCGATGGACTTGAAGGATGCGTAGATGGGCCAGAGCAAGGTGAGCGCGAACACCAGCCGGCTGCATCGACACATCTGCATGACGGCCTGATGAACGGGATCTTGCGGCACTGGGGCCGCACAAATAGAATGACGCAGGAGGCAGACAGACCCTCGAGACTCTTGTTGCTGTCTTTGTTTCGTCCTCTTCTCTTCTTCTCATGTTTGGCAATGAAGCTTGGTTTGATAAGTGGCACCATCTTATGGGGTCTCGCCTGGTGCTCCACGTGTGCAAGCACGCGCAGCTATACGCGAGAAATCAACGTTGGCAGGCTTGCAATTGCACGTGCTTGCTATACTCTGTTCACCGTAGTGCCACTAAATAAGCTACGCTTCAGAGTAATGACTTGCGAATGGGGCCAGCTGAACATGGAAAACACACAGAGAAAAAATATAACATTCGCACCGCTGGACTAGCAACATTTAATGATGCCTCTTTTTCCTTTTCTGCTAATCCTCGATTCCGGTTTTCTTTTTCTTTACACTTAGATTTTTTAATTCTTTACACTTGATTTACGTTTTCTTTTTCTTTACACTTAATTCGAAATTTCTCTTCCTTAAACGCATTGTCCTTTTTGCCTTCCAAATGTTCTCATCCCTTTTCTTCTGTCTCCCTTGAACGGTCTTCCTATTCCTTTACCTTTGCCTGGACCTCATGTCACTCCGCAGGAAAATCTTCTCGGAGTTGTGTAGTGCAACGGAAGGGGCACTGACGCAGTCCTCGCCTTTTTCTTCAATGGCTAGGGCTTCGAGTAGTTCACGGGCGAGTTTATTTTTATGTCGCCCCACGATGCTTACGTTGCACAGGGTTGCCCCGCATTGGCATGCGCGACAATGGGCTGCAAGGTGTCCTGCTGCTGTCACGTTTCGTAGAGATGTGGCATGTTCTCTGGTTCTATCATTGATACAGCGCCCTGTCTGCCCAATATAACACCTTCCACATGTTAATGGAATGTTATAAATGACCTCTTTTTGACACTGGGCGTACCTTGTTTTGTGTGCGATGTTACATGCCTCTTGGTGCCCACGTTGGTTTTCGTTTACCCTGCCGCACATAGAATACCCTTTGTTTCTATGTGTGTTCCAAGTGATAAGCAGAGCTTATCACTTGGACCCCTTGCCGGCCTGCGATCTTTTTTAGCCGGTGAGTGATGCCATGGAGATATGGTGCTACCACTATGAGACTTGCATTCTTTTTCTTTGTTGTTCGCTCGATGCTTTCCTGTCCGCGCTTCAACTTCTGGGAGATCTTTTCGCATATTGATACCAGTAGCGTTTCCGGATATCCAGCATCAAGTAGCCTGGATATCTGAGTGTCAAAACTCTTCTGGATCTGGTGTTCGCAAGACTTCTTTAAGGCAGATGTTAGTTCCGTGGTGGCGACCCCACGTTTCACGTTCTTTGAGTGTCCGGATTCGAATGGAAGGAACCCTTTGCAGGATCGAGCTTGGTATCGCCAGCAGACGTGGTCTTCTTTAAAGTCCAAGGCTAGATCGAGGAACCTGATAGATTTGTTTACGGGTAGTTCATGAGTGAACTCAAGTCCTGAGCAGCTCTGTTCAAAGCACCTCATGACATACTCGCGGCAATCGTGGTCTTGTTCTTCTATTTTCGTGTTACAAAGTATTAAAAAATCATCAACGTAGCGGAAGATGACTTCAACCCGGGGATCTTTCATGCTTCGTTGGATAGCAAGTCCGCACGATACGAGAAACACATCGCTGAGGTAAAGAGCTACGCGAGACCCGATGCAAACGCCCCTTTTCTGCACATACGGCTGATCTTGATAGGACACCACCGTCGCCTTCAGTTAAGTACTAAGCAATTCCAAAAAGCTGTCGAGGGACATGCCAGCCGCACTTTGGAATGATGCGAGACCTTGCTGTTCAATTGTTTCTCGAAGTATGTTTAGGAGGCCTGCATGGGGAATGGAGTAATACATATCTTTTATGTCAAGGGAAAATCCAGAGGCGATGTTAGAGCCATTTTCTTGCAGAAAGGAAATCACACTTTCTGAGTTTGGAACCTTGAAAGGGTCTTGTACCTGCACTTGGGACAGTTGTTTGGCCAGAAATGTTGACACTTGTGCTTGCCATGTATTTCTCTCTGATATAATTGCCCGGAACGGAATCCCCTCTTTATGTGTCTTGGCTGAGAAAAAAACCGACAGTTGGTTATCCTTCGATCCTTTAACTTTTGTGACGAGACTGCCTAGCTGGTTATTTTCTAGTATCTTCAGGATGGCTTTTTTTGTTGATGTAGTTCTTTTTTTATCCACTGGAATGAAATTCTCTGTAATGGCCTGATCAGCTCTTTCTCCGTAATTTCCTTTATCGAGGACGACGAACCCTCCCTCCTTGTTTGGTACGCATAGTTTTAGATCTTTGTTCCGCAATTCCTCCACTGTAGGAATCCCCACATAAAGAGGAGATTCCGTTCCGGGCAATTATATCAGAGAGAAATATATGGCAAGCACAAGTGTCAACATTTCTGGCCAAACAACTGTCCCAAGTGCAGGTACAAGACCCTTTCAAGGTTCCAAACTCAGAAAGTGTGATTTCCTTTCTGCAAGATAATGGCTCTAACATCGCCTCTGGATTTTCCCTTGACATAAAATATATGTATTACTCCATTCCCCATGCAGGCCTCCTAAACATACTTCGAGAAACAATTGAACAGCAAGGTCTCGCATCATTCCAAAGTGCGGCTGGCATGTCCCTCGACAGCTTTTTGGAATTGCTTAGTACTTACCTGAAGGCGACGGTGGTGTCCTATCAAGATCAGCAGTATGTGCAGAAAAGGGGCGTTTGCATCGGGTCTCGCGTAGCTCCTTATCTCAGCGATGTGTTTCTCGCATCGTGCGGACTTGCTATCCAACGAAGCATGAAAGATCCCCGGGTTGAAGTCATCTTCCGCTACGTTGATGATTTTTTAATACTTTGTAACACGAAAATAGAAGAACAAGACCACGATTGCCGCGAGTATGTCATGAGGTGCTTTGAACAGAGCTGCTCAGGACTTGAGTTCACTCATGAACTACCCGTAAACAAATCTATCAGGTTCCTCGATCTAGCCTTAGACTTTAAAGAAGACCACGTCTGCTGGCGATACCAAGCTCGATCCTGCAAAGGGTTCCTTCCATTCGAATCCGGACACTCAAAGAACGTGAAACGTGGGGTCGTTACCACGGAACTAACATCTGCCTTAAAAAAGTCTTGCGAACACCAGATCCAGAAGAGTTTTGACACTCAGATATCCAGGCTTCTTGATGCTGGATATTCGGAAACGCTACTGGTATCAATATGCGAAAAGATCTCCCAGAAGTTGAAGCGCGGACAGGAAGGCATCGAGCGAACAACAAAGAAAAATAATGCAAGTCCCATAGTGGTGGCATCATATCTCCATGGCATCACTCACCGGCTAAAAAAGATCGCAGGCCGGCAAGGGGTCCAAGTGATAAGCTCTGCGCCAAACAAAGGGTATTCTATGTGCGGCAGGGTAAACGAAAACCAACGTAGGCAGCAAGAGGCATGTAACATCGCACACAAAACAAGGTACGCCCAATGTCAAAAAGAGGTCATTTATAACATTCCATTAACACGTGGAAGGTGTTATATTGGGCAGACAGGGCGCTGTATCAACGATAGAACCAGAGAACATGCCACATCTCTACGAAACGTGACAGCAGCAGGACACCTTGCAGCCCATTGTCGCGCATGCCAATGCGGGGCAACCCTGTGCAACGTAAGCATCGTGGGGCGACATAAAAATAAACTCGCCCGTGAACTACTGGAAGCCCTAGCCATTGAAGAAAAAGGCGAGGACTGCGTCAGTGCCCCTTCCGTTGCACTACACAACTCCGAGAAGATTTTCCTGCGGAGTGACATGAGGTCCAGGCAAGGGTAAAGGAAGAGGAAGACCGTTCAAGGGAGACAGAAGAAAAGGGATGAGAACATTTGGAAGGCAAAAAGGACAATGCGTTTAAGGAAGAGAAATTTCGAATTAAGTGTAAAGAAAAAGAAAACGTAAATCAAGTGTAAAGAATTAAAAAATCTAAGTGTAAAGAAAAAGAAAACCGGAATCGAGGATTAGCAGGAAAGGAAAAAGAGGCATCATTAAATGTTGCTAGTCCAGCGGTGCGAATGTTATATTTTTTCTCTGTGTGTTTTCCATGTTCAGCTGGCCCCATTCGCAAGCAATGAACCAACATGCTCAGCTTCAGCCAATAACAGAGTAATGACACTTGGCCATATTGTGTCGTAAAATTATGGTTACCAATTATCTGAAGCTTTATATGATATCACAGGAAACGCTTTTCCGCCTTCCACAAATGTTGAAACAGTTCGCGACAGAGCAAAGCAATATCACATGACCTTCCCAATACCGAATCTAATGCTGAGGAAGTCTCACTTTTGAATCATGACGATCGGCAGTTGCGTCTGCTCTGCATGGGAGCGAAGATGACGGTGCCCACAACAATGTCGGGGAAGAGAGTGCCAATACCCTAATGGCGAATTCGGGTAGTCAATTGCCGGCGAGCCCTTGCCGGTGGCACCGGCGACCAAAACCGCGCCAGCGGCGCACCACGGGACCCTCTCCACCCGAAAACAAAGCGCCGGCCCCTGGCGTTTTTATTTGCCTTTATTCACGCGTAAGCTTTGTTACCTTCTTCCTCGATTGATCAATTGATCTATTTTATAAGGAGTATTCACTGGGCGCCATATTTGTGGGTGCTGTCTAGAGCGCATGCTCAGAACGGGCCCACATTAATAGGCTGCTAAGACCGGCAATCTTGAGGGTGCGGAATGCACGTTACAAAAGAACTGTGGAAGCTCGCCATCAGCACGCGCTCAGCAGTGTCGCGCACACAGCTATGGCCGCCAGTGAATACTTCCTATAATGAGTACGCTGTACGCGTCAACAATATCAATTCCGACTCTGAGGTGTGTGTAAACACATTGCCCCCCCCCCCCCCCCCCCCCCCCCCCCTTCCCCCAATTGTTGTCGAAATATTAAGATCACCGGCACGACGATTCTTACGGTAGCCACTTCCAAGGATCGTCGTGCCGGTTTCGTCTATTATCATGTCCGCCAAGATTTCGTATAGAACTGGATACATGAAACGATGTCTATGCGTTCCCGGACAGCCCATGTGATCTTCCATTGCATTTCAATGTTCCATTTACCATCACCAACCCTATGCTCTCTATCCAGCTCAGCAGTTCTTGGCCGGTTTTGTGTGTCTTTCCGTCCATTCGCTATTGAGGCACAAGTATGATTTTACGTTCCTTCCTACCCAAGGCCAGCTCACAGTCAAACCGCCTTCAGCCCTTCATCCCCTCTATTGAGGAGGTGTTATCTTTCAAAACCGCCATCACTGAAACACTTTGTAAACGTGCACTTCGTTAATTTGTTTCGTTTCTTTTGTTCTGAACAATGTACATTTCAGAGTTCCTTGTACCAAACTTTGTAACGCGCGCTGGGTCCTGAGCATATTGAAATAAATAAACACTGTCCGGCAGCGTGGAATGTCATGCAAAACATAGGTTTCTACATAAAGTGCATCAAGTGCAATAATGGTTCGTGGTCTTATGGCAGTATATCATACAAAAGACGGGCTTCGCAGAAAAAAAAAGCCGTCTACGAAGGCTGGGAAATCTTTTTTCTTTATCAATTTTTCAAGAACTGTGCCACGTGTTGGTGATGGCTGATAAAAGTGACATATCATATCAGACTATATTTGGACACGTGCTTTCTATGTTAGATTATCCAGCACATATATAGAAATGAGCAGGATCTATCGGAGAGCAGGATCTATAAAGTTGCCAGACACACGAACAAAACACCGCCAATCGCGAAGATACATTCCCCGCTAAAGCGGAAACTGTGAAACCACAGCAAACGTGCCCGCGTTTGCTCGCAGCAGGAGTGGGCATTGCGCGTGCGCAGAAACCAGATTTGAGAGAGGTGAAGTGTCCGCGCGTGAGCCACAGAGAAAGCCTGTGTTACAGAAACATTTCCAACTGCTCGATCGGGTGGTCACGTGGTTTATGGGCCGCGTTTGCCATATACGAGCTGCGATGAAGTAACGAACGCGCTGATCGTTTGTGAACGTCTCCGCCTTTTCGCCGTCTTTCCTCCTCACCACGCGACAACGCAGTGCATGCGCACTTTGGACGAAGCGGTGTGGGAGGCGTGCGCCATTAAATTGCAAACACTCCCCGCGATTTCAGATGGCACCACTCTTCAGCCTGTAGGCTCTCTAATGCGATGTGTCGACAGCAGCAGCGCATCAGCGGTGCAGCATCAAAGCCGCGTGTAAGTCTATGAGTACATCGAGAAGAAAGAGGCGTTGGGACGTTGGGGGTAACAAAGACAGGCAAGCAGTGTTTGCTTTTCTGGGCCTGAAATCTTTGCATCAATTTCCCTGAATAAAATCACCACCATCATCATCATCAACATTCTTATTAATATTATTACTACTGTTAGAGCGCAGCTCTTAGGCGTCCGTTTCCGCGTTTAGCGGCGTCGGTGTCGCCGTCGGCGTAACCGCGCGCGTTGCCATAAAGGGACACTGACCCCCCCCCCCCCCCCTTTCCCCAAATATTTTTTAATTTTTTTTTTTTACCAAGCGATTCATTATGGTGACCGAAGACTACCCAATCAATATTTGCTACAGCGTCACATATATTTTTAATAAAATTAAAACACTCAACTGCTCGAAACCGAAATCGAAACTAGAGTGAGAGGAAGAAGAAATTTAGAGAAGGAGATAGTTACCAAAAGTAACGTGGCTGTGCAATTTTTTTTTTCTCGATTAACGTGTTTGCAGCTTTTAGAAGCCGCAAAAGATGGGTATCATATTTTTGTCCATTCCTAGTATTGAGTGTGTACCTTCGATAACCCACTTTAATCATTTGGCGGTTGTGTCTAAACCACAGAAAACGGCACGTGACCACAAAAAAGAGAGTGAGCGCGACTCAAAACCGGCCAGTTCTCTATCGGCGTTTTTCAGGTGGAAAGAAACCGATTTTCTTGCCGCAAATTGTGTTCTGAGTAGTTGGGCTCTCATATGTCATGTGCAAGTGAAAACCTTGCCATCATAAATATCTTGTCAGTGTCCCTTTAAGGGACGTCACAGACCTATACACCAGTTCCCCGTTAAATTTAGCAAAGAAACTGAATTAGTGTGTAGGTCTGTGACGTCCCATTACGGAACATGGCGCATTCAGTTTCCTCGCTAAATTTAGCAACAAAACTTACGTCACATGACCTCAACATCAATTCAGTTTCCCCGCTAAATTTAGCGAGGATTTGAATTGGTGTTGAGGTCAAGTGGCGTCAGTTTTTCCTCTAAATTTCGTGGGGAAAACCACATTGTGTAACAGTCACTTGACATGAAGTCATGTGACATCATTTTCCCCCCTAAATTTAGTGGGGAAACTGAATTGGTATTGAGGTCACGTGACGTCAATTTTACCACTAAATCCAGTGGAGAAACTGAATTTGTTTTAAGGTGACGTGACACAAAGTCATGTGACGCAATTTTCCCGCTAAATTTAGCGGCGAAACTGAATTGGTCTTGAGGTCACGCGACGTAAATTTTCCAGCTAATTTTAGAGGGGGAAATTGTGACACGTCACAGGCCACGGCTTCACGAGATGCGGCTTCACGAAATCTGTAGCAACTAGCGAAAAAAAATTTCACGTTGTAAGAAACGACGCGCGCGTTGCATTATGGGGCTCCCTCCCAGCGTACCCTCCTCGGTATCCTTGGCCTACCCTAAAACCTTAAAAAAAAAAGAAAAAAAGAAAGAAGAAGTCTATGATATATACATTTTTTTTTCTCTCTCAAACCTTTTACTATGGTATATCACAAAATAAACAGGCCTCAAGAGCTGCGCTCTAATTTCGCATTACAGAGAACCGTAAACGTCTGTAATTTATTATTATTATTATTATAAGTAGCGGTTATCTGACTGGTGGCATAAGTAGAAGAAAGAATGGATATTGAACGATCGCACGAAGCACACTCAAAGGAAACATTGCTGAAATAATGGAGTTAAGACGAAAAAAGGGGCGAAAGGTTCAGCTCGTGCTTATACGTGTCAGGGTCAGTTTAATGGTCTGAAATAACTAATAAAGTGGTTGTCATAGCCTCAATGGATTTAGAAAATGCTCTAGAGCAGGCACAATCTCGATGAAGTTCATTTTGCAGAAAATGTCCTGCAAATAAAAGGACGGCGCGTTACCACTAGAACATTCCAAGGACCCGTATTTTGTTGAAAAATGATTCTTCTCACCTCAAGGCAGGATTGATCTTTCATATTCAAAATTTCTTCTTTCTTTGAACACACCAAACTGGCTGCGAGTACTGCAAAAAGTCAAGCAAATAAATGAGAACATACAACACAAGTATACATAAAAAAAATTTACTCGCTACTTATTGTTTAATAATTTGACCTCTAATTAATAAAGGTTTCAATGGACACTTCTGCAGTAGTAGGGTTTTTGTTCTAAGGATCTGAATTACATTGAGATACAAAGTGTTATGTGTTAATTTAACGTGTCTAAGACGAAAGCGCATGTACAGTATAACTTTTATTCTTTGTGAAACTTGCAAACATTCGAAGGGGTACGTAAGTAAGTTACCAAAAGTTTAAACCGACACACCTGGCAGTATGTAGAGGGAATCGTAGGCCAGAATTCTGTCCCAGAGCTTGAGAACTTCTTTAACGGGAAGACGCTGGCAGAAGCAGTGCATGAGCATTTGGAAGACTGTCGGCAGTCTATAAACCGGGGATAGACACACAAAACGGTAAAAATTGCTATCGCAGAAATTAAGCGCTATGTTAATGCCTTTCAAATATATATATATAAAAAAGAATGAGAATAGGTGGTTGTATTTTTACAGAACATGTCCAGATGAAGTGACAAATGAAATACATGGTATTCTTTCGATCATCCGTGATGCCGTGGAGCACATCAGTTTATGCAGAGTTATCAATAATTCACTCATCTTGATAGGACTAGCATTTTATGAAACAGTAAACAATGAAAAATCTTCGCACGCACATCAGGCTGTTCACGAGAATCTCCATTTACAATTTTTCTCAAGACTGACGCGATAGCTTTGCAAATTCCGTTCCCGTTCCGTTCTTTGCTAATTCCGTTCCCCCGTTTCTGTTCTTTGCAAATTCACATTCTCAGACATCATTATATTCGAATGACGTTGATCGTTGCAGAACGGGAAATACGTAATCCTAGTTTTAGGTGCAGATATATTGTGTCAAGGGTGCTTAATAAAATAAATGTAAATCTACGTACAAGTTTATATTTTTCGATCGTAGAGTGGGCAGGAGCTCTGGCTCTTTGCACTGAAGAAGCCTCTCGAAGGTCACTGCTAAAGACACAATTCCCTGTGATAAAGAAACGAAAATGATTACATGCCTTTCGTGACAACTTTTGGTTCTGTTCGCTCTTACTACAAACACGTCTACACACGATTAACGTGAAACTCGCTAGGTCAAAGACAATTGGCGAAAGTCAAAGAAGACATCCGTGCAGTGATTTCTAGTACTAAGAAAACATTTATTTTGTTTAAAAGAAGACGCCCTTTCAAAACTCCTCCTTAAAACCAACCGCTGATAAAATATACAGTATTGGCCATTTCCACCACATGTTTTCGAACGTACTTCCACGGCTTCGCATTTAGACCGCCAGGCGCTGTTAATATCTAATTCGCTCGAGAAGGCTTGCGAGAGTATAGTCAGAACAGTCAATTGGCAAACTTCGGCACGGACTTTTTTTTTTGCGTCTTTTTTTTTGACAAAAACGTGTTTAAACGTTAGGTGTGTACTTTAGGTATTCGTGCACTTCGGCTGGCCGTGGGCCTATTACTTGGTTCAATACGTGTTTAGCTGCGTTTGGAGTTTTGTGCTCGACAGTCTCTTCTTTCCCTTGCTCCAATGTTACTATGTCAGTAATAAACCAGATCGCGTGCACTATCCTTTTAGTTTCAGTAAAGCACTACACTTCTGATACCAGAGAAGTATGATTTAGACTGTCATGCTCGTCATTAAGAATGCTGCAGTTAGGAGTTGCAACTATCGCCAGGTCTTGGCGTTCTCTTTTGAAGATCTGCTGGCGAACCTATGTTCACAGAGCACATATATCAGGCCCCTAGGCTATACTGAGGGATAAGTTACGACGACGATCGCGATGACTTTGATGACATGGTGAGAATGGTGATGGTTTCGGTGATGAGAGTGGTGAGGAAGGTGGTAGTGACGAGTATGATGGTGATGTCGGAGCGTCTCGAGGTTTCTACCTGCGGATTAGAGGATACGGTGGTGAGCTTGTGGAAGTAACGGCAGTACATTTCCCTGAAGACTGCGTACATCTGGGCGACGTCTTCGTATAGGAAGCACAATGGAGCCACTGGAACAAAGAAATTCGCAAAACAGACGGCGGAAGCGTTTTCTCTGAGGCACGCAGCGCATTTTTCAGACAAAGGGACAAATCACTTCATATTACGCTTCACCTTGCGATGGTGAAAGCTACTGAAGCCAATCCAATGCAGTGGGAGAATCACTTGACCTTTGAGAGGGGCGCAGTTGCAGGAATTGGCTACTAAAGTCTGTCACGGTTCATCATAAGGTAAGACGGAGTATAGTTGATCGGTGCTTTGTAAGAACAATTCAATTGTACATAAAACATATCTGCCTTACATTTCGATGTCAGAGCTAAAAATCAAAGCCTTTAACTTTAACTGACGCTACAGGTGCCCTTACTGCGTCTAAATGATTCTTTGACATTTAGTTCCATTTACTAAAGTAAAACACACACACACATACATACTTTCAGCAAAGAGTTAATGCGCAACTGATCTCGTGGCATGCATTACTAAAAACCCGGAGACACAAGAAAAAAAAGGGGAGTCATATTCAGTAATTATGCGCTTTTAACAGGCTCTGGCTCATGTTAAAAAAAGCAAAAGCAGCGCGTCTGGGACAAGGGCAAAAGACTAAGATAACACAAGACAAGCGCTGACTATCAACTACTGTCTTTCCTTTGGCTTTCCAACCTAAAGAACAAGCTAAGAAGAATTGAACAGGGCAATGCCCGTGAACACACACTGCACCATAGTTGCTGCCGAACAAACACACGTTTCGTGCTTCCAAAAGAGTTCCAGCGAGAGTACTGCTCGTAGAACACAAGCTAGAGGTACTCACCAAACAAGGAAATACCATAAAATGGAATAACTCCGCACGGTAGGTGAGGTACTTTGCAGTCGCCACTTTCTTTGGGCTTGTTCCCTCGTAATCTCTTGGCAACTTGCGTGTCACGAATAAATGCCAACATTATCTGAGAGGAGATAATGAAACCATAAGAGTTGGCGATAAGCAGAATCTTTTAGCAGACGTCTCAATTTCATCTCATGGCCGTTTCACAAATTATGGTACACATATTAAAAGCTCTAAAGTTTCATTTCTACTCACGTATTACTCATACGTTTGACTTTCGTTTTACTTTACGTATTACTTATACGCTTGAAGTTTATTTTGAGTTGTCGCTGCTGTAGCTGTTCAGGCTACTCTAGAGTGATTGCTGACCGCCATAACTAATCTATAACATTTAATAAATTTCCACATATTTGACGAATTGTTATAGCACCTTGTTAACTAAAAAAAAAAAAAGAAAGGAAAAAAAAAAAGCCGAGTCGGGAACTGTCTGGTTGAAGTAACAGGTCAGGCCTTTCCTAACGACTGCGTGAGTTGAGTAATTTCTGCCCCTTGATGCAGCCATGCCTCGTTTATATGGACGCAGTTAATATAAATAATTCGCTATACAGACAGAAGTTTCGGGGACGAACTGGGTAACTACATGCATTTCGTTTCTTTATTATGGACAACTTACTTTATGAACGATTGTTTGGGGAAACGGAAATGTCCACATTATTGAGACATTAATGTAGAGCTATTAACTTATCAGTGGAAAATGCCTTTGAAGCGCATGTCGCACTATAGTGAGACACAAGTTAAGAATCCGTCGGAAGCTCCTCCCACATCCTCTTTACCGCCAGCCACGCTTCCTCCGCGATGCTCAAAAAGTCCGCCACCAAGGCGCACGCCGCGCTGACATCACCAAACTTGTCGTGGCTACCGCATTTCCTGATTGGTCTGCGGAGCAATTTGATGTCGTGGCTGTTACGTGCTGGTAGTTATTTGGCGTATTCTTAACTTGTGCCAGGCTACAGTTACATTACATAAAATTTTAGATGCCTCGCATAGTGTCAGGACCATTATTTTACACACCCATATAATCATGCCATGCAATGCAGTTATGTGCCCATGCCAACTCGTGGCCCCTCAAGTATCAAAGCCACCAGACCGAATTAGCATTCCTACTCACTACTCTAGCTTCAAGTTGGAACCCTTGCCTGGTAGAAAGTGTCGTCGAAGACAAAGTACTCTACGTCATTCATGGCAGTTAGGCGAACGTCCTACAATGGACAGAGATCAGGTGCGATGTCACTGTTATGCTCGTAGCGGGAGTTGAAACTATACTCCTAGCATTAAAATGTTTGTCAATACATTCATGCACTCAGATTCCCGCCCACAGAATCTGGAAGAAAGAAATCATACCTTTAAGACCAGCTGGTCCACCAAAAACTCGTATTGTACAATTTTCCCTTTCAAATACTCGAATTCAACGTCGCTCTGTAAAATATGTACAATTAATTGCTCTATAGATCGTACTCCTCGACACACTTTTCAATACTCTACCTATGTTGCTCACCCGTTCGGCTGAAGAAACACCGAGGACTTTCAACCAGAAGACTTTCCTCATGGATTGAGGACAACCCCGTTTTAAGAACTCCCTCGCTGCGAGAACGTCGTTGGTGTCATAAACTGCAAAAAAAGTTTGGGTTGTGTGTCATCAACATATACCTATATAAACATTCAGGCCAGAACGTTATCCCCTAGCAATCCCTGCTTCGTCTTTATGACTTTGGCGAAGACGTAAGTCTCAGAGTCAGCAGTGATCGAGAAGGCAGAAATTCAAATCGTGGAGTAGTTGTTTCTGGACGCGACGAAAGCAAACGATCTTTCTCTTTGATCAAACAAGGATGGGCATTTTGCTATTCTTTTCAACAAAGCAATAAAAATATCTTAACACTTGACGAAGATAGTGAACAGGTGATACGTTAAAAAAAGAGATATAGTTAAGATAAAGATATATGCGAATTAGTAAAAATATTGACGTTTTCAACTCTAAAACATATTTTTATGAAAGTTTGACAAAAATTAAACAAAACAGAATTATACTCGTTAGTCTGAAGCTTCGAAAAATATAGGGACATTTCAGTTTCCCGGTGTACCTTACCTCTGCTTAAATGTACCAGTATTGAGAAACACGTAGTCTACCTCAGCTTTGATATAGTTAACCTATTTGTCAGGTGGCAATTTTATTGGTGATCGTACTCTCATAGGGCCATCGCTCTGGCATTAAACGAATAATTTGTAGAAAAGAAACATATACTTGTCTTGGTGCCTGTAGTAGATACTCTTTGCTATTTCGTTCGTAGAAACGGATATGTGAAGTCGAATAGAATACCTTTAAAAACACGGACATCTTTAGCAGGTGCGGATTTAGGGGAGAGGGGGCGAGGGGAGGGGGGGGCGACCGCCCCCCCCCCTCTTAAGCCTTTCAAGGTCAACTTTCTTTTAATGAAAAAATTGATATACGTTAGCCAAGAGGTCATTTTTTGATGACAGCAAATATTGCGTCAGCAAAATAGAAATGGGCTACGTTTCGGCCGTGACGTCATATCTCAAAAAACTATACCCCCCCCCCCCCCCCCCTTCTCCCAAGCCTGACCCATAAATCCGCCCCTGTGCTTTAGCGGTGGAATATCAGTCTCATTTGAAATAAACCAACAATGCTAGTGGGAAGTACGTGTTAGTGTTACAAAAACGGCTGGTTTGCAGGATACACCATAATAATTAACCAATGGGAGCTTGGCGCGTTTAGACAAATGCCCGTGCATCGAAACACCTTTGTAGCGAAAAACCCTCGTGCGGAAAACTCCTTTCATCCAAAGTTCTTTATACTGGAAAGCCCGCACTTGATTGCGTCGCCGACGAAAGTCACAGTGGGAACACTTGGCGGTAGATGGCGCCGCCAGCCTGAGCCTTGTTAGAGGTCAAGTTGGCGAAGATGCCCAGCTGCTACCGGCGTTCAATTCAGATGCAGAAAATTGCGCGGTTGCGCGTTGCTTCCTAAACTGCTCTTCAAAAAGCTGGACGCGAAACCGCCTGTTAGGCTTCCCGTTCGATTCGACTATCAAGCGTCCATAGCGCGTCTTTGATGGCTTACTTTGCGCCATTGATCCGTTTAGACCTGAGATAGTACAGCGGGAGCTACTCGCTCGCCCGACCAACCAACCGTTTCCCGTTCACCGCTCTTTTGGGGACGGGTGACCGACTGTGTTAATAGGGAGTTTTCGTAGACCGCGTTGCCCCCTCCGCTAAGCCTTCCGCAACGAAGAAGTTGCTACTGCGCCTGCGCGCCCATAGCCTTGACTGTGGAGTTCCCGCTATCGTAGCGGGTTGCGGAGGGCCTTGCGGGACGGCGAAAACGATCTACGAAAACTCCCTAATAACGTATCGCAGTTCGGAGCGCTCGGAGTGAAAGCTAGCGCTGCAGAGCCCAACTGTCCTGGATCTAATCCCCACCCCTGCCCGTTTCGATTTGGATGAGCATCGTAGCGGCTTGCGGTCGTGTATTACATCTGCGTGGCGCACGTTGAAGATCCCAGGCTAGCGGTTGTACTGCACTGGCTAAGTTTCTCATCTACAGCGGAGATACGAGACGCCCATTGGCGCTGACTAGCCACCCGCTGTCTAAACATTCACATAGCACAATCACTCCGCTGTTTGGGCGTGGGTATGAGCGGGAGCGTGATCTCGTGGCGAAAAGTGGTCGTATTACTGGACCAAAGAGCACGTTACTTACACTGTACTAGTTTAGGGGTGAACAGGGTACAGGGAGAAAGAAGTTTACAATCTACATATACCAAAGAGATGTGGCACCGAAGAACGGTCGTATCAAAGGACAGTTGTATTGTGGTGTAGTGTGCCTGAAAATATGACCGCTTAGCATCTTCTGGAAGATGAACATAAGATATATTTTTGCATCCTGGGATTCGCTATTTGAGGCCGTCTTCCTTAAACTACACATAGGAGATGACACTTATACTTACTGAGTTGTGCGAATGCTTCGTACTCCTCGCTGTCCACGTCTAAGGAATCCGGGATCTCGAACATCGGCACCTTCAAAATTTCTCTCTAGAAAAAAAAAAAAAAAAAAAAAAAAAAGTGCAAGGAGGTTAATCATTGCTGCTATAACCACTGCAGCGTATTTGATTACAACTTCAGCTAGACGAGGGCTGACGACAAACCAGTTCGGTTATGTCCTTTGTCCTGAGCGATACTGCGGCCTGAGTCCAGATGCTGTTGAAAAGAAAGTTTTACAAATTTTAATACTAAGTATGGGCGTTAACACGTATGATGTGAAGAATGGTTCGAATGGGACAATGAAACAATTGTACTCTTATAAATACGGACGATACCCTGTTTCATAAAATCTCAGCAAGACTTCGTGGGCTTCTGTCTCAGCAGGGAGGGGAGGAAGAGGTGGTCAGGGTTGAGCTGAAGCGATCAACTACAGTCGAATTCCTTACACATGTCTGTACAGCGGGTGATTATTTTGCTTTGAACTATGGTGACTTGTATCTTCGCTTCACTGTGATTACTTAGGGGTCACTACTGTGTGTAATAACTGCAATAATTACGCATATTATAGACGCCTCATTCTATTGTTCCGACAGACTTAAAATGTACACGTTTGATCAAATGATACGTGAATGGAAAAGAGCAACCCTTTGCTTTACGCAGATTCGAACGTGTCCGAGTGACTCGCTAGTTTGGTTTTCTCCTTAAGACGTTTCCAATGCAACCTAAAGCGTATGTCTTTACCTAGAGCTTTCCGCGTCGTCGTCTGTTATTTTATCACTGGGGGTCGTCGTAGAGAGCAGGTAATCCAGCAAGTCCTGAGGTGAGTACATGGGTCGAATGGCCAGCAGCTCTGCAGGTGGACGAAGAACAGAACGAAAGGCCAAAGAAGTAAGTTTGTAACAAAGATCACTGACAGCCGAAGCAAAGCAGAAAACGGACGGTTCCGAGCGTCTGTTTATTGCTCCATAACCAATGCGGAACGCGAAAGTAACCAATCAGAACGCCGAAAAGCGAATCAGAAAACAGGAAACGGGAACACGTTAACGCTTCTTGTATACACCTTTTCCACAAGGGCGCAGCCATCTTGAATCGTGTCATTTCTGGTATGCGTTAAAACGTCGTTTTGATTTCTCACGCCGTTGGAAGGCGTTCACGAAAAATGCGCGATTGTCACACATTCTTGTTTCGCCTCAACTATATTCTTTCGCATAGTTCAGGTTGAATTGCTTTATTATTTTTTTTCGTCCCGCATACCAGATACGAAACCCACGTGACTGAGAAGGACAGGAAACAGAAAACGTAGGCTCGCAGTGACTATTCGGAGAGCAAGTCGTCTGCTTCTCTGTGCGCAGGGGTTGAAGTGACGTCGGAACGACGCCGAGTTGTGATTGGTTTTGATTAGAATACTAGTGGGTAGACTTCAGTGCCAAATGTCTGGAGGTCTACCCACCATTTCTTTTTTCAATCAGCCAATAAGAGCTCTGCGTTCTGACACCATCGCAACCCCCGTACAAAAAGCAGACGAACTTGCGCTCCGCGTACCGTTCCGTACCTTTATTAAACTGTGCTGCGAAGGATTACATTTACAAAAAGCAACACTGGGACTAGAAAGACGACATGACTAGGGGTGTCGCGAACCGGCCGCGGTTCGAGTTCGACCAGGGTCGACTTTTTCGAACTTTTAGTGAAAAGTTCGGCGACTCTTTGATTGAGGTTCGACTCGTTTGCTGGCCAGTTTGCTTCGGATTACATGGTTATGGCTAAAAGATGAGTCAAGGGCAGCGCTGATTGGTTCGTTCAGTTAATTCAGTACACAAAATTACGTTATTACCCTCTTCAGTGATAAGAATTGATTTCTTTTAATTGCAACTGTTCATAAAATAAAATAATCCATTGCATACAAAAAAAAAAAAAAAAATTCTCGAAACCTAGACATGCTTGTATCAAGGTCTGGCCACAGTGTCCACAAAGTCGAACCGGTCGAATCTGGTGAAAAGTTCGACGGTTCGTCGAACCGGTTCGACCCAATCGAACCCCGAAAGTTCGACCTAAAAATCCGGTTCGACAAAAGTTCGCGACGCCCCTAGACATGACACACACACACACAAGTAAACGCATCCCATTGGAAAGGATGGATGGATGGATGAATCCGGCTGAGCCCTCTGGATCGGGCGGTAGCGTACGCCACCTAGCCATTTTGTTTTACCATTTAAGCTTAGAATATTTAAATGTGAAAACGATATTCACTCCGCACTGCAAAGAAAGTGAGGCTATAAAACCCCCTTGCCATCAGTTAATAATAAAACGCATCGTTTTCTCTCGATTTCTGCCACCATTCACTTAATCTTTGCTTGGTAATCTCTACTGTCTTGAAATCCACTCTTCCTTCGCTGCCTGTAAAACCCAATGATTTTATTAAATCTATGTTGTCTTCGGTAGGCATAGGGTGAAGCCCTTTACAGCAGAGTATCAAGTGCTCAGCCGTCTCGTCCTCTCCATAAGCAGTGCACACTGTATCTATTTCCTGGTACTTCGCTCTGTATGTTCTGGTTCGCAGAACACCCGTCCTCGCCTCAAACAGCAATGAGCTTCCCCTAGAATTCTCATAAATGCTTTCTTTGGCAATAACTGTTTTGTTTAATCTATAGCTTTCCAGAGCCGTCTTTGTCTGCATTCCCTCTAGCCACCGATCTCTTTCTGTGGCCTTAACTTTCTTCTTAACTGAGACTTGCTCTTCCGTATCTTCGCTATAGCCCAAAAACTTTCCTCTTAGTTTCCTAGTGCGCTGTCTCCACTTTGTGTCTACACTCCTCATGTATAAATAGCTGAAAACCTTTCGTGCCCACTGCTCCCCATCCATTTGCCTCAACCGATCCTCAAATTCTATCTTGCTCACCACTTCCCTGCTCTCAAATGACGCCCATCCCATGTCTCCTTGTACTCCCTGGTTTGGCGTTTTGCAATGTGCCCCCAAAGCCAGCCTACCTACTCCGCGCTGTTTTATTTCTAGTCTCGCATGCACTTCGGATTTCATGCATAGCACTGCGTTTCCAAAAGTCAAGCCAGGCACCATGACCCCTTTCCAAATCTCTCTCACCACCTCATAACTGTTGTAATTCCAAAGTGCTCTATTTTTCATTACAGCTGCATTTCTGTTGCCCTTACCTATTATATACTTTTCATGCTCTCTGAGGTATTCTGCACCATCACATATCCATACATTGGAGATCGAGGAGTGGCGCTCCCTAGCGGCCACCTCGGGAACTAACGTTGTGTGGCAAACAAACCCTTCCACTGCAGCCATTAGTGCATTCGCTGCCATAGAAGACGACGACGCAAGACTCGTGAAAGATATGTAACACTATTATTTTCTTCTAAACGCATCTTGATAAAAGTGACCTAGCTCCTCTTGCGTTCAATATTATCGAAGTCCTCTTGGAAGGTGAAACAAGCGCATGCATGGTAATGACAGATTCAGAGGCGGGGTCCGAATATCTTGACTCCCCTTTTCAATTCTGTATGTGAAAACATTTAGGGCGGAGAAACGGGGGGGGGGGGGGGGGGGGGGGGGAGGCGGTTCTTGAACATATGATACGCTCAAACCAGACTCTTCGGATCCAGTTCCTATAGCTGGTGTGTAGGTGTTTGTGGTCGTAATATATAATTTATATATTTATTTATTCCTCCACTAATATACCTCGAATACCCGTTTCGGGGTATTACAGGAGGGAGGGTTGAGAATATGATTTGACACTTCTATGAAATCATAACAAAAACAGCAAAACCAAAGCATGGTACGAGCATACAATAGAGACGAGCGTAGGTTTACAGTTTCTAAAACAATTGTAAACCTAATTGATATGGTTAAGGAAGGCACTGAGCATCTCATTAAATTTTGCGGTGTTAGTTCCCGTCACAGTCTTGTTTGGCAAACAAATTTCACTCGGAAATTGCCAACAGTGATGTAAAATAAAAAAAAAAAAAAGAACGAAGACGAAGCACGAATGAATTTAATTTTACGCATATAGTCAACCCTTGCAGAAACTCGGTCGGGGCCTGTTTTGAGACATTGAGACATTTTTGGTATCGTTGCAATAAGGAGACAGATGATCCCTATTAGTATAGTCAGGAAAAGTTTAAGAAACACGGGGTGTGGTCATGCTAATTGACACATTCATTGACATTCTTATCGGCCAGTGCCGCCATCTGAATTACTAATGACCGTTAATTAGACCCTGGGAACTCGCCGCACCTTGCCTTTCTTATGTTGTGGGCGACCGTTAAGTAAAACCAATATTCCATCTTCGTCAGTAGCACCAAAAGAAGCACGAGTAGGGTATAGAGATACTAAAAGCACCGTGACAAAAAAAAAAAAAAAGACCGATTCGGTGTAACATATCAAACATTTCATCAGACATGCACAAAAACATGTCAATAAAAAAAATTGCCCTGCAATTGTGTTCCTACATAAAATGATCTTGGTTTAGCGATATAGTTCGTTGCAATTCAAGAAGGTAGGGCGAGGGTAAGAATGACTGGGGAGGAGGAAGCAGACGGAACGCTGGAGAGAGGAGGTTTCTCCCTCTCATCTGCAGTGTTCCGTCTGCTTCCTCCTCCCTGGTCCGTCTTACCATCGCCCTACATTCTTGAATTGCAACTTCAAGAAGAAAATAACTTCGAGGTCACGTGAAACTTCGTGTCACGTGACCTTGAAGTTATGTGACACCAGTTTTCCCTCTAAATTTAGCGGGGAAACTGAACTGGCGTTGAGGTCACGTGACGTCAATTTTTCCGCTAAATGTAGGGGGGGAATCTTCATTTCTGTATAGGTCACATGACACGAAGTGAGGTCGCGGGCTACAGCTTCAGGAAATCCGGAGCAGTTAGCCAAAAGAACGTTTCCCGTTAAAAGCAGATACACAAAATTCCTACTTGTCTGTCTGCGTTGCGGTACGTCCAAAACAAAATTTCTGAATCATAATTTAAGTTTCCACAACAAGAAACGTGCCCCGCAAGCAAACTCCACAAAGCGAATGAAAGACACATGTATATATATATATATATATATATATAACCAAACCACGAGTGAAGCCTTTTATTTTTTTATTTTTTTTTAGGTTTGGGGCACAGAAACAATAGGCAAAGGGGGGGGGGGGGAGGGTTTAGGGGGGGGGGGGGCGGGTACATAATTTTGTAAATTTAGTATTCCGTCCGTGACACCGACCTGATCAGGCTAATGTACGATCGGTCATCGGCAGCGAACGGCGATCTGCGTTAATAATAGGATCTGCCACCTCCCTTCATACACGCCGGCAGCGGGCGTGTTTGAACGGTGCCGACGAGTAGCGGTTAAAAAAAAAGGAAAAACATGACGAACTTCTCTGCCCTGTCACCGTAGAATATGACGAACTAATGATTTTCGCGAAAAACGAGACAATCACACGAAGGGGAAGGAAAGTGTTTTCCGCAAAAAAAACAATACCGAAAAAAAAAAAAAAAAAAAACATGTTGTGCGTTTTATATTTTTTTTATTTGTGTTTCTCTCGATTTTCGATTTATCACTTTCAATCGGAGGTTAGAGACAAAAACATTTTCGAGCGGGAAACACTTACCAATTTCTTCTTGGCCTAGGTCAAACCATCGATCTTCGATGAGATTCTGTTCACCTACAGTTCTCTAAAAATATATAAAAAAAGAGCCGCATAAGAATTCAAAAGGCGTTCAAAATTAATGTTCAATGTTTTTTTAACGCAAAACTGCCATTTACTTTCTCTGCAGTAAGTACGTAAAAAAAAAAGGCAGAACAATGCAAAGTGCGGTGTACAAATTCAAATAAAAGTTCGGTCGCACGAATATGAACAAGATTCCCATACCTAAACCCAAAACAAATAATAAAAAAAAGAAAAAGAAAGAAATGGAAGCTGTTTGATGAAGTCTTTCATTCTTTACGTCATTGTTTGGTTGAAGTCATTCAACTTGCCAGTGGCTTTACGCTTTCATTAACAACAATGCTGTGTTTACCTTCCACGTCTTTTCATAATGAAGGTACTAGGTGCCAGGGACAATACGTTAGTAATAACTAGAAAGTCAGATGGTCATGTAGGTTTTCGGAGTTTGATTTACTCTTCACCAAATTATCAACATTCGGCGTACAGAGAGCAACAGATTTAGCACAAACACGTGATTGTCAGTTTTTCCGTTCTTTTGTTACAACGGCGAAAACTGCTGGTATGGTAGAATGATGGATACTGCTCATCCACTGCAACAAACCAAACTCACCGCATTAAAAAAAAAAAAAAAAAAAAAAAAAAAAACAAGGGGGGGGGGGGGGCGGGTGGTGGATTTCGTGCTTTTTTAAACTGTGTCACGCAGTGAATGTTAAGGTGTCATGAAACAACATCGGGTTGTAATACACGCCTTTGCAGAGGCGTTCTGACCCTAGTCTAGCCCAAGTATGCTCGCACAAGCCGCCATTGATTCAGAAGCTTCTTTGTTGCGGTGAAATTGCGAGGACAAAGGCTCATTCAACACTGCCCCATTTTCTGACGTTAAGTTACGTTACGTATAAGTCACCGAAACATTCCTGTCTCGAATGTCGCGTGTCGTGCTTTCTCCTTGAACTGGTAGCCTCGCTTAATATGAAGCATAGAGGTCCCGGTGACTTCAACGTAATATTCCGTAACGTAACTTAACGTAAGAAAACGGACCAGCGTGAATGAGCCTTAAAAGTGGACTACTTCTTGTAGTCTTGCCTTCGCAAAGTTTGATGACGTAATTGTGGGAGCGAAACCACGACAGTCGAGCGCGCCTCATGAATTGGACGCGAGAGCTACGTGAGAACTCGACTTCGGCTCGTCACAATCAGTGCCTCGGCGGATACTTGGGCAGTGGTTCATGTTCAGCCACTGCGGTGATGAGAATAGCTGAACTCTAACAATGCCTGGAGCTCGGCACGCGTTTTCTACTTTGGAAATTCCAGTGCGTGGCTATGAATGGAGGCATAGGATAGGCACCAGGCCACGTGGCCGCTTGTTCTGGCTCCGAATTGAGGGGATGAACGATGTTCATATTTCTCGAACTTTTTTGGCGACTGCCATTGCTTAGAAAGAAAAACTAAGGCAAGTTTATTAACATTAGGGAGTGATTCTAAGTAGTATTTAGCCAAAACTAGAAAACTCGTTTTTTTTCGCTGCTTTCAGGTCACTAGTTGCGATGAAACAAAATTAGTCTAAAACCATAAAAAATAAGCTCCTCGTTAAAAAATGAAATCTTCATTGACAAACAATAAAAATAGCTTCTTTAAACCGAAAAATATTTGTGAAAATTTTTATTGCTCTTCATTTACTCACTTACTAACACGAATGGTTTTACGCCGGTAAAATGCCCATAAACATATTGCATAGTGTGGGGCCACTCTTGCACTCAACTGCCACTAAGGACAAGAAAGATGATTTGAGATGATAAGAATCAAAATACCTTGCGGCAGAGAGGAAGTCCGAGCTCTTTTGCCGTGCTCTTCAGGCTTCTCACGAGGTTAGTTTGCCACCTTAGCTACCGGAATAGACAAACCAGAGCGTAAGCGTTAAAATGAAATTTCGCAGCATATTTAATCCCGATGCGACAAACAGCATCTATTTACACTATCAACAATACGCGTTCTTAGAGGACAGTTGCAACCCACAAAGAATTAGTATAGGCCTCAACGTCCGCCGTACCTGTCTTCAGCATTTTTTTTAAAGAGGGCACAGGACTTTTGAGGGACGGTACGTCTAGACTTGTCCCTTGTTCAGCATTCCCAAATCCAGTGACTCTTCAAATTTATTTTAAATTGCTATTTTTCTTCTCGTTTGTGCACGACCAGACCGATGAAAGGTAGTCCAGTAGATCGCATCACACACCGTTACGAAAGGAGCCAAGCGGCACACGATGGATGGTCCAAAGAACCATGGGGAGATTGAAGCATGTTTTCGTAACTTTCAATATTCATATAATAGCACAGGAACAAGGACAATGCTGATTGTTGGGTGAGTTGGCGCATGATAGCGCTCGAAGACGCTATCATGCAAGCGTCAAAAGCAGGACGGTGGTGTCCAGTTCTTCCCATTTTGTCCTTGTCTTCAAGCTCTACCCTACCAGCCTCAAATAGAAATAAACGCAATACACTACGGCAAGAACCTGGTGAGTATGAACGCCTGAGTGTTGAATGTGGTTACTCAATCATAGTGACCGTGGTTAAGATAAGTTTCAAAGCTACGAACATAATTCTTTTCTGTTCTGAAGTGTATCGACACTGTGCGAGCACAATAAACGACGAACGCGCGCTTACAGGTTTGCTGGCCCGAGCGCTAGCTTGACAGATATTTGTTAGAAAGCTAGATTGATTGTATCCGCAACAACAAAGTCCACGCTTTGCACAAACTAAACTTTCAAATCATATTGTACTCTCCAGAGGTTGCACTGCTTCAACTGCGAAGCAAGGGACCCACCTGGGCTTCTTCGAGGAAAGGAACTTCGTCCGATCCCAGTTCCGACTTTTCAATCTCTTGGCACAGGCGGTGATAGATAGCGTTCTGGAGGGACTGATGATACCCTACAAAAAATAAACCAAAACTGTTGTCAAAACTGTGACGAATTCACAGCATCCTTTTAACATAGCAAGACATAAAAGGAACGAAAAAAAAAAAATAAAGAAAAGAAAGCTCGTTACTTGCATTCGCGGTTGTGAAGTCAACCCTCTTACCATAACGCGGCTTATTGATTGGTCACAACCGTGACGCGTCACCTTGGCATTCAAACGGATATGGCTACCCAATCACAGATGTCTTCCCTCAATGGGGTACGCTACCGCAGCATTTCTGTAGCCACGACTTAAGAGTAAAACAATGGCATTACAATCTTATTTAAAGATAGCAATTTATAGTTAATAGCAACAATACATCATGACGTCGACAAATTGCGCTTTAGTCAAAGCGTGTCTTCTGCTCTGTCATTCACGATACTTATGTAGAACGCACTGATGGCCCTTGGAACATGCTAGGCGTGAAAGTAGACACAGATGTTTGGCTATGCCAGCATATTCCTATTAAAAAAGAAAGAAAAAAAGGTCATATGGGTTTTCTAATATAGGGCAGAAGAAAGGAAATTTTTTATTCTTGTATGGATAAGAAAGGGGGGGGGGGGGGGCGCACTGACAGCCTATACTTTGTCTCATCCTACGGTGGACTAAAGGCCAAAGCCACGGGCCGCCAGGTCCAAACCCATTCCACGCTATACTGACACGTCTATTTTTGATTAGGGGTGGACGAATAATGCTCGAAATCCAAAAGTGCCGCTTCACTTCTATAGCTTCGACGCTGCAAAGAGCCTATATGTGGTGGCTTCCTTTGCGATGTAAAATTGTTGAATCACTCAGTGCTCTTCGACTCGGGCCACTGTCCACCCATCCCCTGATCAGTGATCCGAAACTCGGGATCCGATACGTGGATCGAAGCGAAATACCGCACAATTTCTGAGGGGCTCGTGATTGGGTCTGGCGGTCCGTAGCATTTGCCTTTAGTCCATCATAGGGTGAGACGAAGTAAGAACTACAAGGCGAGATAAGTCCCGAGCATCCGATTATCGCTCTAAAGCCAATCATATTGCTGCTGCCGAAAGATCGAATTATGAAGGAGGAAGAGGGAACATAACGAACCACACCATGCGTTTCTTTGCAAAGCTGTACGTGACGTGCGGAAATACAGCTGACTACGTAATTAATACCTGAGGTCTGCAACTTCTCCTCCAACAGCTCCAGAAGCGAGCCGTCTGCTTCTGGTGTTTCAGTTATAAACCGCTGGAAAAAAAGAACAAACAAACAAATCACATTTAAAGGCCGACCTGCAGAATCGCCTTCTGCCGGGCAGAAAACCGGTTCCCAGTTTCCTTTTCCCCCTTCCCTCCCGCACTCTTCTCCCCCATTTCCACACACACTCTAAAAAAAGTTTGTGCGTCTACTTTCACGCACAACACTCGGAGAGCCAACCACCGCAACTTACGAAGGCAGCTCAGCGAATGACGACGCCGAAACGTATGTTTAGACCAAAAACGCAATCTGAGTTGTGACATTAAGCAATGCAGAACGTCACGCTTGCATTGATTAATGTCACAACTCAGACTGCGTTTTTTTGGTGTAAACATATGTTTCGGCATTGTGATTCGCTCAGCTGCCTCCGTAAGTTGTGCAGATTGGCTCTCCGAGTGTTGTGCGGGAAAGTAGACGCACGGGCTTTTTTTTTTAGAGTGCAGGAGCGGGTCTCAGATACTCTTCGCCGGAAAGAGGAGGGTTTCTCTCTTTCTGGAATGGAAAGAAGGGATTGAGAGAGCGTTTCCTCCTTTCTGACTGCTCGTCGGTCAACGAGCATGTTCTAGAGGTCGGGCATTTAAGAGAGACACCCTACCGTTTCTCATCCTGTCACTGACTACAGTTGTCTTCACGGCCGTAGGCTAAGGGACTTAAAGGGTAGGCTAGATGCACGAGTACAACAAAACCTATATCAAAGTATTTTAGTTGAGCTTATTGACTTTGCTATGCACCGATCGTATTCAAGGCGCGAACAGAAAGTCAACCCAAGGCTCCTCGAAGCACAAATAATGTACTACAGTTTCTGACAGCAAACGCAGGTCGCGGCCAGTTTCGAGCACCTTATTATCACTCGGCAACCAATGAGATTGCTACATTAGCCCATAGAAATAGACCGATTGCAAAAATAAAAAAAAAAGAGCTCCATCTAATGTACTTATGATCAATGATCAAATTCCTGCCATATTGGGGGATGTTCCCGTACCGAGAGTTTCGCCCAAGAGTCAGTTGGTCTTGGTAGAGCGGGAGTCCCAGATCTAAAATATGATCACGTGATGCGAGTCCAGTACGAACCCTTCGCGCAACGCCTTCGATAAAGACCTTTCACTAACCTGGACAACCCAGTTTACTGCTCGAGTGACGAATCCTGCGACCTCGTTGCCGCCAATTCCTTTTCTTTTGTTTTCTTTGAATCAAAAATTAAACAGGAACCCACTGAGTGCAGGCATACATTGTCCCGTTAAATGCAGGTGAGCCTCGTTCAGAACTAGAAGGTGTAGAACCCCTCGACCAATATCGCGGCGTCGAACCCATACAAAAATGGTCTATGGTCGGCTATAGAAAATCCTTTGTATGGCCGGCTATAGAAAATTGGCCCAATTTGCTATAACCGCTTCTATGGCTGTCTATAGCTTTTCCTATGGTCTACCCTATGGTTGTCTATAGCTTTTTCAATAGAAATTTGGCTATCGAATTTTGTATGGTTTAATCTATGGGTCTCTTTAGAAAAGATGCTATAGCCGCCTATGGCTTTTCTTTTGGTTCCTTTGGCCGTCTATAGCTTCTTGTAAGGTCTTCTATAGAGATCTCTATGGCTTACTTTATGGTTCGCTTTAGACACCGTGCTATAGCTGCCTATGGCTTTTCTTTTGGTTCCTTTGGCCGTCTATAGCTTCTTGTAAGGTCTTCTATAGAGATCTCTATGGCTTACTTTATGGTTCGCTTTAGACACCGTGCTATAGCTGCCTATGGCTTTTCTTTTGGTTCCTTTGGCCGTCTATAGCTTCTTGTAAGGTCTTCTATAGAGATCTCTATGGCTTACTTTATGGTTCGCTTTAGACACCGTGCTATAGCTGCCTATGGATTTTCTTTTGGTTCCTTTGGCCGTCTATAGCTTCTTGTAAGGTCTTCTATAGAGATCTCTATGGCTTACTTTATGGTTCGCTTTAGACACCGTGCTATAGCTGCCTATGGCTTTTCTTTTGGTTCCTTTGGCCGTCTATAGCTTCTTGTAAGGTCTTCTATAGAGATCTCTATGGCTTACTTTATGGTTCGCTTTAGACACCGTGCTATAGCTGCCTATGGCTTTTCTTTTGGTTCCTTTGGCCGTCTATAGCTTCTTGTAAGGTCTTCTATAGAGATCTCTATGGCTTACTTTATGGTTCGCTTTAGACACCGTGCTATAGCTGCCTATGGCTTTTCTTTTGGTTCCTTTGGCCGTCTATAGCTTCTTGTAAGGTCTTCTATAGAGATCTCTATGGCTTATTTTATGGTTCGCTTTAGACACCGTGCTATAGCTGCCTATGGCTTTTCTTTTGGTTCCTTTGGCCGTCTATAGCTTCTTGTAAGGTCTTCTATAGAGATCTCTATGGCTTACTTTATGGTTCGCTTTAGACACCGTGCTATAGCTGCCGATGGCTTTTCCTGTGCTTTCTTTAGCCGCCTATTACTCTTTGTATGGTTTGCTATAGCTAATTCTATAGTTCGTCCTATGGTTCCTTCTACCCATCGTGCTACGGCCGCCTATAGCTTCTTGTATGGTCTGCTATAGAGATCTCTATGGCTTACCTTATGGATCTTTTTAGACACCGTGCTATAGCTGCTTATGGCTTTTCCTATAGTTTTTTTAGCCGCCTATGGCTCTTTGCATGGTCCGCTATAGCTCATTCTATAGCTCGTCTTATGAGTCTCTTTGCCATCGTGCCAAAGCTGCCTGTAGTTTTTCTTTTTACCGCAATCGTATGAAATGTGAAACAAATCATTTGTTGTCACTGGACATCTTTAAAAAAAAAACTTGTGAGACGTGCCGAACTTCATAGCCCCATTTAAAACAAATAGCTAACATTTCAACAAAACAACAACAAAAAACAAATGCACTCACTCAGGTGTTTGCAAAAGCACAGGTAAACAGACACAAGGTATTGTTTTCAAATCTCCTAGAAGTTTATTACACACAGCCCATTCTGTAGACAAGCACACATTAAGCAATCTCTACTATGTGAAGAGGTACTACTGAGCTGTTATACAACTGAGAATATTGCAAAGCAAACAAGAACCAAAGGCAATTCCTGGGTAGTGTCTAGTCCCCCGGCAGCCGGCCGAATTCTCCCCCCCCCCCTTCCCCCCGAAATTCTAATGCCAGTCGCCACTCATTGGCGCTGCAATCAGTTTATCAAAAGACGTTTTATCGAGATCGTTTCATCAACACGTGACGTTTATAAACAACTCAAAATATGTTTTTTTTTTTTTAATAATTTGCCAAGAAGTGGCGTGAACAGGTGGGCTGAGTCGGTGAGCACGCGCTTCAGGAATACAGGCGCGACGAAATGTCCCTGCAGCGTGCAATTCGCGTAACGAGTGCCGACTAAACGTGTGTCCATGAAACGTCTTTCCACGCAAAGGTGTCCATGAAACGTCTTTTCACAAAACGCTCGGAGAATAAGAATGTCAGTATTCTAACTACAATTTTCACATGATTTCAGAGAGCTAATGGCAGGCGACTGCGTTAGAATTACGGGGAAATTATTCTCCCAGCTGTCAGAAGATAGGCACTGCCAGGAGATAGACACTACAGAACGGTCAATTGTCGCCTAGTAGGTTGCAGCGCACTTACGTTCAAAATACCGGACTTGAAAGATGTAATCCGAAATATACGTCGACACGGGCACTGCAGACCAACCACTCAAACACAAAACCGAGAATGACGGGATCCATGAAGATTCACCACGATGTAGCACAAGCTGTCATTTGCCGAACCGAACACTGAAAGCATCACAAGAATGTCTTGGGCTTCTTTGAAGAAATCGCTTGTTGCCGACATACGGGTAGGACTTTTCGATCGGGATACCTTTTACCATAGAAGCGAAATCCACAGCAGCCCCGCGGGCCGCACGACACGCGAAACTAGGTCCGCAAGCAGCCTCATTCCGGGATTGGCAGTGGCTAATGCGTCATCCGTCAAACCACGTGATCACGCTCCTTCCGTTACATGCGCACAGAGAGCGGAGTGAAGCGATAAAAAGTCTACGGTTGATTGGTCCGCCGAGTCCGCACCTTCTACAATGCTTTTAGCTTAGGGAAAAAGAGAAAACAGAAAAATTGAAAAGCGGAGCTTCTTCAAGGCCAGAACGGGGGTGCGATCACAAAGACTAATCCTCAGGGGCATACCAACAATGAACACAGCGAGAGAATGTGTCACTTATATCCTGTTGACAGTTCGAGCCAAGGTTGATAGTGCAGTGGATGCTATGTGTGGCCTTGGGCTTAAGGCAGGTGCCGTGTCCAGCGTTATCACCAGCTTCGAGACAGTTGTCACGGGACCCTAACCGGAGACGTGATTGGCCTCAAACACGCATAGCGCCTACTCTGCTGTCACTACCGAGTGAACAGGACAGCTCCATGAAGGCCCCCCCAGCTTTTGGACTTTTTTCTAAAGCTGCACTTCCCAGAAGTGACCCAAAACGAGGGAGGTTTGAAGATATCATATTTTACGCCTTGTAGCCCACATTATAATTTAAAATGAATAATTAATGGCGAATACTTTTTTTTTTTAGCAGGATGTCCACAACCAAACAAATAAATAAATAAATAAATAAATAAATATATATATATATATATATATATATATATATATAATGTCTTTTTTTTTACCAAGCACTTTTGAATTATGTGTACACTGTTAGGTTCGCATTTTTAAACTTAAATTTTGGGAATCTTCGCATCGTTGTGGAATCTATGATTGCGTGGTTTAAGAAATTTGTGTAATACGTTTTTCATCCGTGAGTTCAGTCTATATCACTGCCATCAATTACAATCTCTGAGCACCATGATGAAACGTGGTGGGGATGTGTGCTCCAAGAAGCTCTAATGACTTTAATGTCTCATAATTTAAAGAAAAAGAAGAGAAATTAGCCACAGCGCTTGCTGATTTGTTGAATTCGCAGAACAGAGAGATAATAGGACGCACCTAGGGTAGCGCGTGCCTAATGATATTAATTTTTTTTCGGCTGTTATTTGTGTATATTTCGCCGTTCTCGACATGGGCGTTGACGGAGATTGCACCGCTGCTCACGCCCCTGCCGGGGTAAGCTTTTTTGTTGTCACGACACTCTATCGCGCTATAGACGCGTCGATTTAACGCTCATGAAGTCTCGAGAGAACTGTCAATTGTTTAGTCAGAGCAACGACGCAGCAATAGCGCAGTGAGAGACGACTGCGCCTCACTCTGATAAAATGTGAGCGTGGGACTCTCGAGCAGCGTTAACTTGCTGATGATGCAGGGCGCTGCTTTGTCGTTGAGAATCTTTGTCCTGCGAACGCCGGCGAAAACGTTCCAGTGCTGGGCGTACCCAAGGCAGCAGCGCCTGTCAGCGACCGCCCGGAGCCTACTGGCAGTCTGCGAGCGCCGACGATTTATCGTCGCGACTTCAATGGGAGCATTTTATGAACTCCTGCGGCGAACATGAAACACCGCGAACATGAACTTCCGCGAACATAATCCCCGCGACGGCGAACCGCCGGGGCTCGCAGACGGAGGGTTCCGATGCTGTGCGAACGGTTGTTGGAGGACACTGCGTAGGGTATACGCCGGGCGCTGGAACGGCTTCGAAGCCATTCGATGGGCAAAGGATTCGCGACGACGAAGTAGTGTCTTGCATCTTCAGTAAGCTAACAGGGCTCGAGAGTCCCAAGCTTACATTTCCACAGAGCGAGCGCGGCCGGCCAGATCGAGGCGCAGTCAGCACTCGCGTCGCGATTGCTACGTCGTTGCTCTACCTACACCGATGACATGTGCACCGGCATTCGAAACCGCCCTCTCGAGACTTTATACGAGTCCAATGGACGGCTTTATAGCGCGATAAACCGTCGTGACAAGAGTAAAGCTCACCTCTGTAGTGGCGTAAGCAGCGTTCTTGACGCCGCGTCGAGAACGACGAAATATACTCAAAAAACATTAAATATATTTAACACAGCAGGCAGAAAGAAATAAAAACATGGCAGGTACATGGACAAAGTAGAAGCCGCGCTATGAAATACATATACTTACAAAATACACTGGAAACGACAGATAATTAGAGCTAAAAAACGGAAGATTGAGATGACGTCAACGCCGAAATAAGGCAATGTGCAGGGAAAGCAGCCGGCAAAACTGCAATAGTCCTATAGGCAGCTAAGGAAGCTTTTCTGATCGCGGACGTATAGCCGCGGCGACGTACGCCCCGTTAATTTGGCTGAAAAAAATTCTCGCCCCGATCGAGCGCATGAATGACTCTCTTCCACTTTCGTACATCTGCAGTAAAAAAAAAAAAAAAAAAAAAAAAAAAATGGTCGCGGACCTATAGTTTACGCAAACCATTGAGCCGACTAAAAAAATTGGATGGTCGCGAGTCTATAGCTCGGGAAACATACATCCCTCTATAGCCGGCTAAAGCACATTGTAAGGTCGGAGGCTATAGCTTTGGTGACATAGAACACTATTGAGACGGCTAAAGAAAATTCAATGGTCGCGATTCTATAGATTTAGGGAAATACACCACTCTATAGTCGGCTAAAGCACGTTGAATGGTCGGAGGCCTATAGCTTAGGTGACATAAAACACTATAGAGACGGCTAAAGAAAGTTCGATGGTCGCGAGTCTATAGGTATAGGGACATACACCACTCTATAGCCGGCTAAAGAACATTGAAAGGTCAGAGGCCTATAGCTTCGGTGACATAAAATGCTATAGAGTCGGCTAAAGAAAATTCAATGGTCGCGACTCTATAGATTTAGGGACATACACCACTCTATAGCCGGCTAAAGCACATTCAATAGTCGCGAATCTATAGCATCAAGGACATACATATGTCTATAGCTTGCTAAAGAATATTGAATAGTCGCGAGTCTATAGCTGCGTAGTCATAAATTATTCTATAGCCAGGTATAGAAATCGGAATGGTCGAGATTCTAAAGCTTTGAAGACATACATTTTTTTATAGGTGGCTATAGCGTGTTTTATGGTTTCTTATGGCTGACCATAGAGGGCCATAGAAGGTGATAGCTCACCATAGGATTTTCCATAGACGTCCATAGACCATTTTTGTATGGGAATGGCACGATGATGATGATAGCTTGCACAAATTTCGCACGCGACCTATTCCAAAGAACGAAGCACCGTTTCACTTGCTTTCCGTCCCGCAGCCGACGGTTTATAATCCGACGGGGTCCAGCAAGGATCAGCTAAAGTACATCGCCACGGCGATTTCGGCCTTTCCCGCGTTTACTATTCCCGGCCAAACCATTCACGCATAGCAAAAGTGACACCTGATTAATTTAACCGATGAAATCAAGCGCGCAAGGACGACAACTATATTCGCTTTCACAAGTCAGAGCTGAATCAAAGGTTTGAAAAACAACAACCACAACGAGCGACGTAACACGCATTAAAAGCGCCATGTCACGCCACATTCGCTGCACTTGGATGAGAAGGGATCGCACGACCCTGCAGTTCTTGGTGCTGCTTGACACACTCCATTGGAACGGATCAACGAAAAGCCGGGCTCTCACCTTGAGATGCGAAAGCACCTGGTGTCCGATGTCGGAGTGCTGAATGGACGCGGTCACCCGCTCCGCCAGCGGCGTCGATCCCATGCCACCCGCGGTCCGAACTTCACTGGACCCGGGGTTTGCTCAACTACCGCGCGGCCCGACTGGAGCGCCGCCGGTGGAGAGGAGGCCGTCGCTCACCACTCTCTCCCATAAGGTCGCTGTTTCGACGCCGTCCCATTAGGAGAAAATAGAGAAAGGAGGATAAATAGTGAAAAAATTAAAAAAAAAGTTAAAGAAATCAAGCAAACGTACGCAAGTTGGTGAATTAACTCTATAATAATAAACCCTAGACTGGAGAGAAAAAAAAGACAACCACGCGCACTGTTTTAAAACACAGCTACTCATTTTATTTCACATCGTTCCATTTATATGATCGTTCAGGATGTTCCTAGCTATTTTTTTGCCAGGAGGTTTGGTAACCTTCGGGGGGAAGGGTAATGGACAACTGCATAAATATGACGATGTGAAACAAAAAAGCCGAGTAGCCGTGTTTTGAGAGAGGGGTGGGCCAGCGAAGAGGTCTGTTTTTGGTGGCATAGAAAATACTGTCAACAAATAAATCTGCGCAACGTTTCGGCCGTAACGTCAAATCTCAACAGACTCCCTCGCGCCCGCCTGAACCATAAACCCGCTTTTGCAAGTTTGAGACGATCTGTCTGGTTGTCGATTTGTTTTTCTTTTTTTCAATTGTGCCCAGTCTGGGGGTTTTCATTATGGAGAAAAAGAGTTGGCCGTAGCCTTTCCCTTGTTTACGTATCGCAAAATCAAATGATATTTTTCGCAGTTTATTAGTTTTTTTTTTTTTTACTTTAGAATGCATTTCGGTAATCTGTTTCTCAAACAAACGCAAACAAAGAAAAAAATGACGATGATTATTGGTGAAAAATATTACGAATAACCAAGAGTTCAACTCTAAAAGGGAGGGTTCCAACAAAAGCAGTCCTAGCTGGAATTCTTTTTTTTAAACAATGGGTGTTTTTTGGATTTAGCCGATTTCGTATTTTTGGCACCAAGTGTTGCTTACCCGTGCTCTTCGGTTACAACCGATCTTTGTATTTTGCGACATCGACAGATGTTTATCGGGAAGTCTAGGGGTAGGGCCTAAATCTACAGGTCGGTCCACGGACGTTGGGTTCTGTAAATATTTAACCCCGTGCAAAACAAGTAGGGTGCCTACATGTCTGTCTGTCTCAGGGTGAAGACATCCATTGTTGCCCTGAATGTGCCAGCACGTGACGCTCTCGCGCACTCAATCCGTGGCTTGGGCGGTAAAATGGCGTCTATGCATTAGCCAAAGCTACGCGCTCGAGCTGTGTGACACCGGATTGCGCGCACTTCAAAATGCATTAAAGGGACCATGAAATGACTTTTTTACTTTTTCCACATAACTTTTACAATAAACCGTCAATGTTCACTGAATGCCGAACAGGCATCCGTTTTCGTCTCGGTTTATTAACTTCTACACAAAAAATCAATGAAATATCGACTTTTTCTTGACCGCAAAACAAGCCGTGACGTACGATGTTTCCGGAACCGGAAGTTCTCTCTGCAGTAGGAGATGGGAGCGTTAGCGAGTTGGGGTGCGCCGGTGGGTTTTACTGCGCCGATGTCACCGACGTATTTTCTGAATCGGCGCCTCTCATCGCCGCATCGCAGCTGAACGAAATTCAATGAGATACGTTGCGCTACAGCGACAGCATGGGACTAGTCCCATACGCCGGTATGCCTGTTGGGAAGTGCAGATGGGAACAATTTGCCGCGGCGTTTTTCGCGGTCTCGGAGATGCAGGAGCGAGCCGACGTTAAAAAAGATACGTTTGAACTGTCAGCAAGAGCCACGTAAATACCTGTTCACACTCGGAGCGGACGCGCGCGTTTGATGAAGTGCTGTATTCGCGCTGTTGGTAAGCGCTTCGGGACCGATCTTTTACAATTGCAACTCGATACTGACGCGACACTCGGCAAAGAAAGGTTGGACCGGTATTGCACGTATACCTCCCACGAACTGTTACAGCTCGACAGTGACGTGGTCTGTCAGAATAAAAATGGCATACCAATAACAAAGTGTACATACCGTGCTACGAAGGTAATCCATACAGCGTTTATTTCAGCTCTATATCACACAAAACAAGGAGAGGATCGACGAGGGTCCCTTTTTGACGAGTGTTCGTCAACACTGCCTCGGAAAACAAGGGGAAGAGATTGACCTCACCTCTTAACCTAAAATTGAGGTCAGCGATCAAACTATAATACGGAAGGGTCCACAAGGGTGGCGCGGGCATATTCCATTCAGTACGCCAGCCGGTCGTAGGCAGACGGTCTTGCGACGAAGCAACGCTGCGCCGAGTCGGAGTGCCTGCTAGGCCTATATTCTGAGAGTTTCGTCGGAGCGGGATTCGCGGCTGTTGTCGCTCTTCTCGGGTGTTTGTGGATCCAGCGTTCTTGTTCGTCGTGGTTTGTTTTAAGTACATTTCTTTCTTGCTGCTTGAAGTCGGCACGCGCGAGATGAACACGTAGAAAAATAGACGTTCAGTCAGTCAGAGTTATGAGAGGAAGGAACCCAAAGTAAATAACCGTTCAGAACTTGGCCCTGCCCTACTGCGCACGCGCAGTAGTTGCTTCGTTTACCACACGATAGATGGCGCTTGGCTCTCAGCATTATCAAATTTGGCAATTTTCGCCACACATCTCTAATTATGCTACAAAATGTGGATCTGAATATTATTTAACAAAACTTTTAGGAAACATTCGCCGGCTATTTATTGTTTACGATCGCGGTGCTGGTGAGGTAGGCTCTTACCCAATAGGCGATGTGGATTCGGCTGACGTGCACCGATTCTGCGTATGCATCGTAGTGAAAAGGCAGAGCTTTCGAAGGAAAGATGTCGCAAAAGAGTCCAGTTTTCTTCTAAAAGTTCTATAGCAAATAATTTTTTTTGGCTCCCTAGTCTTGTGTTTTTGTGTTCCTTTTCACACCTTTTACGACGTGCGGTGGATGAAATTCGATTTTAAAATCATTTCATGGTCCCTTTAAGAACCATTGGGCGGAAAAATGGCTGAGATGTCACCACTCAAGCAAAAGCGCGCGTGTGTATGAAGGCACTCTAAAGACAAGCTGGACAAAGCGCCCTCCTACAGTTCCATCTTTTTGCCAGAAAAGGGGCGCTTCGTGCAGGAGGTCTTCCACGGAGCTCGGTGTTTACTCAACACAGGGTTTACTGGATTCTTTAATCACGTCATCTTGTTCGATCGAGAGCGGGCACAGTTTGGACAGGAGTGCCGTGTCAGTGTTTGGCTGGGGACTCGCGCGCAGTTGCTGTGTGTAGTGTTCTTGGTTTAGCGAAATCCGCTGTACACGGTTGGCAACATTGGTGTGTATCGAAAATGGCGGGTTAGAGGAACGTTTATGCCCACGCTGCAATCCTCAATCCAAGTAATCCCTAAACACCCCAACACCCTGGTGTGCCGTGGCGTTCGGCTACGTCCGCAAATCGCCATGTCAGAAGCAGAAACAAATAAATTGCCGTAGTTCCCATGGGTCTAGTTCTCAACTTAGCCGCTGGGGGCGCGACGGTTGAATCTCCTCCCCAATAGGGTCATGAGCGCCAAAAAGGCCATTGCATAACTTCAAGGCCACGTACTCCGAGCACACGCTTTTTGGATAAGGGGAACTGGCTACTCAGAGTAATGAGAAAAATTGGGAGCCCTAGTTGGGAGGGGCACCGGTTTTCTTTTTACTTTGGTTCTTTTTTGTTTTGTTTTACGCGAAACGGAAGGTCTCATGGAAATTAAGGAACGTACGACTTTCTCGTTTCTTTCAATTCGGTGGCCGAACAGACTCCGATGGGGCATGACCTTTGGGAACGAGTCACGCCCATTGGTAAATATGGAAGTACTTCGGGGAAAATTCGCGACCGCAGCTTCTACCCCTTCCCCTCCCTCTCCCCTCTGCCCCCTCCCGGGGTGGCGGAAGATCACGTCCTCGTCGTAAAAGCGGGAGTATGAGCGGGAGGGTGACTTAATTGATATTTGCGCTGACGTGTTGTTCATTGCGCACAGCGTCGGTTGGTTGGATGAGAGAAATCCGTGTTGTACCAGCTTGTTCTGTCTGCTGCTTATGGGACTTGCATTAGTCATCTCGGAGCGATCACCGTTGAAGAAAGCTTACAAAAAGTCACTAAATGCTAAAAAAAAAATAGTAACAACAACTTCGGTGTGCGTTTTATTGTATTTCAATGTCCCCGTCATTCACACGAACGCTTTGTAATGAAGGCAAGTTATTATAGTTCAAGAGTCACTGCTAGCTCTTTTGTCGGTGTTGACTTTAGTTACCGCTCTGCTGTGTTTGGAAAAAAGAGAAGTTGACTAAAGGCACCGACCGGGAAGCGCAAGGTCCTCCCACTTTTGCATGAATAAAGTTTATGACAATGATGATGACTTTACACTCCCGCAACCTGTAACATGCATGTTTACCTTTACACTGCAGTAGCAGTCCCGAAAGCGTTAAAAGGATGTATAAACTAATAATAAAAAAATGTATATATTACTAGCGCCGGAAAAAAAAAAGTGTACAGCTTTATGCACCGTGAAATTGCACTTCCCGGTGTTTTACGGATGGCTGGAATTTTGAAATGTTCTAGTACACCAGCAGGTATGGAAGGTGCCCCCCCCCCCCCCCTTTTTTTTTTACAAGTCTCGCTCTGTGCGCTAAACCTCCTTTTTCTTTTTTTCAAAGTTAAGTACACAAATTAGATTAGTCAAAAAGAAAATAGTTTTTAAACCCTAATATCGAAAAAAAAAAAAAAGAACGACCGCATCTAAACGTAGTGAATGATGTTGATTGGGGCGAAGCTCTGGTGGTGCTTGTCTGCGTAGACGGTGAGCCGCAGCATGCCGAGCCTTTCGTTCGTTTTCATCCATGTCACGCTGCGGTCAAATGCTCAAATGCGTATATAACCAGGTTTCATGCCACACATTCTCTTTCTGACATGGATGAAAACGAACGAAAGGCTCGGCATGCTGCGGCTCACCGTCTACGCAAAAAAATTGGGTTGTGTGTGTGTTTATACAGCCTAGAACTTGGTCTGCCTCACAGGGGCGACGAGTCTCCCAGCTGTAGATGAGAAATTTAGCCAGTGCGGTACAGCCGCTAGCCTGGGGTCTTTAACGTGCATCACGCAGTAGTGATACACGACCGCACGCCGGTACGATGCTCATCCAGATCGAAACGGGCAGGGGTGGGGCTCGAACCCAGGATCCCTGGGTTCTGCAGCGCGAGCTTTCGCTCCACGTGCTCCGAGCTGGTGTGCGCTAGACCACTCGGCCACCGATCCCCCCACCGTCTACGCAGACAAGCACCACCAGAGCTTCGCCCCAATCAACATCATTCACCACGTGGAGATGCGGTTTTTTGTTTTGCCCTACACGAGCACGGGAGCACGTGCTCCCGTGCTCTTGAGCACGAGCGCCCGACGCCGGACATCGTACGGACATACGGACATGGCTAGCCCCTAATGCCCGTGTCCCACTAGAACGACAGACAGAGACAAAAGACAGCGACAAGCCTCAAATCCATGCAGCATGCTCGCGATGGTATCTTTGGCAGGCGTTTAGTCGTTCGGTACTCGTGAAGTAAGCACGAGCAAAAACAACACTAGTTAGCACATAAAATAGACAAATTAAATTTTAATTAGTGGACATAAGCATGTGGTTCCAATTAGAAACTTCCCGAGCGTCATCGAAACCCCCTAAATCAGTCAATTTTAGATGGACTTAAAGCACTTGGAAATCGTGGGGATCCGCTAAAGTTACCATTCGTGCATCTGGTGCGAAAACGAGGATGATATACGGACAGCAAGTAGCCTGCCTCTCGCGCAGGAGTTGCTGTGACGTCATACTGACGCCGAACTCTTATTGGCCGTCCGAAAAAAAAAAATAGTGGGTAGATATCAATTGTAGATGCTTTGAGGTCCATCCACTATTTCGTTTTCTCTAGCAGCCAATAAGAGCTCGGCATCATTCTGAAGTCACTCCAACTCCTTTTCAAGAAGCGGACGACTCGCTTTCCGCATTGTTATCACGCTCTTTTTCGCGTTGCCAGCTTTGCACCAGCGGCATGAGTGGTAAAACTCGAGCGCGCCCTCGAGCTTCTCACGTGCTATAAGTCGTCCTAAAAACTGATTGATTTAGGGGTTTTCGATGACACCCAGTAAGTTCCTAATTGAAACCATATGATTACGCACACCACAGCGCACTATAACAAACAACACTCACACCTTACACACGAAAAATAAAGCAAAATTCAAACAAACCGCGCTGACTGACAACTCTTTTTATATAACTTTGTCTTCTTCAACCTCTAGCACCACCGAATTTCCCAAATCACGCGCACCGATCTCCTAGATGCCTAAAAATGTTTTCTCTTTTTCTGTCAGGTGTAAAGATGGTGTACTTATACAGTTGTTATAGTTCCTTGCGATAAGTTCTGCTTCGATAATTTCTCGAGTTAATTGGTTTCTGTTCCTACCTAAAATTGTACAGTATGGCAGGCGAACGTCGCACCCACAATCCCGGCACTGTATGCCTAGATGCCCTGAGTTGGCTCTGGAGCTGTTGTTGTTGTGTTCCCGGAGCCTATCATTAAGGCATCGTACGGTCTGACCTATGTACACTTTCCCGCACGAAAGGGGAAATGAGTACACCACTTCATCGGCACACTCAACGAACCTGTTCTGATGGTTTTTGGTGCAGCATGCTGTTCGGTGGAAATCAGGTGAGTTGACTTGTTTACACAAGTTGCCAAGCTTATTGGGAGCAGTAAAGACGACATTGATGTTGAACTTGTTGGCGATTTTCTTGATGCCATGGGAGAACCTGTGGAAGTATGGAAGCACGACAGGTCTCGTAGATCTTTCTCTGACTCTTGGTGTGACATATGATCTCGTATTTTTTGTTTTCAAGATGCTCTCAGCAATCGATGTTAATAAGGACGTGGGATATCCGGCGGATGTTAATCTGGAAATTTGGGCATCGAAGCTTATTGAAATAGAATGCTCGCAAGATTTTTGAAGAGAGTTACTTAGACATAATTTGGCGATCCCTCTTTTTACTACCTTTGAATGTGCCGAATTGTACGGAAGAATTGGTTTTTTACTCCTTGGCTCATATTTCCAGCATATATGAGTGTGTTGTAAATTGAGCCTAAGATTGAGGAATCGGATTGATCTTTCTTCCGGAAGCTCATAAGTAATTTCCAGTGGTTTTAGGCAGTTTTTAAAACTTGATAGAACACCGGCAATAGTGGTTGGAACATTACTGTTCTCGGCGTCAAGAATGATCAAATAATCATCGACGTACCGATACTCTAGCAACTCTGGTGGAGTCAAGCCAATTGTTCAAGAGTCTGTCTTGGTGTTTATTTTCAATAATTAACAAGTGAACGAGTCAACTCTGGGTAATAATTAAGCTAATTAGTATGCTTTCTTTGCAAACCATGACGTCATGCTTAAGTGTGAATGGAGTATAGTTGGTGATAGGTTAAGAGTTCGGGTGAAGCTCTTCCCAACTCTTTCTATTTTAGCAGAGCGAATGCTGGAGAGGAGGCCCGACCTTTTCTCCAGTATTTTCTCTGCTAAAGTGAAGAGAAGTGGGAGGAGCTTCCCCTGAACTCTTAATAGAGAGTTTTAGTAGATCGTTCCCATGACTCCGATAACGATACCCGATATTCCGCCACCGCCTCCCTTGCGCATGCATAGTATCGTTATCGGGGCTATCGGAGGTATCGGAACGATCTACTAAAACTCTCTAATCTGTCGCCGATTACAGTTACGGCAATTTTCGAAAGTCTCCGCAGAAACACCCGGTATAGTTGGGACCAATTGGCGCAACGATTACTCGTAATCTTGTGACATTCAAAAGGAATAAAATTAAGCGTACGAGTAATTTTAAGAAAATAATGTATTACCCTACTTCAAAATAATGAACAAAACTTGTTCGCAAGCGTAACTAGTGCCGCTTTTATGATTGCTTTTGTTAAGCTTTCTACCAGTACAGTTGTTATAGCGCGTGAAGCAAAGTTTCGAGGTGTATCAACAGATCCTCGATCACGCACACGCATACGTGCACATACCGGACATACACATGCATGTGAATGTACAGATATCAGATGTTCGCATGAAAACACCACGACCTGGATTTGTAGTTTGGTCACACCAGCAAACAACGTAAGCTAATTGAACGAATCGGTATTCGTCTCCACGTTTGTTTTATACCTACCTCATAATTTATACGTAGGTCAACGCATATTTCAAGGTCATACATCTTTTGAATTGTTCAGGGCCGTCGACGCAAAATGAACAATTTTTTTTTTTTTTTTTTTTACACACGCCATTAACTATGAGAAATTACTTTCGTCGCTGACGACGAACAAGGTCCATCACCCCGATCAATTGAGCCTGGTTCGGTCGCGCCATATTTATGTTTCGTATTTTACGCATATTTTTCGCTCACGTTTGCAAAGCACGTGTGCCCTTGACCATCGATTGCAAAAGGTATGGCGAGAACAAACTGGACAGACGTGTGATTAATATATTACTATCGAGACATGCTTAACTAATTACATTTAAATACCTTAATTTAATCATATGTTGGTCATATCCGATAAGCTCGGAGACGCGCAGAATGCATTGAAAATGTTCTGGGTACATGATGCTTGTGACGTGACGTGGCATCATCACGTCACACGACGTTATTAACTCATGTGACTCTGTTACGCCACGATGTGACGTTATATTGACTTAAAGTGACTCTGACGTCATGTGATGTCATGATGTAACGTGATACTAGTTCACGGGACTGTGACGTCAGCTGGCGTCATGACATAACGTGTTACTGTGATTTCACGTAATTTTGTGACGTCATGTGACGTCACGTGATACCTGCAAAACTCGACGTCAGAGAGTCCAGTGACATCGTGATGTCTCGTGTGTTAGTGAAACGTAACGTTTCGCGTTTCTCATGACTTCAGCCATGTAACACCATTCCGTGTTAAAATCGATGCCTTTAAGGCGGAATATAGATTTGAATTTAGTGTCAAAGGAAGGTAACGGAATAGAAAGTGTAATGAAAGTCTCGTTTGGCCTCAGGCCAAACCAATGTTAACTTTCTCCCCAAGGCGTTATTGACGTTTAGTTGCCATCTGAATCTTTGGAGTAAAAACAGAAATGCCTCAAAAACTTGGCCACGTTCAAACTCAATGTCGTTTTGTGGGGTACAGTTGCCTCTAAGAACATATAGACTAATCGATCTTTTAAAACATACAGGAGCCGATGGATATGATTTTGTAGTATATAAAACCTGTAGAAAGGTTTTTTTTTTTGGTCAAATTTCGATTAAATGGTCGTTCAAAAATAATATAAAAACAACTTAATATATATACTAAACGGCCCAAAACAATAAAATAACAAAACGCAAACTGAGATACCATCGTAAAATACACTTCCGCGGCAGGCTCGTTGAGGAGTACGATGTGAAAAGAAAGTAAAATGATGAGAAGTATAATATAAATACTGGGAAAGAGCACAAAACACAAGGATATTTCTTCCGGCTTACTCGCGGTCGATGTGATCGACCCAGATAACATCGCGAGATAACATTCGGAATAATAAAAGGGAACGTGACATGTGAACCGACACAGCAGACCGCGCCGTTCCGAAAGGAACGCGTGTTCAGAATAAAGATCTCCAGAAAACAAAATTAAAAATAATAGCAATGAAAAAGAATACACGAATGAACGGATACTGCGCACGCCACGACTAATTACGTGAGAAGTGCCGACGATTTATAAGCAACGCGTGCCATACAACCTAATGAATTAAACCAATGCATACCATATTTTGCTACATGTGAAGCCCAGCCGGTGTGCATCTCCACTATGAAAATACAGAAACAAAACGAGTGTTCCGTTCGGTCGTGGCCTATTCCGAACGTAGAAAGCATTGCACGAGCAGGAATAAATGAAATTGTAGTCTTGAGAATCGTCGCCACCTTTGCTCGGCACCACGTACCATGACCTGCCACATTGACCTGATGAGGACACGTTACGGTAAAGAGGGTGATTGTAACATTGTGCTCGTTTTGGCTATCCAAGGTTGTCAATGCAGATGTTCATTCACGCCTGCTGCTAAGCATAATTTTTAAATTTTTTTTTTTTTTTGCGGTGTTGTCGTATTTGGTATCTTTTTTCCCCTTAGATTTCGTAGAATACGTCGTTGCTAACAAGAATTTAACGTCAATTTAATGAGTTATACAGATCTGCTCTCTACATTAGTTAATGATATGAGTACTTTTCGACAAGAAATGCGGCCAAAAATGCGCATAATTATGGCTTTGTATAACCTTTTTATATTTTCACTTCACCGACGGTGTACCACTTTAAATCAAGTACTGTTTACAAACACACCACAATAACGGTTATTATAACAACTAGTATTGAAGACGTAGTCGAGACGCAATACATCTCAACCATGTCTAGTCGCAATACTCCAGGCGTCTTGGTACTAGCTCAATATTTATGGATCGCAGACATGACGGTGTTTATAGAGGAAGCAGTAAAGATTTAAGTTAAGCTCAATCGCTACAGATAAAGTAAAATTGATCACACAAGACAGGACGCCAGAAATACAGAAGCTAGCGGAGAACCATGCCAACGCCAATCAATATCGTCCCATCGCAGTCTCTTGGATTCTTTTTCATAATTTTAAGACCGGTTTCGCCACAACGGTGTTGTGGCGATTGTTGGTGTTAAGGGTAATAAACAACGAAAGCAGTGATTCATCAACCGGGGGAGTTCGTACTTGCATTGAAACGTCCGTTGCAGTTGAAGCGGGCGAACGGGTGTGTCTCCGCTGGCGTCGTCTGCTTCGGCTGCGGCGGCCGCCATGTCTGCAAAACCGTCGTCACTAGGCAACACTAGAGAAGACGCCGGAAACGCGGAGAGCCAAGGAGAGCTCTTCTTCGCACGGCTCGTTTCACGACTCTTGCTGGTCGGATATTCTACTCTCTCCACTCCAAAACCGCAAGAGCGTCATCGATGGCTGCACAGATACTCCTTATATTCGGCAAAGCAAAAAGCTAAGTATCCATAGTCTAATTATGAGTCCTGTATATGACCCGAATAGGTTTTTTCACATTGAACGAAATATTTTTGTACTTTAGAGAGATTTCGAATGACTTCAAATTTTTTACCCTTGACGTTGACTTTTGTTTAGTTTTTTTTTTTCTGCAGCATTTAGGAAATAGTACTACGCCCAGTGTCGCCTCTCCCGCATGATCCAACTCGCGATTGCTGTGTGGCCAATCTTGATTACATGTTTGCGAATATGGTGTGCCTTTAGAAAGTGTTGATGATGGTGAATAATTTTGTGAACGATTCGAAATAATCAATTAGAGTTTTTTTTTCACTAAGAGCAGGTCGGCATTTATCGGTAACTATTTTGTGTGGCAGTAATGACAGCACATCCAATTGGTAAAAATATCGGTGCACAAGTAAACGGGAGCCCACAAAGGAAAATGAAAGAGGCAGTAGAATACGTAAGGAATATACATCTGTTTTTCTTTCTCGCGGTTACTTGAATATTTTTTTATTACATCTCTTACAAAAAAACAAAACAAAAAAACTTCACATTTCGTTTGTACATACGTAAGCGTCAGCTTCATAGTACTATGGTGCACACAATGAGGAATAAGCAGCAACAGGCAGGAAACACTGACTGAAGTTTCCACCTTAATTTTTGTCGACGGATCATACTAAATTATAGTGATTTCCTCTTGCATTTCGAAGCTTTCAAGTGTCGTGGATTTTAAAGTTCAAACGTGTTCTTGTCTAACATAACTATAACGCAATTAAATGGCTAGAATAGGTTCCCAAACTGCGCTGTTACTGCTTGAGTGACCAGACACGTGCCAACGGCTCAATGCACCACGTTCCACCTTCGCATACTACACACTTGACTTCTGCCGTTAAAAGAATAGCCTAAGTCTTTCTAAACCTTGAGGTCACATCATGGAATTTTAGTGACTCTCTGATGACAAAACATTTTAGTTATATAGGGGTTTCGTGTTTACCATCGTAACAAGAAAACAAACCCCAAAAACGCGCTTTTTCTCACGGAACACTTTTGTTCTGATTGACAGTCCGTCTTATTGAAAGAATGAATAAATGTTCCCGTCAAAAAAAAAAAGTCATTTTAAGGGTCAATTCCAAATACCATCACCTAGAAAACGAGATTGTTCTGTGCACAGCTCGATTTGCGAGCGCGACGTTTCGGACAAACCTCCATGTAAATATACTTTTTTGAAAAATTACCAAGCACCAAGCCGAATGCTGGGAACTTAGGCACGCGCGCTGCATAAATTTGCCTTATGAGCGTAGACGATTCGAAGTAAATAACCGCAATAAAATGCTGACAAACACTCGTGCAATATGGCATTTTTTTTTTTTTTTTGCGTTAGAATAGCCAGATCTGCAAACGCTAGCACTCGCGCGCAGCGCGCATAACTGCTCTCGCAGCATGCCTTTGATGCTTCGGTAATTTAGCGAAAGATGTATCAATGTTATTTGCCGTTAATCTTAGCCGAATACACAGAGTGTACCAAAAGTTTACGGTTATTTTTTTATCCCAAGAATAAATTACGCATTGCTGAATGCTCATTCTCCGCCCAAATGCATGCGCTAGCGATTTGAACCAGATTCCGAAGTTTCGCAACTAATTAACCGTCATCTCAATTAAAAGTTAAGAGTTATTTTTTGAAAACTTTAATAAGAAAATGGGTTCTGTTTTTCTCCGTTTTTTTTTTTTTTGGTAACTGGCGTTGTTCAGCTTCATGTATTTGAGTGACCGCGGTCGGACGGCATTTTAACATTGAAAATTTCAGAAACTCACTTACAACTTTTGAGTCAGACAAGCGTTAGCTCCGAAACTTCGGCGTCTAATTCGGACTGCTAGGGCTACATTTGGGTGAAAAATGAGCGTCCGGCGATGAGTATTTTATTTGTGCGAAGAGAAAAACCCCTAAATGTTCTGAAACACGCATCTAAATGATGCGTAAAACAAATTGTGACCAATTATAATTAATTTGAAAAATTTCTTACATAATTAATGCGAGCAAAAGACGCCACCAATACGTACGCATTTGTCTACGAAGTAGAACTAACTTAAATATACGGAAGCGAAACCAAATTTGTTTAGTTCAGATTACGTTTTCAATATATGTATGCGTGCCGACACATGACACACGTTTGTCTGTGTGTGGAAGTTGAGTACGACAGCTGCTGCCGTTAGAGTTCAAATAAATGAGCTAATGCACCAATACGGTCAATGATATTATGCTACAAAGTGCTCTCCGGCGAAGGTTGATCGAGACACCGCTCAAACGTGACTGAAAGGAATAAAATTCGAAATAATGCTTTTTAGCGGATATTGTATTTCCCGACACGGAAGTACGTATCTCCCGTCTCGGATTTTACCAGCGGCCCTGCACTAGAGAATATATGTATATACCAGGATGTAACATAGACAGGCGGGGAAACGGCCCATAGAAGCCTATACCGCAGCGCCGTGACCGGATTGTGTACTCGTCTGCTTGCGGGTACCCCCGCTTTGCGACAGATGGCGCTGCGGCGAGAGGAAAAAAATCGGAAGCGGATTTGCGTGGAACTCTATGGGAGAGTGCGCAAAATAAACCGAGAGCACGACAGTCCTCCATTGAAAATCCACGAGAAACCATCACCGTCAGTTTAGCCGGTCACCACCAGTCGCCCACCCGGAGTGAGAGTTCGCGGTGCTCCACATAGATGGCGCCACAGAAAAAGAGAAAACCGAGGGGGACACAATCCGGTCGCTCCATTTGGCTCTCGTTTCCCCATCTGTCTATCTTACACCCTGGTATATACTCCTGGCCGGGGGGAGGGTCGTAAAAGCGGTCTGTTACCTCCTTTTGCTATCTTCTTTTTTCTAAGAGTGTAAGTGCGCGTGGCCCGTGTAGTGGAAGGAGTGACTCGAGTCATGACTCCGAGTCGACGCTGAATGCACCCATTAATTATGGTGAAAGAAAAAGAAACACGAACTACGAAACAGTATGCGCGACCACCACTGTCAAACAGAACGAATGGGGCTGCCGAACGTTTAGGCGGTATAAGTTCCTTTTCCCGATTCAGAGTTGCAATGCCGGGGGCTGTTTAATTTAAACTGAAAAAAAAAAAAAAAAAAAAAAAAAAAAACGTCCCGCCGTCGAAACAAGACCGCGTCTGCTTGCGTTATTCCTTGAAAGGCCGACGAACTGCCGAGCGATTCGTAACGACGCTCAAGTTGGGCTAGGACCGAAGTGTAAGCGGAATGCGAAAGCTGGCGAGCGAACTTGCCGCCACATCTTTTTGTTCTTGACGCTCAGCACGGTCAATGTCACTGGAATCGCCAGTTTCTCTCTTCCGGTAGTGACTGGCAGGCGACGACTGCTACGGAACAGAAATGCTCCACCCGAACCGAAGCGCCGAACACGCACAATTTGACAAGCTCTAGAGCTGATTCTTGAAGCTAAATATAGTTCAATTAACCCGTGGACGTGAATGGTTGAACGCGTATAGACCTTTCCAAAAATCCCTTACTGTGAGCTGCCATCTTTATCTGCTGGGCTGTGGAACGCCTTCTGAGCATATGATCTGCTGTGCGTTATATCGGACGCTGCGCATGCGTGCCCAGCTCAGTAACTCAGCATTCTTCGCCCAAGAGATAGGTGCCGGAATAAAAGCGTTTGCAAGCAGGGCCTCTGCGCGACGCCGTCTTGATGCTGGTGTGGGTAGATCGTCTTATAGTCAAGCACTATACTGAGGCGTACCCACGGCTTCAGCAATGCTTGAATATCAGACGATCTAAACCACACTAGCAGCAAGATGGCGACGCGCAGAGGCCGTACTTGCAAACGTCTAGAGACATCGACAGTCTAAGAAACGGAAATGATGGCGAGTCCTGAGCAAAAATAATTGCTGTATAAGCCAATAAGAAGGCTGAAGAAAGTATCCCGAAGCAAGAAGCCTGAACAAGCTAAGTCCCACTCTCAACCAGTGTCAGTGACCATCGCTAATTTGCAGAAGATGAAAAGCAACTCCCGCCATGTCGGCGGTCTATGAGCCGACGGCGACGGCTGCCCCAGCAGTGCCGGCAGGAGCAGCTCACATTTGGCGTTCTCAGAGAAAGAAAGCTGCACCCGACGTTGAAGTTTCGCTAAGAAAATGAATGCATCTAACGAAGTGCAGTGTATTTAGGACAGGGCACAACTCGAACGAGCAAGTCGATTGCCAACACCAATGCTACGCAGTGCACACTCGGTCGGGGTAACTGTCCTGTAATGGCGGTCAGTCATTCCCTTCGAATAAAGATAGACGGCGCCACGATCGTAAAAAAAAAGGCGATACTATTCCCTAGAGAAGACGAACAAGGGAGACAAGGGACAAACAAAAAATGGCGCCGTCCAGGTTTGAACGAGAATTTAGGGTTGCATCGGACCTAATCTTTTCGTTGCACTTCTGGTCAAGATTAAACTCAAGCAGCGCAACAACAATCGGCCTACGGAACAAGACCTAGTGACCCAGCCTCGCGTTATCGCACTGACCATAACTGAGTCGTTCGTGGTAGTGTCTTTGTAGGCTTCTCAAAAGACCAAAAAGGTAGTTTCTGGGACGGCCTAATTTTCAAAACAAGCTATTTTTTTTAAACAGTTAGTTGGAAACGGACAGTGCAAGCAAAAATCAATCGCGAGGACGGCCGAGCAGGCGTCGAAAATTGACATTCCGATCGCAGTTTTTTTTTTTTTTCGAAATGTGCCCGCGCGGCTTTGAAGTTGTCGTGGCTTATGAAAGCTAATCGAGCGTATAAATATCTCGCACGTGCGGAATCACCATGGCATTATTTTCTGAGGTAACTTTTCGGGCTCGATACTGATGGGACGTTCGGAAATGGCAGTGTCAATCAGGTATCGCGTATCTACATAACACACCCAGACGTGTAAACCATTGTCCCGTAGCGGACACGTCAAAACGTGTTCGTTTTACACACAGCCATCTATGTTATTCGTCCACACACGAGGCGACGTGTAAACTTAACACGAAACACCGTGTTTGCTTTCCGCGAAACACGGCTGAACGTGCTGCTCATAAAACATGGCGGCCAGCAGCCGAGAACTGGCGCGCGAGAGACGAGCCCAGGAAGTCGCGCGCCTTTTTGCCGAAGTGAGAGCACACAGGACGCGCTTGTTCTCGTTCGATGACTTTTTTATACACAGTAAACAGTCTCCAAGGGGCAGACGTAGCTACGTGCAAAGGTACGTATACGTGGGTCGGCGGCGTCGGTAGCTATGACGGGACTGTTTCCCAGATTAACAGATGCCGAACTTTTTAGAATAGATAAGTGACTCGAGGAAGCGAAACGTTAGAATCGGGCGACGACTCGTGCCACCTAGGCGTAGCGACGTTGGACAGCTACAACGCAACTGCTAGACAGACAAACGAATGCCGAACTTACATGAATAAATAACTCAAGTAAACTATTTAGAATCGGGCGGTAACTTGCGCCCCCTAATAAAATTTCTGGCAGCCTATGAAAAAAAAAAAAAAATTACCGCGCCTGTTTGTACGCTGCAAACGATCACGAGTAGTCAGCAACCCTATATACATCGCAGACAACATGAGCATCCTATGTTACAAAGCACCGACGAAGACGTATACAGAAACACTACAACCGACACTGCGCCCGACACTTCCTACTCGACATTAATTTCTCCCCGAGGTGCACATAAGCTTGACATGTGCGGGTCAGCTCTTTGGTCGCTGACCGTTACAGATTTATAGAAGACACAAAACACGGCGCGATAGACAGCCGTGTGTAAAAACTGTTTGAATTTAAAAAAAAAGTATAAAGGCCAAACCTATAATGTTAGTCTGTTGCGACAAATAACAATGTATTAACAATAAACATTAAACCTGTCATGAAAAAGTGCAAATTTTTGTTATTTTCTTGCTTGGCCAGTGTTATGAGCAGTCCGACTAGCTTGAATCAGATAGAAAAACAAATTATAGCAATTTTGTCATTATGTATTCAATAATAAATGGAAATGATCCTTGCACAAAGCATTTTTTTTTATATATTCTTGCGAAGGACATCCGGCTGATGCGTTTTTTCTTATACCGCCACCACCCCGAACTTTGAAGCTTCACGGGTCCGTGGCACTGCATTATGCTGGATCGAGAGCTCCACCTCTGTTGACGTCGCTTTCCTGGTACCACTCGCGGAGAGTGCAAGCGTTTAAACAGTGTGCACGGTCTAGCCTACATCCCCGGGGACGTACTCGACCTCTTGAAACTTATTGCTTCCGTCATTTTGGAGTACGCAAGGTACTCTAAAAGGCTCTGGTTTCTCTGGGTTCCGTTACAAAAGCAAGGCAAAACGCTCGTAGTTCCCGCCCTCAGTACACTTTGGACGTGTTCCACACTTTGACACCGGATAACTGGATGAACGAGGATTTACATTTACTTCAGAGGTCACTCTCGCCGCTTCCTCACCGTCGAGCAGCAGAATCAGCTGGCGACAAGCCGCGGATGAAAGGCTTGAGCATCAACAGCCCAAGTGCACTCGGCGCCGATGCGGGCGATGCGAGTTTCTGTCAACCGGTAGGCCATCACAAACCCTGAGTCCGTGACTGTTCCAGCTCTTCGTCATGACACAGTGTTGCAGAGAGCGGGGTAAAATATAAAAACACGGACCATCGAAGCAAACGCACTGTTATCGTAAAATCTTTGCTTGTGATTGCGCCTTTGTAATCATCTTATTCGTTTTGCTGGAGAGACGTGAACGACCGGCATAACAGAATCGTTTGCATATTCCGCGTACCTCGCAAAAGCACTTACCCAATCACCTAGCGAAAAGCGGGAAACACGAAGTCCGCACCGTCCTGACTTCCAAGTCTTTTACCTACTTTAACTGAAACTTGAAACTAGGGGCAGTGCTAGAGAGAAAAGAGACAAAGTATGGATAGCTTGCTCGCTCTCCCCAATATCTCAACTCTCAAGTAATTGTACCAATAAATGTACCAACGCCTCTTCCCCAAATAAAAAAAAGCACTATGTTTGCACTATGCTAAAAAAGCACTATGCTAAAAAGCACTATGCTAAAAAAAGCACTATGGGCAGGGAGGAAATCTTGCCCTAATTTATTCCCACTGCATGATGAGCACAACAAACTCACACGATGTTTACAGGAAAATATTGGTGGTGACTTAAGTTTCCCTGATATTCTGTATAACCGGTCGTTTGCATGACCGAATCATCTAGTCGAGCAGTGTGCGTCGCTGTGCAAAAACGTCGCTGTGCAAACGCAGTTCAGCACGAAGCATAAAAACGCCCGATTAGGACAAAAATGCGGAGTCCATTGTTCAACTAAAAAGACGTAATTTTGTTGAAAACGCCCGCAGCTTTTTACTCACGGTATGCGTCGCGAATCTTCCATATTTTCAAACGGAACGAAGGAAGATTTACTTCTAAAAACGCTCGCTGCGTCCTCCCGGACCAGCTGGACCGGATCAGCTGACGACGACGGGGCTGAACCCGTCCAACGCAACCCCACAACAACCAATATGAGCTCCGTGTCAGTGCGGGTTTCTACCTCCAAGCACCGCACCACACACCACGAACGTTTCAGGTCTTTGTCGCATCGCCGTGTTGCACCAAACAGAACGAGATCCCCGAAGTCAACGCAGCGCTGTCGTGAACCTTGGCTTGTGGTTGCGCACTCGTAGACCCTGTGACTCCCTTCGCTTTCAGAGCACACACGACGATTACGGATGATACTTTCCGTCTTCCGGGAACATCACAGGGGCACTTCTCCGGTCACGTCTTCGCTACATGTGATCGCAAACCGCGGAGCGTCTCGTGTCCCGTCAAACCAAAACACTACCGGCGTTGTTGCCAGATTTTCTCCGACCAAACAAAAACAACGAAAGCAAAACCGGCTCTAGCTTCCAGCGTACATCGGCGTTGCGCCGTGACCAGATTTTTTCTGTCAGTTCTAACTTAAAGGTAACCCAGAGATGCAGCAACACTGATATAAAGTTTTAATATGGCGGCCACCACGGAGCGCCGTAAAATCTGAGTATAGGGTGCATGAAAAGCAACGGCACAGGTACACAGCACGACACTGCTAATGCAAGCATGCGATCGACTTTTTTTCTTTTCTTTGCTAGAACAGAAACGCTGACATCAAACTGCTCTAGTGTGACGGAAAGTGTTCACAAGTTATGGCACAAACGTAAGCGGTGAAGGCTTGTGACCACCAATATTATTTCGATCTAAATGTTCAGGGAAAACCGCCGATATCGCGTCTGCGCTAACTGTGGCGCACGGTGTACGTCGTGGCGTGAAGCAACTCCGAGGCTCAGCTGCGCAGACGCTAGGAGACATGCTCCTGTAGCTCCGGCAGCGAGGTCGATATCCCGCACCCACCCCGGAAATGATTGCGGCTATTTTCAGCGACCTTTGGCCGTACAAGAAAAATTGGGAGCTACGACTTCCTGATAAACCGTATGGCTTAAGAGCTTAGCTGCATGGTCCGTATACGTATACGACCACTTTGAATGGAAAAAAAAAAAAAAAATACACACTCGGACGTGCGTAAATAAAATTAAAAAAAAAATTAAATATGAGTGCACTAGGTCCCTTCACCCACTGACAGTGCGGTGGACGCTAGCGCGAGCCGGACCAACCAGCCGCCTCCTATTCGTACACCGGACCCCTCTCTCTGTGCGTGGGTAATTGCGAGAGCGTCATCCCTGTGCGAGCAAGCAGCTTTCACGTTCCACCGAACTGTCAGGTTATGGATGAACAGAGCATAAACAATGACATTAGGATCGGACAGAAGCTGCGACGGAACCACAAAGAAACTCCGCTCCAGCGTAAAAAACATAAAAAATAAATCAATAAAAGTAAATAAATACAGGTGTGAGGCAAGTTGCGACATTTCCCAACACGGAAACGGATCTTCTGTAGCAGACCACTCAGGTCGTTCCTCCCTCTGCTGGAAATATTTAAGGGCTGAGGAACAATTTTAATTTGTTTGCAAGAAACCAGGATGGAGATTTGGTGGTGTCGACTTTTTGTTTTGGTCATCGTCGCCGCCGTGCAAGCTAGAGGTGAGCCTTTTATGAAACGCCAGTATACTGTAGTGGAGTCGCTAGAGGGAGATCTAGAACTGGCTTATAGGTTTGAGATATAGCATAAATATGAAGTGGAGGTATGCAAATAAATGACGTATAGTGATATGCCGCCGCGATTCTTTTTGCTGGGTCGAGAAAGATGGAGATGTGCTTCATTCTAATTTTTTTTTCTCTATTAAAGAATGCGACTTCCTTCATTTCATCCAGTCTTGTACGCCCATTCTCCATCATTGGCTAAATTTCCTAGACGTATCTTGCCCTGATAATTTTTTGTATATTTATTCAGATCTAGAGATTTGGGCTGTACACAAGCAAAACAAAGCCAATTAGCCTTTGAATACAACAAATTGCTAAGCAGTACTCAGAGTTGTTTATTAAAAAATCTACAATGTTTGCAATTTGTTGGTAAAGAAAAACAAAACAAAACAAAAAATTCAAACGTGTATTTAATCCAAATCTGGTTTGCTGCAAAAAAAAAAAAAAAAAAAAAAACAAGGAATCGGTTATTTACGGGTTAAAAGCTTCGTGTGGGGAATTTTGAAAAGCAAACGACGAATTCAAGCGAACATAATGTGAACATAAAATAGCAAAATGTGAGAAGATGATTTCAAGCAATTGTAAGTAACACGAAAAGCTCTTTTTATCAACAATTAATGTTGTCTGGCGTTTAACGTTCAAGGAAATGCATGCTTTCTTCTTTGGCAGCCATGTTCAGTGATTTGAAGAAAGTGCTTCATATGACTGGCGCCTGGTCGTCAATTTGACGTTTGTGCATTGGCGTTTACATATGTTGGCGAGGATCTTAATGCACGATATTTGCGAGTACGGAGTGCCGTAATTACGTCAAACGGGCGACATTCTGCACGCGCGAAACCGCGCATTTGTCACTAGAAGTCTGGGATGTTCGCAACGCCAATGTGGCTGTCTTAACATAGTATATAGAGTATGTCTAAAATGCATATTGCGTATGGTCTTAATCAAGATATTAAGGCATATTTTTTTAAGAAAAGAAAAAAGTGGTAGCAGTAGGTTCCTGCTTGATGCAAATCTTGTGTCAGCAATAAAAATAACAAAATAAGTGGAAACATGTTGTATCATCTCAGAAATTTTCGCCACCCTCAGGAAAAAAGAACAAAAAAAAAAAAGAACAAACGTTTACTGCTGATCAACGGCGTAAATTGTAAATTCAGAAGCGCAACAGCTAAACGCACTGTACTAAAAGTACGATATTATAGGTTAAGTTTCGTCAGCTACCGTTAGTTGTGAAGAGTGCAACAATAAATTCATTCTTACAGAAATACTAGCACGAAGGGACCTGCAATGGGGCTTTTTCCGTGGCGCCTGCGCGTGTGCGCAGTTGTAGCAGACGTGTCTGTCCGCCATATTTGGTGGCGCCTACGGGACGGTATCGGTAAAGCCCCTCGATACCGAAAGTAGCGCTTTTTTTTTTTCCCTCGAGTTCCTCGAAAATCTCTCGCTCTTTCCTCCTGTACGCGGATCTCTCCCTATTTCATTCCGACGCGCCTCAGGCTGCCCTTCCGTCGAACGCTGCGACAAGTGACTGCTGGCAAACCCTCGCTAGATCGGTGTTTTCTGCATGATCTCTCAAAGGTATGAGTGGCCGACGTACCCCGACATCTAGGCTCCTTAGTTTTTGCATTGCTTGACGTCTGGAGCAGGCATGCGAGCTTTGTCGAGGCTTCGGCCGCGCATCTGCTCGGATCACTCGGTTCGAGATCAGATGGCATCTTTCGCTTCATAAACGTTCATATAATAAAATTGACCGGTGAGACAGATTGTCCTCATTTCCTCTTCAGGAGACAGGGGAGCCAGGGTGATAACCCCGCGAAATAGCACACGTTTCTGTTATGGAATGCAAAGCCGTGATCTTAAAGGGGCGATAAAACAATTTTTGCATTTTCCGCAAATACCGCTTAGAACGGATCCCCGACGTTAACCTATGAAACACGCGTTCGTTCCCCCCCCCCCCCCCCCCCCCCCCCCCCCACGCAATGGAAGTCCCAGAAAAAAAATTAAAGAAAACTGAGCAGCGTTCAGGCCCTCAACTCGCAGCCAGAACAAGCGGCCACGTGTTCTGAAGCCGATTATATGCCGCCAATGTTGATCATAGCTACGCGCTGGGGGTGGCAAAGCACGGGACACGCTCTGAGTTCCAGACATTGTTATGGCTCGGCTATTGTCGTCGTTGCAGCGATTGGACACGGGCCACTGCCCGAATTCTTCTCGAGCTATCGAACATCACGAGCCCAAATCGATTGCCACGCAATGCTCGGGTCGAATCTATGAACCGAATTCAAATATCGTGATTGGGGCGTACTGCGATCCCCACGTTACGTCATCAAATTTTGCAGAGAAGAGATTGAATGAAAATGATCGCTTTTGTCCTTGAAGTTACACCGCAACGAAGGAGTTCCTTGGTCAGTGGCGTTGCGTGCGAGTATCCTTGAGTCCCACTAGTGCTAGTAAGCTCGTGTAAAGTGAAAAACATTCCAGTTGAATATCGTTGCACCGGTCCTTTAAGGCTCGTTCACACAGTTGCGTTTGACTGCGTTAAGACCGCTTGCATCGAGCTGTTGCTATGGCGACCCTTACGACGGGCCAGTGGGGAGGCGCTCTGCTGAACGACGCAACGCAACGCTACGTATTCGACGCAACTGTGGGAACGAGCCTTTACGCTGCGAACGGAGCAAGCTACACCGCAGTTTCGTTGTCGCCACTGCTTGTGCCTTTTTGTTTCTGCCTTTACACACCGAAGTGACGGCGAGGTGAAAAACGTGAACCAGCTTTTTTTTTTTTTAATACGCGCAAGTGATTTAGTAACGCCTCGTCATGGTGGCAGTTCAATGTCGTTTCCAAAAAGCAAAACACGCGGCATACGCTCTACGGATAAAAAAAACAAAAACAAAAACAACTTCGATGGGCAACCTCAGCGTAGTATGTATTTGCATGCACGCCGTCGGAGAATGCAAGGCCGCGACACGGGAGGGCACAAATGACGGACGGAAGTGGGGAACCGAAATTGGACGGACAGCCGACAAATCAGTAATAGTGGCAAAAAAGAAAAAAGCTTAGGAGAGGAGGAGGAGGAGAATTTTTCTGGAGTGTGAGAGTGTGTCGGGCGATTAATCAGTGGCGCTTATTCACTGGCGGTCATAGCTGAGCTCGCTGCTGCTTTCTTACCACCGGGGAAGAGAGAGAGAGAGAGGGAAAAGACGCTTTTGTACGAATTTTGAGTGGCAGGTTAATCTTCTATAATCTTCTAGAGGGAGAATAGCGACGTTTGGGGAAGCCTGGGACCTACAAAGGAGAGTCCCGGTGGTAAGAGAATTTCTCCTTCCCCTCTTCTCTTGCGGTTGCCCGTGAACTGACGGGAAACTCTTCCCGGGCATGCGCTGTGAACAGTTACCTCAAATATGGCGTCCAGTGAATACCCCCTATAGAGGGGCTCTAGGTATTGGCAGTATAACCGTTTAAGCAGGAGTAAGCTCAAGGATTTAATCGCAACACGCCACAATTATGTTCAGTCTTTATTTGCAACCAACTCAGGCGTAATGGCATGTTACATTTGTTCAGAAGGCCATCAAAACGCTTCCCGAATTGTCGATAGGTGGCGCCGAACATTTGCGGAAAATGCCCATTACAGATCTTGTATGACACCGAATTAGTACTTGTAATAAAAATCTAGCGAAAATTTGAATATATATTAGAGAATGTCTGCGCCTAATAAAACGTCGACATTATGTTATTTGTATCGTTTATATTTTGCCATTTTGACGCATTCACATACTACGAATACCCAATATTTGCACCTGTTTTTACAGGTAAATACATTGCATAATTAACGTCACAAATACAATTCGGTTAAGTACGGTGACATTTTAGAGAAGCTCAATTTAAGTGTTGTAATTGTTTCACATCAACATTCTTACTTCTTAGGAGATCCAGGAGTTCCGGACACTCCCTGCGAAGATCGTTTGCCTAATGTCGCAACTTGCAGTGAAGGTGCAAGTGAGGCATGGTACTTTGACTTGGAAGAAAAAGTTTGCAGATCCATTATCGGTTGTAACTACAGTACTAATTACTTCGAAAATAGTACAGAGTGCGAGAGCGTCTGCACTCCGGGTAAATATAAAATCTTTTCCATTTACACCGCGTTTTGTTGGACTAAGTACCTTAATTCTTGAGATAAACCAAGTTCCTTTGAGGATGTGTTCAACGGGAAGTGATCATTTCGCTGGACATGTTCTTAGAGCCTCAGCGCGCATGAAATATAGCAGAAAAGAATGCATAGTAGTGTAAAATTTAGCTACACTATTTTTCTTCAGATTTTATTATTGACTTGAAGTTCAAGCAATAACCTTTGGATATACTTCCTTAACTTCTAATATGTAAAAAAGTTCAAGTATATAGGCGCCCTGATTCATTTTGAATTTCTCTATTTACCGCGTATATCTGTATCAAAACAACAAAGTTTAGGCTTGGCACCCTGATAAGACATCAACTGATTTATTATCACTCTTAGTTGTATTACTAAGTTAACAAAATAATTGACCAGTGTAGAAACCGAAGTAGTGCGTGCCGCGTCAGAAAAAAATAGAAAAGAAATTAAACGCCGCTTAAACTTGACAATCTGTTCTGCAGTGCACACCAATGGAGTAAAAAAATGGCGCTAAGAAAGGTATGATGCGTTTGACGACGTTTGTTGGGTTAATACTTACTGCGAAGAGAGCTAAACACAAACAGGAGAGAGAGGCAGACACGTACAAGGTCGTACATGTATGGCTCTCTCCCCTGTTTGTGTAAGAAGGGTCTACGGCGATCGAGTGTTCCGAGATGCGCCTTTGGCGCATAGAAACCCTAGGAAGAGCGGGCCAGTTCAAGAGTAACATAGAGAACGCCCAGGGACTGGTGCGACGACGAGGCAGCCAAGCGCCTGCTGTCATTGGTTGAGGTTGGGGAGAAAACAGAAAGCACGTGGGCACATTTGGTGGGTAAACAAATGCACGAGGTGCGCTTGGAGCAGACGAAGTTGCACGTCGTATACCGTCTGACAACCTAATAAGCTTAGGGCTGGACTTGTTACGTTCATGCTTTTTTCATTCGTTCTTCGGCGTTCTTATGGCCTAATGTCGTTCGGCTCGATCAAGCAGTTTCCGTCTCACGATGTGCGCCGGCGTCACGCAGGCACCTTAACAACGGTGAAATGTTTAACTTCGATCGGGTAACTAATAAACACGTATGTGATAATTAGTTCTATTTACACGATATATATATATATATATATATTTTCATATGTTCCCGAGAGCTCAGGAAACACAGGGCGTGACATGTCCTGAGTATCTCATGATCATCTCCGCAGCCAATGAGAGAGCTGCATTAGCCCAGAAGAGCGCCGAAGAACCAATCGCGAGGAGCCAGAACACTATCACACCTTTCTTAAGTTGTCGGTGATCATAGTGTTACTTGATCAATCAAGAGCTAAAAATTTAACGGGCTATAAAAAAAGTGTTGGGAGGATTTGTTTAGTAAGTTGTGAAGTGCAGTGGCGCAAAGCAGCCGTGAGACATATCATATATTGTTTCTAACATGGTTGCCTTTCTATTTTATCAGATAAATACTGTCTTCTAGAGAAACCACAGGAACCTGTAGATGCGTGCGTTGATCCAGAGAAGAAAACGGAACCGAATTTGGATAACCAGAAAAATTCTTCTCTGTGGTATTTTGATAAAAAGCTCCGAAAATGCGTCGAAACCGACGAGCTTTCAAGAAACACCTTTCCCTCGCAACGACACTGCCAGGCATCGTGCGCAAAATGTAAGTTCTTACAGAAATCACAGCTGCCGCTTCACTGCTGGTATTTTGCAACCTTCTGATTTGCTATGTTCGAAAGGTCCGAGTAACAAGAAGAAAACCCGAATGACTCCAGTTTAAGTGTGGGGATATAATGCATACCCCCAAAGCAAATTCGCCAGAAAAGACAGTAGTCTCAGGGTACCCACGTTAAGAAAACATGACTTTTTATGTTTATCGGGGGGAAACATATAGGAAAGCATTCACACAACTGTTGCTCAGCCAATTTGCATTCGTGGGCATGCCGTGAAAACAAAACAAAACAAATAAAGTTACGTTAATTATTAAATAATAAATGACTGAATACGGAAATAGCTATGATTATTATTTTTCATATTTAACTATAGACCTAAGGACGAGTGGGAAATCGTTACCCGAGTGTTTTAACGAGCCGCAGCTAGGACCACGTGGAGCGTAAGCTCACGCTGCAGAACCCAGGCAAATACTAGGGGCAATACAGAATGCTCTCATTTGCTTTAGACAAAACGACGGCCACGCCAAATCCTGCCCTGGTGGAGTGGTTTACCTGGCGTCTCCTCTTCCACCCCATACCTCCTCTCGTCGCCAGAGCACGTGATCGGGCGACGCCTCGGAACGCGGTGCGGTTGACGGGGTCGCCGATGCGAAGACGGTACCGCTGCCGCCATCGCGCGTGTTTCCGCGATTCTTCGTTGTCGTTCTTGATGTATTCATCCTCTTTCTCTGCAAAGAGCGTGTAACAAGTCACATGTTTCGTTACTTTTTTTGGGCAACGCTTATAACATTAGTGGCTTCCGATGGGCCCACTTAGTGACGCACAGTCGCGGACGATATTAAAAAAAAGCCTAGGCGAGCGCGTGGCTTAAAAGGCCTACCGCGCTACCTATATATAAAAAAAAAAAAAAAAAAAAAAAAAAAAAAAACTAATCTATTGTTGAGGTTTCAGCGGCTGTTGAATTTTTGACGCCACTCCCCGCTTGACTCTGTCGCTCAGTTAAAAACTGATTTCGCCGAATATGAAAGTGTTCCGCGAGAAAAAAAAAAAAAAAAAAAGGCCAAGTTAAGCTAGGCTGAGTCCACCGGGTCGCCAGGTGGAGCGATCAGTTTTCGTGCGCTTAAACTTCGCGGGATAAATGAGGAGAAACGGTTTTTGTTTTATTTAATCGAGCACTGGGAATGGGACATGTTCCTAATTCAATAAAAAAAAAATCAGGCGTATTTGTTTTTTGTGCGCACCAGTTACACAATTTTTTTTTAGATTTCTGTTTGTCTTTTGTCCCTCTTGTTCCCCTTCTCCGGGCATTATTATCGTTACACTACTATCATCGGTATTGACGCAGCAATTGTTTGCCGACCAAGTGGGGAGTGACGACAAAAATCGACCAGCTACTGAAATGCCGCTGCTCATTCAATAGTTTCGATGATAACTCAGTTTTTCTCGTTATATTGCGCTGGAGGCCATAGGAACTACGCGCTCGCTTAAACTTTTTCTTTTCTTCTTTTTTTTTTTTTATAACGTCCGTGACTGTTTTTAGCGTTTTGTCGAAGTAATCGTTTGAATGAGTTTTGAATAATTTTGCGTTTTTTTAGTGAAAATAATCGAATGTTCTGAAACAGACACTTACTCAGCGCCGTGAGAAAACCATTAAACCGTTAACTAAAAAACAAAACAAAATACATTGGTGTATGAACGTTTGTGTTACAGTTGCAAGATAGCGGAGTAAAACTGCAGATGCTAAACAGCAAAAGCATCACGTGGGTGCGTCAAAGTTGACTACATTTTCGGGACCCTAAAGAAACAAAACAAGCGCACACCAGGGCTTTCTAAAATTGATCGATTTAGTTGTTTTTTTATAACGTCCAGCAAGTTTCTGATTAAAACTATAGGTTCCTTTGTACAACGCTTCTTGAGAGCGACTGTTGCGATACCAATTTTATTTCTGTGCGGTGTGTAGTTTTCACATGCAAATTATTGTCGATATTGGGTGAAATACATTGTATATATTCCGCTCTTCGCTATTTAATATGGCAAATATTTTAATATTTTAATTAACAAGATTACTTTTTATATCCAATTCAGAGATTCAGTGTCGTTTGTCTACAAAAATGGCATAAATTTAAAACAATGATTTAAAAACCTTATACATTAATACCGATTTCCGGTAACACTGTTAAATATACTTTAATTAGAGAAAGACATCATACGAATTTCTAGGCCTCTAATTAAAGTGAATTACTTTAATTTGATTGATGTAACATTCATTATTTATAACTTTGAGTTGAGTGACGGTCCGAGTTGAGTGACGGTTCATCCGAACAACAAAGTATGTATATATATATATATATATATATATATATATATATATATATATATATATATATATATATATATATACTTTGTTGTTCGGATGAACCGGTGGATACCGTATAAAAGATAATTGGATAACGGCAGCGGACCAATACGTTCTGATCAGACAATAAAAAGTATTTATGGTTATTTATTATTGTTAATGCAGACATGCGACGTACATAAGACCTAGGTCTGTTTAACATGACACTGGCGAGTTTAAAACATATTTAGAGTAAATTTAGACCTGCGCGTCTGGACAGTTTTTGCCTGTAGGAAGCGTTTTATGTTTCATGTTTTATGCCTTCTGGGACCTTCAATGAACCAAAATACAGGTTCTTATATATATATATATATATATATATATATATATAATTGTTTTTTCTTTTGCAGATTCTGTGTGTTACGCTGAAGAAAGTGCATGGAATCAAAGACGGTGCAACCCAGAGTTAGTATGGTATTTCGACCCTATCAGGAAAGATTGTTTTTATGGAAAACGCTGCGGTAATTCAACAAACCGTTTCGCGACACGTGAGGATTGTCTTAGAGAGTGCCCATACGGTAAGAAGTTCTTCCAAGAATCTTGAAATGTGGTTTGAAAAGAGACAGCAAGAGTCATAATAACCGCACGTACACATATACGTCCAGAAAATTGGCGCACACGTGGTCCGTTGTCCTGTCTTTTTTATTCTTTTCTTGTACATCGTGCCATTGACACGCTTTTCAGTCCAATATGATGTCGGAACACACTAATATATGTTTACGTACGGTAGTGAATTGTGAACGAAAAACAACAACGCCGTTGTAATTGTAACTAGCGGGAAAATTGTTTGAAAAATGTTAGAGCGATCTGGAAATTTCTTGTTCGGATCACAATTATGCTTTCTGCCCCCAAGCTCTTGTTTTCTTTTATCTCATGAGTTAATAACAGCCTACGGTTAAAAGGGCAATAGCGGTTGGTGCGGCCGCTCGAGTTACCTTCTTATGCCAAAGTTAGCGAGAAAACTGCACTACGTGGAAAAAAAAAAGAATTTACTAAGGCGAAGTACACTATACACTCCGTGCGACGCGACTGGCGCGCCGCCGCGCGGCCGGTGCCGAAGGTAGGCATTGAGAACCCGAGAGAAAACGAAACCGAAACCACGCCGCGTACGTTGGTACGCATTAAAGTCGGAGTGGTACGGTTGCGCTGGGTTCACAGCATGAAGTGCTGCCGGTGCTGCGTCATTAAGTGCTTTAATAGTTATGCGTCGTATCTCGTGGAGACAAAGTTTCACAGTTTTTCACCTCGCCGATGTTTTGTGGGACGGCGACAACGATGGAGCCGTGCCGTACACGCGAGAAATTTGGTCTCCCGATCTTGTCTGCCATTGTATCGGCACGGCTGACATATTCTACACTGCCGCTTTGCGCTCTGCGTTTGTTTTCGTACCAGTAACGCCTACATGTGTCAGCGCCGATGGAACCAACTGAAATGCCATCCCACACTCGCGGGTATGCAGTGCCAATTTCGTTGGAGGAATGCCCTCCAAAGAAGTTTCGACCCCATCGTACGTGTCGATGATATTTCCGGACAAGTATGGCACGGAATCTGTACTTCATGAAGAAAGATTCGAACGGTAAAAAAAGTGACAAATATAAATCTAAAGAAAACAACAATGAAACTCGGAATCACTGGAGAATCGACGTTGGAGTATGGAAGTTTATGTGGTGTGCTTTCTTTCTTGATCAGCCTCCTTTTGGATGTGGAAACGCTGACACCCCGAGTTCTGTAGACAACAATTTTTTTTTTCTCGGCTTTAAAGCCACCTATCGCAAAGTGGTTCGAACTGGAAGTACCGTCCACTGGCCCCTTCCTACCTCTAAACTGTGCACCTCCCACGATGAGTGGTATTATCTGACAGCCTTTGACGGTCAAAGCCAGTTCCCATTTAGTTACGCCGCCCAAACTAAATTCCCACCTGGTTTCGCTGTGCCAACTCTTTTTGCTATAATAAGTGTTGTGCCAAGTGACGGTCATGTCAAAGTACCTGTGCGCCGAAAATCAGCACCTCGCACAACAAGTTATTACACACCAGCTGACCGCAAAAGCCCTTGGCGGCCAAACCGTGTGTTGGCCGACAACTTTGTTTTCTCGGCTTTGGAACCACCTTTCGTAAAGTTTTTTCAATTGGAAGTACAGTCCACTAGTCCCTTCCTACCTCTAAAGTCTCCACTTCCCCCAACCAGTGGTATTCCCTTGACAGCATTTTCTTGGTCAAAACCGGTTTCCATTGAGTTACGCCGCCCAAACCAAATTTTCTCGTGGTTTCCCTATGCCATTTTTTTTTGTATAATAAGTGCTGTGTCATGTTACTGTCAAGTCCAAGCACCTGTGTGCCCAAATCTGCACTTTGCACAGCCCGCTATAACACAACATTTTGGGTCCAATATTGGATATCCCGTACAGCTTTATTTCTTTATTCGTTAGAAACATAACTTTCACACCTGCTGTCTTAAAGAAACTTGGCACTCTTCGTGCACAAACTTAGTGAACATCTCACTCGCTTCCAAATATTATCGTTCCAACAGTCCTAGGTTTACAGCGACGAGCGAAATAAATTTCCCACTCAGAGCAATTATGGTGGCGGCCGTCTTGTTTTTCGGAAAATTGCTCCAACTCCTTTTTCGGCCGCAACTAGAGAAATTACCCCTAATAACGACTCAAACTCAATATATAAGAAGTGGAGAAAAGCTATATGCCCTTCTGCCCCAGCACTCGTGCAACGTCACCCTCAACTTATCGGCTCAAACAGCAAAAGTTTCGTCCGTGCGCGCTTCCGCCGCCACAGCTTGGCATGCGAAAAGGCGCCGCAGGCTGCTGAACGCGCCTCACAGTCGAACGCCAGCTCCTCCGCTAGCGGCGCTGCGCGCGTTTTTGAAAGCGCCCCCTATAGTTCCCGCACGGAGTGTATAGGCCGTTGCAGCTCAAGAAGGTTGGGCGAGAGAAAGGAAGGCCGTGGAGAAGAAGCAGACGGAACGCTGGAAAGAGGAGGAACTTTCCCCTTCTACTTTCCAGCGTTCCGTCTGCTTTCTTCCCTCCAGCCTTTCTTTCCCTCAACCTCCCTTCTAAGTACTCTAGCAGTTTTCTTTATGAGGCGTTGTTGTGTTTTTTCCCCCCTTTTCTCGTCATTTTTTGTCCTCAGTTCTTTTTTTTTTTGTATACAGGAGGACAAGGTGTGACCTCACTCACGTTGCTCACACATCATACAAAACGCGCGAGGTTCAGCGAAAACATACATACAAAAGTGTGTGCGCACATGCCTCACGCATGTTCGAATTAAGCGGGTTTTCGGGATATGTGCTTCAAACAAGTCTGCAGACATTTTTTGCATGTCCAATGTGACAGAACAGAGGAAAGAAACACGCCTCAGTCAGTGTCTGCAAGCTGCCTCTTTTTGTATGATGTATTAACAGCGTAACGGCGGCTTTTGTGTACTTCGCCAGTTGCAAAGCATGCACGCGAGGGTACATGCATACGCATTAACCGTTTTCAGCACATCCAAGCATGTAATATGCTCTTCACTATCATACGCGTTTCTCACCAAAAAAAGAAAGACAAGAAAAAGAGAACGAATGAGAGAGAGAGAGAGAGAGAGGGAGAGGAAGGAAGGAACAGATGGAAATAGAGATAACAAAACAAAGGCAAATGCTGAAAGTGGTTGGTGTGTTTGAATCAATCGGGCGTTTTTTTTGCATTTCATAAAACCAGCGAGTAATCTAACTTTCTCGGAACACAATCTATACGCCTCACTATCTAACAGATATTGCCCTGGGCGTGAAGAAAGCCTCAATTTTAATGGCAATTAAATCGGCGCTGTTTATCAGCGGCGCTATTTATCAATAGCAGAAGTGAAACATTTTTTTAGTTACTTTACGCCGTCATTTTTTCCCGTATTTATTTCAGTTGTTTTTAAGTTATATGGTAAAACATATAAAATAGCGCAACAGGAACAAGGACAAGAAGTAAACAGGACAGGCGCTATTTCTTGTCCTTGTTCCTGTTGCGCTATTTTATATGTTTTACTAAGATGAACCAACTAGCCCAACAACGTACCTTATTAAGTTATATGCTTTGCACAGTTCTGAAGAGCAACAGAATATTAGAAACACTTAACCTCACTAGAAATTTTGTAGGGCTTAGGTACCGCCATAAATTATAACGAGTTCACATCTTTTTTTTTTTTTTTTTTTTTTTTTTTTTGTACACAGCGGGTGAGATACCTGAATGCCACTTGGAAAAAGATTATGGTAGCTCTTGTCCTCCAGCTGAATCCGGTCGCGAATGGGGTGGGTCATGGAAAGCGTTCCCACTCGCTCGTGCCAGTCTGAGATGGTACTACGACTACGTCGACGGAGTGTGTAGGGCATTCATCTACCAAGGATGCGGCGGGAATGAAAACAACTTTCCAACGAAAAGAACCTGCAATGCAATTTGTAGGCACCGCACCAGGTAACTAATGTTCGCACTGAGGGTGCCTCGTGAAACGCTACCTCTTACGTGACGCTTGTTCTCTTAAAATGTGAACTAAAACTATCTCTCTTCTAACAAAATATCAACTAAAACTACCAGTCTCATATTAAAATATTCGCTAAATTATCAGTCTTGTACTAAAATATAAACTAAACTATTAGCCTCTACTAAAACTACCAGTCTTCTGATAAAAAATTAACAAAAACTATTAGTTTTGCGATTATCGCTCTTTCGTGAATTTCACGTTAAAACTACCCCTGAGGGGTTAAATAAAGCCCGCGTTTTCAGCTGCAATGTCACGTAATAAAAACTACAACATAAGTATCCGACCGTTTCTATCCGGATTATCAAATAAGAAACTGAAACTGGTATACTGAAATCGCTGTAATGAAACGCTTTTATTATGTGTTTTCTTAGCGTCATCACAGGTACTGCTTAATCTGCACTCAAAGAAAGGAAATTCCACGTCAAGTTTCCTGTCACATCTACGAAAGGCCACGCGTGGCCAGGGGGAGGCACGACATTATGTACTATTTGGTCTAGAGTAGACCACTCAAATAAAACTTCATGTCTACAACCAAATTTTCCTTGAGTTGATTATATGTGTATTTCGGTTGAATGATAAAAACTAATTTTAATAAAATAAAAACAAGCGTGTTTCAAGAAAAACAGCTCACACCAAGCAAAAATAATCATAGTCTCTAATGTGGATATTTGGTTTGTGGAATCCCGAGGAAATAAAACCAGTGCCGTTTATAAATGGTCCAGAAAGGTTGGTTACACAGTAGAGAGAGCGCGCCATTTTGAATGCTGTGCACTGAGAACACGTGCTACCAGCTGTAAATGCAGTCAATCTCAACAGTGTAAAAGTAGCAAGTGTTCTTGAAGGATTCACGAAATTTTGACGCAAATGAGGGAGTACATATATATACATTATCCAGTCCTACCCAATTGGACGCTTTGTGGTGCCACGCGGTGCCAGGAGCTGGCACTTGGAGATTAAGTTTCTTCGTATTAAAGCTGTCCCGTGGCACCCCCCCCCCCCCCAAATTGAAAAAAAAAAAAAAAAAAAAACTTCAGAGTCACTCGATGTTTTATAAATTATATATACACCACAAAACTGAATGAAAATTTCCTTATATCACAAGCTAGAACAATCGCCGAAAAGCATCGGCTAGCCCCTTGAATCAAAATGAACACATATTTTATACTTCGTGATGTTCATTCATTTATCAATATTCAGCATTGGTAGAGCGTTTGCCTCTCGGGTTCCAATCTCTGTGGTGTATGCTGAATACAAGTAACCTTACTTGCCAATGTCATAATAAAAAATAAAAAAAAAGCCAGAAGAACATATAAGAAGCCAGTCTTGCACTAGAGATGGATCCTGTCTGTCACGCTGTCACAAACACCGTAGATATAAACCGCCGTCAATCCTCTCCCTTTGTAGGCCTTGTTTGCATCTAGTTTTCGGAGCTTTCAGTTTTCAGTCGACGCCGTGTCGGTGACAATATTTTTAAACAATTATTGTTTATTTTTTAAAGGTAAAAAAAAATGAAAGACGCGTTTACAGATCTCTGTAATGCGAAACTAGAGCGCAGCTTTTGAGGAAGAGGAGGGGAGCGGACGGAGGGGGAGGGCTGCCCCTTCGCCTCCTCCGTACCCTCAACTCCTTTCCCCATCCTCCTCCTCCTCTTCTCCTGCCGCTGAATGTGTTCATGAGTGACGTGACGAGAAGTCGTGACGTCATTTTCCCTGCTAAGTTTAGCGGGGAAACTGAATTGGTGTTGAGGTCACGTGACGTCAATTTCCCCGCTAAATTTAGGAGGGGAAACGTTTCATAATGCAACGCGCGCGGTTACGCCGACGCGGACGTTCACGCCGCTCAACCCGGAAATGGGCGCCCAAGAGCTGCGCTCTAAAATAATTTATGTATGTGGAGCAGTTCACCCCTCAAAAAATCAAAGGTAAAAAAGACTTGGGCACATGTGGAACACATTTGCAGTAAATCGCTTGAAATTCAGGACACGCGAAAGTCGTTTTTTGTTAATTTTGAGAAACCAAGGTATTTATAGCACAAAAATGCAATGTATATGGTTTCGTTAAAGCCATATTTAAGGTTACATGCAGGTCGATGGATATCAACCCGTGGTTCATTTTTCAAATAGGGACTACTTTTATATCTCCCAAAATTCGTGCGATTTCCACATGTTTTTTTTTTTTTTTCAAATGTGTTTCCACCCGGTTTATATGGTGCTATTTTGATTGCAATTTCTCAATAGCAAAATCACTCGTGCGGCGAAAAGAAAACGTTTGGTGGAATCCGCGGTGTTTAACGCCGAAAGAAATATTGTCACGGGTGGTGAGTCGTGAGCAATAAACAAGAAATAAATGAACGTTTAATGTGGCGAACTTGTGCCAAAAATAAAGAAGGAAACAGAAGAAAGCAGAGCGTCGCGGACGTCGAAGTCGGCGTGTCAGCAGAATCGAGCGCTAGGGCGAGACTGACTCGACAAGGTCCCGGGCGGCCTCTTATCTAGAGTGCGTCGCTATCTCGAAGATTCGGCGAAAGCGGCTCGAGCGTCGCGTGATCGGGCGAGAATGAACACGCACTTTCTTGAAAACAAAAGCAGGAATAAATGATAGAAGTTACATGCGGTACATGAATAAACGAGAACTTTCTGGAGGTCCGTGACCGAGCGTTGCTTTCTCAGCCCTGGGCGCGGCATTATCCCCCCCTTTAAAGTGCATCGTCCCGATGCAGCACAAAAACGGAAAACAAAAAACAAAAGGACAGCAGAATTGCTAGCCGGAGTTCACAGTCCACAGTTCACTCGTCTACGACAGTGGAGAGTGCTATCGTTCGTAATACGGCTTCAGCCGGACGACATGCACCACCTCGGGTCGCGGCTGACGTCTTGCAGATGGGCGCGTTCCGTCGGGTAGAACTTCGTAGTTCAGATCGCCGAGGCGTCGGATGATCTTGTAGGGCCCAAAGTAGCGCTTCAGGAGTTTTTCGCTGAGACCGCGACGACGAATCGGCGTCCACACCCAAACTCTGTCTCCGGGCTGGAAGTGGACGTCGCGGCGGCGAAGATTATACCGGCGAGCGTCGACATGTTGCTGGTCTTGAATTCGTAGTCTGACTAGCTGGCGGACCTCTTCTGCCCGTTGAGCAACCACCTGGGCGTCATCGCTCCCGTCGTTGACTGACTCGTGCGGCAACATAGAGTCTAGCATAGTCGTCACCGCCCGGCCATACACCAGCTGGAAGGGCGTCACTCCTGTGGTCTCTTGCACTGCTGTGTTGTAGGCGAACGTGACGTAGGGCAGCACTTCGTCCCAGGTCTTGTGCTCCACGTCGACGTACATAGAGACCATGTCGGCGATTGTTTTGTTGAGCCGCTCCGTCAACCCGTTGGTCTGCGGATGGTATGCCGTTGTTCGACGGTGTTCCGTGTGGCTTAGACGCAGGATCTCTTGGGTCAACTGTGCCATAAACGATGACCCTCGGTCTGTGATCAGTACTTCGGGGGCGCCATGGCGGAGGACGATGGACTCGATGAAGAACTTGGCGACTTCGACAGCAGTCCCCGAGGAAAGGGCTTTCGTCTCGGCGTAACGAGTGAGATAATCGGTGGCGACGATTATCCAGCGGTTCCCCATCGTCGACGGTGGAAAAGGACCCAGCAAATCCATTCCAATTTGCTGGAAGGGCTTGGTTGGCGGGGTAATCGGCTGAAGGAGACCTGCTGGCTTTGACGGTGGTTTCTTGCGTCGCTGGCACTCATGGCACGATCGTGTGTAGAGGTGGACGGTCTTCGGAAGCTTTGGCCAGTAGTACTTGTCACGAATCCGGGCAAGGGTCCTGCTGTAGCCGAGATGTCCGGCCGTTGGGTCGTCGTGGCACGCTTGAAAAATTTCTTCTCGGAGGCTGGCGGGGACAACCAGTAGCCAGGGGGTTTCGCTGGTTCCGAAATTCTTTCTGAAGAGCACGCCTCGCCGCAGGACAAAGCTCGGTAGGTCCCGAGAAAAGACCCGTGGGACAGAGCCTCCTCGACCTTCGAGGCTGTCGATCACGGAGCTAAGTTCCGCGTCGTCGCGTTGCAGTGCCCTCATGTCGGTAGCGTCAACTGCGCCTAGAAAACGGGCGTCGTCATCGTCGTCCGCGCCGGAGATTGGAGGTTCGACTGGAGCCCTAGACAAACAGTCAGCGTCATTATGCTTACGGCCGGACTTATGCACAATGGTTACGTCGAATTCCTGCAGTCGAAGGCTCCAGCGGGCGAGGCGTCCGGACGGATCCTTGAGGTTTGCGAGCCAGCAGAGGGCGTGGTGGTCTGTGACCACGCGAAACGGGATCCCGTACAAGTACGGGCGGAACTTGGTTATCGCCCAGACGACAGCAAGACATTCTTTGTCGGTCGTTGAATAATTTTGTTCTGCCTTAGACAGCGCCCGGCTTGCGTAAGCGATTACTCTCTCTGCCCCTTCTTGTCGCTGAACGAGTACCGCACCGAGACCGGTATTGCTGGCGTCCGTGTGGATTTCAGTCTCCGCCGACTGGTCGAAATGTCCGAGGATAGGGGGCGACTGGAGCCTTCGCTTGAGTTCGTCGAACGCTTGCTCTTGCTCCTCTCCCCACTGGAACTGCACGTCGTCTTTCGTCAGATGCGTCAGCGGTGCAGAAATTTGCGCAAAATCACGAACGAAACGTCTGTAATAGGCGCACAGCCCAAGGAATCTTCGAACGGTCTTCTTGTCCGATGGCTTCGGGAACTCGGCGACAGCGGACGTCTTGGCGGGATCAGGGCTTACACCCTGAGCACTCACGACGTGGCCCAAGAATTTGAGCTCACCATAGGCGAACCGACACTTGGAAGGCTTGAGGGTCAGCCCAGCAGCTTTGAAGGCCTGTAGAACGGCTCGCAGTCGTCTCAGGTGCTCGTCGAATTCGCTTGCGAAGACCACAACATCGTCGAGGTAGACGAGACAGCTTTGCCATTTCAAGCCGGCAAGGACGGTGTCCATAACGCGCTGGAAGGTTGCCGGGGCTGTGCACAGCCCGAATGGCATTACTTTAAACTCATACAGTCCGTCCGGCGTGACGAAGGCCGTCTTCTCACGATCTCGTTCGTCGACCTCAATCTGCAGTACCCGCTCTTCAAGTCCATCGACGAAAAGTATCGGGCGTGGCGTAGTCGGTCCAGGGTGTCGTCGATGCGTGGCAGTGGGTAGACGTCCTTTTTGTTACGGCGTTCAGTCGGCGATAGTCCACGCAGAACCGAAGAGTCCCGTCTTTCTTTTTCACCAGGACTACCGGTGAAGCCCACGGACTGCTTGAGGGCTGGATAATGTCGTCGTCAAGCATTTCTTGTACCTGCTGCTGGATGGCTTCCCTTTCTTTCACGGAGACCCTGTACGGCGGCCGATGCACAGGGAGTGCGTCGTCATCAGTAATTATCTGATGTTTCGCAACCGTCGTTTGGCGCACTTTCGACGAAGTGGAGAAGCACTCAGTGAACTCGGCGAGAAGGTCACGAAGTTGTCGTCGTTGTGGGGCTGGGAGGGATGGGTCGATGTCGAGCTCTGAGGACGTGATTGTCTTGTTCTGCGTCGGAAAGGCGTCTTCTGAGATCACGGCGATCGCGGCTGAGTCTTCGATTTCCTCGACGTAGCCCACAGTTGTACCCTTTGTAAGGTGCTGCGACTCTTGCCGGAAATTGGTGACAAGGGCTACGGTACGCCCGTCCTGGAGCTCGGTTACGGCTCTTGCAATGCCAATCCCTCGTCCGAGGAGAAGTTGGACGCTTCCTTCGAGCAGTGCTACACCGCAGGTGGCTCCTTCGGTCCCGACAGGCACAAAGACACTCGACAGCGGCGGCAGGTTTACGTGGCTGGCGAGGACTCGCACTGCAGCTAACGTCGGTTTGGTATTTTCCACCGATGGGGCAGGCTTCCGAAGCGTCAGCTTGTTCTCCGCAAGGTCGATGATGGCGCCGTATTCACACAGGAAGTCCATTCCGAGAATGACGTCCCTCGAACAGTCTTGCAGAACGACGAACTTCACAGGGCACGTCTCACCGTGGATCTCGACGCGGGCAGTGCATCTCCCGACTGGTGTAATGAGGTGTCCTCCGGCGGTTCTTATTTGTGGTCCATCCCACGGCGTCATGACTTTTCGAAGGCGGCGGGAGAGCCTCCCACTCAAGACTGAGTAGTCTGCTCCGGTGTCCACGAGTGCGGATGCGTCGTGGCCGTCGATGACGACGTTTAGGGTATTGGACACCACTGCAGCGGCGTCGTTTTGGTCTCTGGTGGCGTTCGAGTGGGGGCCCCCCGACGTTCGTGGAGGATCTTGGCGTCGGTCGTCTTCGGCAACTCCACCTCCAGGGGTTGCCGCGCCTAGTTTCCCCGGCGAGGAGCGAGGGGGGACAGGCTTTCACGTCGCGGTCGGTGTATCGGCGAAGCTGGACGTCGCGGTGACGGCGACCGGAACTCTCGGCGGGACGCAGGCTCGGGGGACTGAGGTCGTCGCAGGTACTCGTCGATCTCGATAGGGCGTTCACCATGACGGGGGCGCGGGTCGTTCGGGTGGAACCCGCGTAGCCCGAGTCGTCGGTATGGGCATCGGCGGTAGGTGTGGTCCGCTTCCCCGCAATGGAAGCACAGAGGGCGTCGGTCGGGCGTTCGCCACAGGTCGGTCTTGCGGGGTGCGCGAGGCTCCGGGCAGGCGTACTGGACCTGGTCGTCGTGGCATCGGTCGTGCTGCGGCGCAGGAGACTGACGTCGGGGCGGCGTGACATAGGTGCGGCGAGGAGGCGGTGGCCGTCGGGCCACTGCGGCGTAGGTCAGGGCGGGCTCTTCGGGTGGTGCCACGCAGGCAGGAGCCTCCGGTTGAATTGCCCGCTGGACTTCTTCGCGCACCACTTCGGCGATCGACAGCTCAGCCGGCTGGTTGGCAGCAGGCAGCAGCTTGCGGAGCTCCTCCCGGACGATGTCGCGGACGATTTCCCGAAGGCCGTCGACACCGGTGGCGTTCAGGTCTAGTCGGCAAGATGCGGCGGTTCGAGGAGCAGGCACGCCGGCGAGTCGATGGTAATGGCTTGCTCGGGCCGACAGCGCTCGCTCGATGTTAGTGGCTTCAGCCACACAACCGTCGACGGTTGTCGGGGGATGGCGGACAAGGCCCCCAAAAATTTCAGCCTTCACGCCACGCATGAGGACGCGGAGCTTCTTCTCATCGGCTGCCTCCGGATCGGCTCGGGCACATAGGCGCATGACATCCTCTACGAAGCTTGTCACGCTTTCGTTGGGGCCCTGCACCCTTGTTTGGAGAAGGTCCTCCGCTCGCTGCCGACGGTGGTGGTTGGGGAACGTTCGCTTCAACTCCGCGGCGCAGGACTCCCACGTAGTGAAGGACGCTTCGTGGTTTTCAAACCAATGCCTCGCAGTTCCTTCAAGCGCGAAGTAGAGGTTGTGGAGGTATTGTTCAGTCGTCCATCCGTTGTGGCGGGCTACACGTTCGTAGTGTTGCAGCCAGTCTTCAACGTCCTCGTGGACGTCTCCGTGGAAAGGCGTTGGAGTCCTGGGTGCGATCGGCAGGTACACAACGGCAGAAGCGGCCGGGGTCTGCGCCTGGTTGGCCATCGTCGTCTTCGGCTTGGTCGTGGGTGGCAGAAGTCCGTGTTCCGGGGGTAGACCTCGGATGCGGCGACTTGACCGGGTCTCGATCTGGTCTTCGTCGGGTCCTCCGGAGCTGGGGTTTGGACTTGTACTGCGGGAACTCGGAGGGCTGCGCTGCACGGACATGCGGTACCCCGCACCTCCACCAGAATGTCACGGGTGGTGAGTCGTGAGCAATAAACAAGAAATAAATGAACGTTTAATGTGGCGAACTTGTGCCAAAAATAAAGAAGGAAACAGAAGAAAGCAGAGCGTCGCGGACGTCGAAGTCGGCGTGTCAGCAGAATCGAGCGCTAGGGCGAGACTGACTCGACAAGGTCCCGGGCGGCCTCTTATCTAGAGTGCGTCGCTATCTCGAAGATTCGGCGAAAGCGGCTCGAGCGTCGCGTGATCGGGCGAGAATGAACACGCACTTTCTAGAAAACAAAAGCAGGAATAAATGATAGAAGTTACATGCGGTACATGAATAAACGAGAACTTTCTGGAGGTCCGTGACCGAGCGTTGCTTTCTCAGCCCTGGGCGCGGCAATATCATACCATGTGAAGCAAGCGGAAACACACACGTGCGAAAAAGTATGCGGAAATTGAGCAAACATTGAAACATAAAGAAGATATATATACATATATTTCCACGCCAGGAAAAAAAAAAAAGCGAATGACGGGTTGGTGTTTATTGCGCAGAGACCTTAAATGCTTTCAACAAAACTATATAGTATTTGATTTACGTCCAGTGAAATCAAATTTCTCGCACATCCGTTCCAGCCTTTAAAAAACCGCATCAGCGAAAGACTGACGATTTGTTTAAACCGCTTACTGCTAGACTAACCCCTGTACCTTGACAAGAGCATCGCTCCAATCGAGATGTTGTAACCCCAAGGCCACTTTGCTAACCAACAACTCTGACACAAAGAACAAGTCGCGTGGCTTTGGCTAAAACGTGCCTTTAATAATTAGGCGGCACGCAACATGTACTGTGTGTCAGAGTTGTTGGTTAGTAAAGTGACCTTGGAGTCAAAATTAACATCTTGATTGGGACGACGCTTTTGTCAAGGTACATGAGTTAGTACGGAATTGAGTGGTTTAAATAAATAGTCAATCTTTCGCTGGTGCGGTTCCTGCTTGTTAAGAGCATATTTAAGATATCTGTGCGATAAACACAAACCTGTCATTCAATATTTGTTTTCAAGGCGTGGAGTTTTAACTTTTATTTCTATTTTCGTGCGATTTTCGCATGCTTTTTCACACATGTGTTTCCGTCTGCGTCACATGGTACGATCTTTCTTGCGATTTCGCAGTTGCGATGTTGAGGTCCGCAGCTTCCACCAAACTTTATTTGCAGCACAAGTGACTTCGCGACTGCAACCTCGCAATCATAATAGCACCTTATAAATTTAGCGGGAACATATGTGCAAAAAAAAAAAAAAAAAAAAAAACAATGCTGAAATCACACAAAAACAAATAAAAAAAAAAACGCTTTCTAATGATTAATTTTAGCCCAAACCGCGCGACATGCTAACACTGGGGCTTATTAACTTGCTTCGCGCCGTAGCAATAATTTAATGACACTGCCGTTCTGTCCTTGAAAACGTGGCGCGATTGTTATCTACATTAAAATGCTTAACGAGCGCGTAGGTAACGGCAGCGACAGCAGGAAAGAATGAACACTCACCGTTGCGTGTCTATTCTTTCCTTCTGTTGCTGCTATCTAGTTTGTAGAAACGCAATGGCACGAAGGAAACTGGCGGCAAACACCGCCTAACAAAAAAAAAAAAAAAAAAAAAAAAAAATAGAGGGGAAAATTAATTCACCTCATTAACTCATGAGCACATTAACAAGAGGTCATTGGACCCGATAATATTGTCCGATAAAACGATATAATAGCGATTGCAACTGATTCGCATCCGCGTCACGTACTTCTCCTTTATGCGATCATCACCACGTATACGTAGACTGTGGCAAGGAATTCCAGAGGCATTATGATCGAGGGTAATTGAAGAGTTTTCAAGAATAATAGGGGGGGGGGGGGGGGGGGGGATGGCATCACGGGCGGCAAAGAAAGCGTGGCCGAAGCACTCTCACTGAGTGCAGAGTCCGCTGTGTTTTCGTATTTGTTTTCATGGTTTTCCCGCATTTTCACCTCCTTCAACTTTTCTCTAACTCGCCACCTCTCCCCTTCCTTCGTACACGTGATATAGTGAGTTGACCCCTAAGCTGAGAGCGCGGTAAGAGCGACACGCTCGCCGCTACAAGCAACGCTCTACCTTTCATCACCTGACCCTGCTCTCTGTGCATTAGCATGGCTGGGAGCGAGAACACATGGCGAAGGATAGACGTACGACATGAACCAACGAGCAAAAGGGGTAGAGAACTGACAACCTTTGGATCTTTCCACGAGCTTTCTGATTGGCTGTCTGGGGAGTTCCTTCTCCTTTCCCTGAATTCCACCCTCCTCAATTACGGCGCTGCGTATTTCCGTCACAAAGCAACTTATTTCACGCTTGGGTGGACTGAGGTAAACCACTACGGAGGTTACCAGTCGTCTGAGCCAATCGGCTGCCGAGTGCGCCGTGACACGTGACCTTGCAGTGAGGCGCAGCGTCTCGTTGAACACGAGGTCACGCGAGACACTCTCGAGGTTGGATCGGCTGCGGTGGTTCGTTACGACAGCGGTTGTCCACTTGGGAATGGAAAACGAAACTGTTGATGCGAGGCGTCGTTAATTAGTGGGGACGAGCTGTGGTGGTTAAGTGTGTGGCAAACAACAAACTTCAAGGCAGTAGGAGAGGCTAACACAGTCTCCAGTTCGCTGTCGCAGAGACAGTGTATGACGGAACCGCAGGCCAAGGAGGAGAAAGCATGGAATTGACTGCAAAGTTAGCGCATGCTTGTATGGTACGTGCCGTTTTCAAATCTGCTTTGCTTGGTTTACGCACTGCCGCGGTTTTTAGATTCGCAACTTTCAGCGATGGGGGCGCCGCGGTGTGAGAATCACGCTCCTATAGCTCCTGGATGGTCGGCTTCAATTTAGAGGTGTTTGCTTGCACCTTCCTGACGCGGAAAATATGACTTAATTTGGCTCTCACATCGCTCGTATTTAAAAAAACTAGAATTTCTTACGCGAACTATAGTTGAGCCGTTCTTCGAGAATCATCCAGATGACAGCCATTTTGATAGGGGCTAGAGCGGCCGCTATACGGCGCGAAAGTTGCACATTGTTGGTGACAGGTTAAGAATTCGGTAGATTCTCTGCCTCCAGCGCTAGCTCTCTGCCTTCGATAACGCTCCTTCGCATGCTCAGCCAAAGCACGACGGAAGGCAGCCAGCGCGTGCTAGATATGGTGCTTCTACTCAATTCTTGGCCTGTCACCGAGTATTGGTGACGTGCGCGATTGAAAGCGTCGCTGTGGTCGACCTGTCACGATTGTCTGAATGCCGACTATGACGTCAGCAAAGGATTTCTCTTCGGCGGAAATGAGAGGAATGTAAGAACTTTAATTTTGACGGTGTTGGCAGTGTTGCTCTAAGAGCGCAATGATTTCAAGCTTTCACCATGCTAATTACAAACACCATCCAACTTGTTGTTCGCAAGGTAATGACGTCACGAGAGGGAACCACAGGAGGGCGCCACCAAAACATCTCGCCGCTAATACACAACTTGCACGCGACGCGCTGGTCGCCTTCCTATTTGTTCTTGCACTGAAATACAAATTCGACGCTGCGAAAGGTACGCGATCAGTAGTAAGGTCAATACAATGGTAGTTAATATTACGTCAGATGCTGAATTGAAAAAGAGGACCCCTAAGATGAATTTTTTGACGAGCTAGGTTAATTAAAAAAAATAAATAAAAATAAACTGCGTGGGAACATTTCGTTAAACGGGTAAACTTTTCAAAATTTATAATCGGTACTAAAGCTAATAGCGAAGTCGTTAGGTGAATTTTTAAGCCTCGTTTTTGAGGCTTGTCAGCTATTGTACATTTCTGACGATTGAGAGCCATTAAAGTATATTACGCTAATGTTACTGATCGAGGAAAGCAAAAGTTACACGGGGGCTTCCCACTTTGAACGGGTCTGCCACTGGACGTGCTTGCGGAGAACAGGCGACAATGAAGGCAAGATTTTGCTGTTTTTTATTGCGACTACCTTGCGAAAATATTACATACGCAAAGAAAGGAGAGGCTCAGGGTTCGAAGAAACGCCACGTAGTCGGGTTTAGATTGACCTCAAGAAAGCGCTTTTTGCGCTTTGAAGATTGTTAGTTTTCAACATCTTTTTCTCGTCGTAATGACTGTTTTCAAGATCAATTCTAACACTCATGTAGCCCTAGTGGACGATCTGAGGGCCGGACCTACATTTAGTGATAAGTGCACAGCTCAAATGAGATGCTTCGATGGAGTACACCGACAGTTCCACGTTGAGTCAGGCGCGTCACAGTATGCCACAATCTAACCAGGAAGCGTTGCGAAGAATAAATGAAATGATGAACAGAACAGCGCACACAAAGACAAGGAACATGCAGGACACACAAGCGCTGACTCGCAACTGAATTTATACACAAAAGAAAGAAGAAGAAACCTTTTCTCTGTCCTTGTCTTTGTGTGCGCTGTTCTGTTCATCATGTCATCATACCAACTCGCCCAACTTACAACACTTCTGGAATAAATGAAAGCTGGTACTCTACACATTGCATAAGTGAAATTAAGGCTTCGACTCATTTGTATTTACGTTATAATGTTTCGGTTCCGCCACCGCTCTGAAACAAAGTACCCGCCGTAGCAAATGCAGCGGCACGTGCCTCAGAGCTGGCGAGTCACTCACAGTTCCACGAATACCTTATCGATAACCCAGAGCTCGAGGAACGCCACTGTAAAGGCCTGCTCACAGTAGCGTTTTAACTCCGATAGTCTACAATGCTCTTGCGGCTAACGTCGAGATCATCAATATCGATATCGATCATCAATATCGATTTGACGCACGCGCAAGTACACACGCACGCAATCATGCAAGCTCTTGCACGCCTGCATACACACACAAGCACACATAATACACACGCGTGCGCAGACACATACAGACGCACCCAAACAGATACATGCACTCACACACAAAAAACCTTAATTTTAGAAGGATTCTCAAAAGGTGACTGATTGAGCCGAACACATAATGGGTTCGACTACCTGTCAGCGTCAACTTCACTCGACACTAATGTGCAATAAAACAACATCACGAAGTACTGATCACAAGAGTTATCTGTTACGTCCCCTGCGTCGAGGAATAAATCACGAATACTTTTGATTGCCGCCGTGACAGTAAATCCTTCCAAGTCGAGGTGTGGATCTTGATTGCATGATATTAAGTAGCCATGTCTCGCTGATACGTACCCTGTTAATATGGGTACTCCGTTACAGAGACGTTTCTGGGGACGAACTGTACAAATGCATGCATTTTTGCCTCGTCATCATAAAAAAACTCATATTATGGACGTTTTTTGGGGGGAGCGGAGGTGTTTATATTAAAGAAACGACACCGTAAAAGCAGTTTCTCAAGGGGTATTCACGCGGGGGACGCTTTTCGGGGAAGGACGTGCATGACGTCAGTGATCGGCGAAACCAGCGGGACTCCCTCCCCGGCTCCAGCATTCACACGAACTGCGGGGATGGATGGATGAATGAATGCTAACGGCTGTACTTTTTATAACGGATGGTAGCTTGCGCCACCTAGGGGACACAAGAAGGAGGTCAGCATTAGATGACGAATTTAACGGTGGCACTCTCGACAACTGGGAACGTATACGCTCAGGGAAGTCCAAAAATGGAGGCGTATACATGAAACCCCGATACGTGATTATGACGGCAGGGCTGTTAGATGGAAAGGACAAAAAAAATACTTTCTGCTACTTTTAGCAGAAAGCATTTTTTTGCTTTCTGCTAACTAAGGACGTGGAATCAAAAACCAGTGGTGCGAGGAGCGGCTTGAGGCACACCGTGGCTTGAGGATAGCATTGATGAATATCGAAGATTCCTTCGGGTGCCTCGTGTGACATTCGCACTAGCGCAGGCCACAACAAGTTAGACGATCCTGATGCCACTGCCGGCATCTTGTTGAACAAAAGTTGCCAGACACGCAAAAAAAAAAAAAAAAAGAACAACCGCCAATTGCAAAGAGGTTTCACGTTTGTGCAGCCCGAGCAAAAGCTCCCTCATCCCCCGGGGATGTCTACGTCAGCACGGCTCCGCGCAAAAGCGTGACGTTGTTACCACGTGATGCGCATCCCGGAAAGCAAAGGAAGGGATTTCTTCCTCGCGTGAATACCCCTTAAGGTTCGCGCTACTGCATATGGTGATTTTTGTAGAACCAATTAGCTGCTTACCTAAATAAATAGATATCCAGTCAGGCGCTGCTATTATAGACACCACACTACATGTAAACAAAACCTTTCGGGACCGACGTGTCCCTATACAACTCTGCCTCGTTAATGAAAAAAAAAATTAAGGTTTTAATTTACGCTAACTAAACCAGTGGTTGAGCACACGGGGAAATTCGATGACTTGCCCGCCACGTTTTTGTCTTACCTGGCGAGGAACGCATAACTGAAAAGCTTCATCACACCTCGCAATGCTTGATTTAGATTCAGAGCGCAATATTCAGACCCGGCACGTGTCTAAGAAACTTAATAAGCCGTGCAAAGCAATGGTTCGTGAATCCTAAGGAAGGTCACACGTAACGAGACCCAGTAAACAATGACTTCGTTGAGCTCTCTATACCCCTCTCTCTTTTTCTCTTTCTCCCACATGTAGACAAACATAGCGGGGATATTTTCCTCACGGGCACTTACCAAGAATGTCACTGCCGTTGGAGGAACTTCTCTCCCTGTTATGCTGCGCTAACGACCTACCGGCTTATTTACTTTAATGATACGCCTCGCCACTTTTTAAATACCTGCTTTCGCTGACTAATTCTCTTTGGATAATTACATCTTTTACGGTGTCTTAGACACCCTTAATAAGAATTGAATAAGGCCAACGTACCGTTTACAAAGAAGCCGCCACCAGGTGTGGGCACATGCGCGTGAGCAGGAACCAGATTCGCGTCAAGTAGAGCGTCTGCGCACGTCAAGGCCGCGTGTTAATGCATATAGTGCCAACCTCGTAATAATTAGGAATGTCACGAACCTACCCAGGTTCGATTTCGACCAAGTTGGAATCTCGATTTTTCGACCATGTTCGAACGAGCTGGAACAATCTGGAAGAGAAAATGTGCAATATTTGTGCTTATTGGCTGCTTATTGGGTGCTTATTGGCTGGGCGAATGCGCCCTTCTATCACTGTTTCACATTACTAACGAACGAAATTATTAAAAGTGCGTATTCTTTCTTTTATACATTGTGTAAACATTAGTAATCTATTTATAAAAGATAAAATGAACTACTTTCTAACTTGCGTGTTTCTCAAAAATCGAGATGTTTGTTTAGAAGCCGGGAAACCCTCTTCTTGAGTCGAACTTCGTCGAATTTTGCAAAGAGGTTGAAGGCTCGGCGAACAGGTCGAACCCCAATGTTCGAAATCGAACCTCGGGTTCCGCGAAAGTTCGCAACGTCAAAAGCGCAAGGCCTTTTCTGTTTAGGGTATTCACACGAGGGAGAAATCCCGAGGATTTCTCCCCGGCACGCGCATTCCACGACGAAAACGTCAAGCTTTGCGATGGGCAAAAGCCTCGCGTTTTCATCTCGTGATGCGCGCGTGCCGGGGAGAAATCCCCGGGATTTCTCCCTCGTGTGAATGCCCCTTTATTCGCTTAGCGATGATAGACAACGCGCAGAAACATAACAAACACCATGATGGTGTGGTCTTGACGCTGTCTGTTCGTTACCATTAGCTCGTAGCCTCGCCTGCATCTCAACTTAAAGGCCAAAGACTAGACTCGACATTCTGCAAGGCAGAACATCCTCCTCACCATTGGGGGAAAATTGGAAAGCGCGAACTGGTCGTTGGTCTTGAAGGTGAAACGTAGTAATATTGTCTCGCGGTTCGTTCTGAAGCTTTGGCAGCTGGTTCAGAGAGCGAGCTACATTTGGGCGGGGAATGAGCGTTAGGCAATGCTCCTTTAATTTTTGCAGTATAAAAAAAGAAAAAAAAAAAGAACGCGCTAGTTTTATGGGACCAGCTGTACTGAAAATGTAGATACGTACATACAGTATAGCCACATTTATACGTAATCATCGGACCTAATTAGGCACTTCTAATAACCTCGCGCGTGCTTTCGGATACCTTCTTTCAAAAACGCTCACACCCGATTTCTCGGTCATTTCATGAGGCGTCAGCAAGACCGCCAGTCGCTCGCTCCAGACGTACACAATGTATGGAGGAAACGTCGCCAAGTAAAGACGCACAGACGACCTTGACGATGGGGGTCGGGGAAGAACGCCCGTGGCAACTGACAGTCTTGGTGAACGCGTGAAGGAATGATTGAGAACGCGGCTAGGAGGCAACATGTTTTAAAGATGTAGTCCAAGCGCCTGTGCCAGGTCACAACAATTGTCCAAATTTGTGCAGTGAGTGCGAGTAGACGTAGCTACTTATGTCGATAAATTTTGTGTATACTATGTGTTTCTACCTCAGATCGTGCGGTGAGGGTCCGGGTTATATTGTTATCTTTATGTAAACAAAAATATATGTTAAGGTCATGTACTTGGCAGGAGCATTCAACTGTACGCGAACGCCATATGTAATTTTCTTCCGAAGGTATAAAATTTCGAAGCTGGAGGCGTGGACATCGCCATGGTTTCGCCGCGGTACTTTGCACAGCCGTCAATTTCACACCGAAGCATACACGTAGTAATAAATATCTATACTTATTTCATGAAAGGCTTGCGGTATCTGCACAATATAATAAAAATTACAATAAAAATTTATATGCAAAACAAATTGATGAAACATGTTGAAGGAATTTGTTTCAGAGTCATATTAACAAATTATTTAGTAACAAACTACTTCATATAAAATGACACAAATATATTGAAATAATCACCTTTTGAAAGAGGTTTACAAGTATATAATAAAGCTGTGCTTTGCAAATATTGTAGCTGGGTTACTTATTAAAGCAAAAATTCTGCTGACTTCAAATCTGGCAAAAATTGGACATCAATGTTAAAAAAAAAAAAAGAACACGACATAACTTTTTTTTTTTTTTTTAACTCTTTTTAACCGTTTACAGCGACTTTAACAACCCTCTGATTTCAAAATCTTCAGTAACAGATGACCTCCTTGAGAAAAAAAACAACAAAAAAAAAAAAAAAAAACGACAAAAAACCTTTACTCAAATTGAGTTAGCTCGTCTTCGTTGTAGGGGCTCCAAGGATACATTTTTTTTTACAACCGACATAAGCTCTGCAGCTGTGCTGCTCTATCGTAAAGCGTAAAACGTTATGCTGTCCATAGTTTCGTTTTATATGTGTTTTCTTGCGTTGCCTCCTACCGCCCCTTCCCTTTAAAAAAAAAAGAAAAAACACGATCTATCGGAGTGTATTTTACGAATCACAGTAAAAAGCTGCGCATGCCTTATATATGAATAATGTCGATGGATTTAATAGTTTTCAATTATGCACACCATATTTGTAATTGAAATGGCACCTTTGAATTGAATACTTATAAAGTTAATTAGAAATTGTAATTATTAACGTAATTACATTCAAACACTTATTTTTCGTCTAAATTTGCCCTTTGGCAGGAACCATTAATACATCCAACTCTAAATTTGCCCTTTGGCGGGAACATTTATTACATAAAACACTTTTTTGTGCTATGCGTACTTTCACATGAACGATTGAGCCCGAGTTTCGAAACACATACTGAATGCCTCTGCCACGGACAGGCCTCTCTTATAATATGTATTTTACTAGAATATATATCAACTGACATAGAAACACTCAACAAAATTATTGCGGTTATGAAGTTCTATCTGTATTCCTTTGGGCGCGTATGGATACAGAAAGGTTAAGCTGGCTTGTATGTCGTCACACAATTTTGAACACCGAGACACCGAGTCGCCAGATCCTACTCCCCTCGCATTGTTTTCGCGGTAAGAGTAGACCTTCCTCGTGTGAGGGCCTTGGGCTTCGCGGTAACGACCCGTGGAAGAGGATGTGGGGAGACGTATTCTTAGGAGGCAACGCGAGGAATCCCAAATATAAAACTAACGAAGCGAGAGACGGCATGACTTTCTATAACCTACGATAGAGCAGCACCGCTGTGCAGCGTCTGTCGCTTGTAAAAGATGGCACCTTTCAGCCGACGTGGTGCGGCAAAGCCCCTATCACGAAGACAAGCTAGGTCAATTTGGGTGAAGGTTTGTTGTCGTATTTCTCTTAAGGAGGCCGTATGGAACTCAATGTTTTGCCATCACAAGTTAGTTCAAATCACTGTAAGCGGTTAAGTATAACTAAAATAAAAAGGGAAGTTTTTTAAACAGTAACGTGCGATTTTGCCCCATTTCGTGAAATGACCTGCGTCTCTGCATCAATAACAGAACTAGAATAACGGACAAGCATATTTTTTCTTCTGTATTCGTAAAATGCATTGAAATATAATAATTTTTTTTATATTGTGCGTTGTTTTATTGAAATAGTTTATTGCTAAATTATCTGTGAATGTTTCTCTAAAACGAGGCTATTTGACGTGTTTCGTAAACATTTCGCATAGAAATCTTTTTTTTTTTTTTAATTTTTAACATTTCGTGTTTATGTCCTAAACCTTTCATAAAATATACAAACAAAAATGACTACTATATGCACGCTTCGGTGTGAAATTGATGGCTGTGAAAAATACCATAGCGAAATCTTAGCGACCTCCACGCCTGGAGCTTCTAAATTTTATATCTCCGGAAAAGTATTAGCTACCGCGTTCGCATATAGCTGAATGCTCCTCCCAAGAATATGGCTTCAACATACATCTTTTATGTAAATATATAAAAACAATTTTGACCCGGGTCATTATTGCGCGACATGACGTGGAATCATTCTTTAAACAATTTTCACCATTTATGTCTTTTTCGCCTAATTCCTCGGAAGTTAAAAACAAAACAAGACAACCCTCAGATTCTAAGCCCTCTTATGATCGATCTGAGAATACTGCAAAGTGGCGTGCGCAAAAAACACCAACAAGGTTGCAAGCCTATAACTGATATAACACTCACCTCCAAGAGACTCTATACCAGGAGGGCCGAATAAGGCTCTTCGCAGGACCAAGTGCGGCACACGGTTCGCTGGTAAGCGTGCCCCCCTTCCCCTCCTGTGTCCCCAAGACAAAAAAAAAAAAAAAAAGTAATTAAAAAAAGTACAATTTTGGCAGTCTTGTATTACGCTACGTTTTTGAGACATGGATGCGTTTAGTGACCCTGTTTCTTTTACTGATCTAGAGAGAATTTCGAAACGTGTATCCAAAATGCACTCTGAGAAAAAAGTAGTATATTCTTACACCCATTGTCACATATATTACATCCTAAAAAAACTTCAATTCGACGGACAGTGCATTGACGCCTAACCGACTAAACCAAATTTCACGAGCTGCTTGATAGCCGAGTTCAATAATTCATTGAAATAGTAAATCCACGTGTGACTGTTTTGCAAAAAAAGTAATGCGGATTTTTTTCCCCTACTGCAAATGCAAATCCTTAGTGTTTTTTTTTATTTCTGTAGTTTGTAAAACGAACTTTAGCTGTTTAATGTGTTAGATCGCACCTTTATGAAATTCTTAGTAAGACGAAATGAAGTTCCGGGGTGTATTATGTGACAAAAAGCGTAAGGCTACACACTCCTTTTTTTAAAGAGTGCGGGCGTCAGGGGCAGTGACTGGATAGCGAATCATGCATTCATTTTTGCTTAGCGGTTGAAGAAACGTTCTACTGCCTGGTGTTATTTCTCGTAGTCGACAATTATACTTGTCCCACTTTGGAAAGGACTGTTCCTTTCACGTAGTTACTTACTAAATTTTAGCACCCCCGCCCCCCCCCCTTTTTTTTCTCTTTCTTTTTGTTATTTTCTTTTCTGCGGCTTTCTGAACTTTTGTGGTTTTACCTGCGGGTCTAACCCCGTGTCCCTCTGGCCATCTCTGCAGTATACAGTTGGTATATTTTCCAACTTTATTGTGTCTTTTGCGCACGCCACTTTGTATAGTATTTTCAAATCGACCGTTAGAGGTTGTAAGTTTCGAAGAGGCTTATCAATATGGTAAAGTCGGCCGTAATTTGTTTCAATAAGGTAAGCTTTCTCTTTTTCTTGTCCCGTTTTCCTCTTAGACTAGTTCGTGAATTTCGCGGGATTCGTATTTTCTACGTACGAGTTTAGCGCTTCAACCTTAAAGTGCACCGTCCTAATTACTGATCCTCTCTCGGCCGCTCTGACGAGGGCTCGTCTTATTGCACTCGGAACACAATTCTGCGGCATTTCAAGAGCCTAGCTTTAATCGGAGCTTTAATGCGCGCTCTTATACAGCAAAAAAAGAAAAAAAAAAGCGAAAACAAAGCAATTGTTTTTTGGTTTTAATTTGGTCGTTTCGGACATCAGTCATCATATCGAACGATTTCGCCTGATGACGATCAGCGGCTGGTGAGTGCTTTTAAAGTGGTGGGTACACAATATATGGACTAAAAGCAAGAGCGCGAACGAGCTGGCGCAAATAGTAAATCTACTTCAATTACAAAGAACCCATAGGCATCCTAAACACGAAGACTCAAATGTATCTGAAATTTAGACGACCAGAAACTGCTCAAAGAGTATCCGAACACAGAAGAAAAGAAATAGAAAAAAACCTTCCCCTGCCCGTTTTAATCTGGATGAATTAGCGCATGAGTTCTTTATGAAATTGTGCATGCATACTGCCTGCTGCGCGTTCAATACCCTAGGCTGGTCATATCGTACTGCAGCGGTGAATTTCTCATCTACGCTGAGGACACCAAAGGCCCATTGGGGCAGACCAACTTCACGACGTCTAAACATACACACAAGACAATTCTTTATTAGAGTAAGCGGGGAAAAAAAATTTTTTTTTTTTACACAGTCGGACCAAAATCGGCCACTTCAAGCCGTACCTTCGATGATTGAAGGGCTTTACATCAAATTGATTTTTTTTTTCACATTTTTTTGCAGGTTCCTAGCGTAACGGCAGGAAATCCCCTGCGTGTCGTTGTGGTCTCCGTCCTGGCATGTCTGCTCCTCTGGCTCGTTTGGTCGAGAAGTAGAAGGCACCCTAACTGGAACAAGCTTCCGCCAGGCCCGAAGGGACTGCCTCTAGTTGGCAACTTGCCGTTCCTCAGCAAGTGTTTCGATCCCGCTCAGTGCAAGGCATGGGCCGAGAAGTACGGGCCGGTCTTCAGGTGAGAATACTCACATTCGTTCGGATTATTAACCTTCTCACAAACTTTATAAAAAATGATGTATTCTTGGGCACCGTTAATCACCACTTGTGGTTCAAAAATTCCGGAAATTCCTTATGACTAGCACACAAAGTTTCCTTTTCTCCTAAACTGACGTTACTTTATAAAGCCACGCTCTCGTGCCCGTATCTTCTAAAATCCTACAACGCTGCACGCGACTCTTGGAATAGCGCCCCCAAAAGAATGAGCGTACACGTTTTCACTTCTCTAACAACGAACCAACCTTTTGCTGCAACATTTGAACTATCTGTTGCCACATCAAAGCAGCGTGAGGGGCCCCACGCACAAACAAACAACTCCTCTCAATGCCTAAAGGCCCGTTCACACTCTTGCAACCGAGTACGACCGAGAGAGACCAGACCGGTTTTTAAGCCTTTTGCGACTTCTTAGGACCGGGTGCGATGCAGCGGAGCTGGTCCTAAGAGATCGCAAGAGGCTTAAAAACCGGTCTAGTCTCTCTCGGTCGTACTCAGTCGCAAGAGTGTGAACGGGTCTTAATATTCAAAGGCTCGTTGGGAATTAAACAAAATCCAGGTTTTCCGCGAAAAAACAGGGTATATATTCGGGGCAGTGTAGGCTTCAGAAATCCAAGTTAGGCATTGGTCGGCAGAAGGGAGGCCATAGGTATACGCTTTACGCTATAGTCTTTATCACAATAAAAAAAGAAAAAAAGAAGAAAACAAGGACAAACAAAGCAAACTTCACGACTTCTCGCCGACTGGTGTGAGTGTGACTACCGTTCTCTCACATCTGGTCCCCAGATTTCCGCCTGATGACGTCATAAACGTGTCACGGTGTTGCCTGTCGCGACCCTGCATGACTGTGCGACAGCAGAGGAGACGGAGACGCTGCGACGACAATGACTCTCCCGTTCGCTCACCTTTCCTGGCTCAAACCTCCACAAACCACACCGCAAAAAAAAAGAAAAAAAAAAAGAAAACAGCAGGAATTTTTTGTTGCTGTGACGTCATTTGTTGCCACTCCGGGACCACTTTCGACGAGGGGGCGGTACGGACGCCATAAACGTACCAGTCAAAAGAGAGTTTTAGCGAATCGTTTTTGCGCATCCGATAGGGTACGATATACCCTCCGGTACGAACTGTGCACATGCGAGTCTTTTGGGGTACAGCGCATGCGCAGTTCGTACCAGAGGGCCCATCGTATTCTATCGGATGCGCAAAAACGGTTCCCTTAAGCGCGATCCAAACCAACGCTTCTTTTTGCGCCTGTAGGTCGTGCGGCTGCGGATGTGACGTATTTTCGTGACGTCGCGCCGCTTCTTCGCTCCTTCCGGGCGCGCACAAAAAAGTTGGTTGATTTCAACTTCTTTCTCAACGCGCACAAAAACGCGCGGTGACGTATAGGGCGCTCCTGTGTCCCGGCCAATCGGTGGAGGGCAAGCTAGTTCCGGCTCCGCGTTTCTCGCCGTCTGGCTGCCCTCTCCTCCCTCCCTTTTATTCTCTTCCAACATGACAACGCGATCTCTCTTTCTCTCTTTCTCTCGCCGTCTGGCCGGCCAGTCTGTCGCAGTTGCACTTTGCTTGTGCGCTCGTGCCTGCGTGCGCGCTCGCCCGAAGTTTCGCCCGTCCAAACCAAAGCGCACGGTTCTGACTCAGAAAGCGCGCCCGGAAACAGCAAAAACGCCACGAAATGCGTCACATCCGCAGCCGCACGACCTACAGGCGCAAAAAGAAGCGTTGGTTTGGATCGCGCTTAAAACCCTCTTAAGACGCGTTCTCGGCACCGCATAGCGCAACAAACTCAGCAAATGCGGCTTATTTGTACTCAAGGGCGTATCGCCGTCGCGCAGCAGGAGCAACTGCCAAAGGGCATGTTCACGATGCGGTACATTCAGCATAGTTAAGAAAAAAAAAATCGCCAGTAACGTCTTTCTTCTTTTCGAGCGTTTTGTTCTCGCGGTTTTTACTGCCTTCTCAAAAATGCGCTCCGTGCTACTCAAATTTCAGAGCACATCTAAATGGAAGTCTTAAGCCGCGCCGTCACACTGATAATGCAACATACAAAAGATCGTCTTCAGACATTTTCTGGGGCGTGTTTCTTACTTGGGGCCTGTCACATTAATAATTAAAAAAAAAAAAAAAAAACTGCCTAGAGACATGTGCGAAGCACACATATGTTAAAAAACTAACATGCTGCAAACATATGCTTGAGATATGTTCGCAGGGAATTCTGTCATCATGTCAGCGGCAAACATGGTGTCTGTTGCATAACGAAGGACCGGTGCGACTTGGGCTTTACAAGCTTACTATGCGCGCAGCGCACATTTTGCATAATATGTATATACAAAAAAAAGCGCCTATGATGAACAATCGGATTTTTGAGAATATTTCGCCCGAGTTAAGGCTCCTTCACACTGCCCCATTATCTTACGTTAAGTTACGTTACGTATGAGTCACCGAAAGAGTCGCGTCTCGAATGTCGTGTGTCATGATTTTTCCTTGAGCTGGTAGCCTCGCTTAATAGGAAGCACAGAGGTCCCGGTGACCTCAACGTAATATTTCGTAACGTAACTTAACGTAAGAAAGTGGGGCAGTGTGAATGAGCCTTTACACTGGTCCCGGCAAAGTGGGAGACGTAGATCTAAAGTATGATAACGTGCCGTCAGTCCAGTACGATCTCTTCACACAGTGTCTTTGATAAAGATCATTCACGGACCTGGATGGCCCAGATCGCTGCTTGAGTGGCGAGCCTTGCGACAACGGAATTTTGCAGCCGTCATTTGTATCTTTTTTTTTTTTTAGCTGAAATTAAAAAGAAACCCACTGAGTGTACAATACGTTGTCATAATATTATGAAAACCTAGATAAATGCAGGTATGCCCCCGGTCCACAGCTGAAAAATGTGGAAAAAAAGAAACAAGTACAAAAATATGGGGGCTTTGAATGGCATGATGATGAGAGTTGGCAAGAATTTTGTATATATACTATTGAGTTTCCAGGTGAGGTATTACTTTGTCTAGACGATTTCAGAGACCCAAAATGTTCTTCAGGATAAACATGGGTCCGGGGAACGTGGTGATCCTGAACGACTTCAACTCCATCAAGAAATACTTCTGCAAACCGGAAGTCCTTTATCGACCTTCAGACTGGATCCTGACGCATTCAGGTGTTGTCGGTAAGTGCCGGCTCTTTCCGATCGTGCGTCCACGTCCCTTCCCAGCTCCGGAAGAGCCAGTGATGGAAATGTAAGGGAGGAAGACCGGCGAGTGACGAAGCCGATAGTCATCCGTAGATTTTCCTTCCGTGTCTGAGGTTCGCTCACTTTCAGTTCACGTATCTTGCTTTGTGATTGGCGCTTCCGCGTTCTTATCGACCAACGCCGCAGTGTCATTGACTTTTGAGTCAGTGGCGTACCTCTATGTTCACCCTGCACTTGCAAATATTGCAAGACGGTAGGAAACGAAGTTTGTAAAAGAGAGTAGTTACACGTGACAATTAAATATATAATTAAGGCTTCGATCTATATTCTTCTTCCTTTGCCAGGTAGAGTGTGGGTTGAGACATCGGTGAATAAGAAAATAAATTCTTTTCGTTATAAATATTATTTATAAATAAAAGCACCTGGATACCCCTCAAACAATTCCTTAAAACGTAGGTGAAAACAAGGTAATGTAAACACACGTTTGCCAAACGTTCCTTTTTTTACGCCTTTCACAAAACGCACACAACACGGTCCAGCGGTAGTGTATACGTGTTCACCAAATAGACAACCGCTGAGGCCACGAGCAGCGAAGTGCCGTGGCCTCACCACCTAACGAGTTTCCCTCTCTTCAAACCTGAAATCTCCAGCCATAGTCTTTGCTCTATTCTACGTCAGCTACCAATTGTTTTATTAGACTAAAAATTTGTTTTTGAGATAAAATGTGTCCAGCTCGGGTAAAATCAGGAGAGAAAAGAAAAAGACTACCATTTCCGAAGTGCTGGCAAAAAGCTGACGCACGAAAAAAAAATAATAAAAAGGTCACTGAGATGCAGATAACCTGGTTGTAATTCACAAATGAAGTGGGCCAACCCTAGAAGTTGAACTACAAAAAAACAAAACAACAACTAAGTAGCATTTAGATCCCAATCAAATAAAGTAAAAAAAAAAAAAGGCCCGTGCGAGGGCGTACTGTGGAGACCGGCTATAACGAAGCGAACGGGAATCGCAAATCACTTCGCTATATCCGCCATTTCGTTATAACTGACTTCGGTAATAACGAAGTGCAAAAGGAAATGGGAAATCGTGATTACTTCGCTGTAGCCACTGTTTCGTGACGAACCACGAATTTCCGTAAAACTACGTGTGGGTGGCACAAGAAATGAAAGGGGGTGATGTATATGAGAGTCCCAGATGTGTTGCTTGTGACAGTTGGAGATACGTCAACGGGCTCGTGCCGCATGACGATGGCGGGTGGGGAAGATCAGAGCCTTGTATAGAAAGAGTTTGGTCAATGGGAGGAGCGGGCAGAGCCAGGGCGTGCACCAGACGCAGAAAGAGGGCGTGACATGTTCTCTTGGCCAACCAGAAGCCGAAAAGAATCCCCTAGTGGTGGTAGCGGGAAAGGGTTTTAATCATCGGTATATCTTGGTATATGGTTTGAATAAGCGCGTAAGAGTGAGGTGCAGTAACCCTTTCTGGTTGATTATAGGGTGCACGTGATGTTTCGATCATGATCGTGCAGAAAGATGTAAGAAACGTTTTTGCTCGAACAGATTGTGACCGCTGGGACGGCAAATTCCTGGCGCTTTGCACCTGGCGTACGGATTATGTCGATCGTTCCGCTAGTCGCGGCTTTCCACCATGATATTAAATGACCGTGATTGAAACATCACGTGCCCCATATTTTCAGTCATCAAGAGCTACTCTGACGCACTTATTAATTTATTTTCTCGCTACCACCGCTAGGGTATTATTCCCGGCTTCTGGCTGGCCACATTAGAATTTGTAAATACGCCCTGGAACGCGCCCAACAAGCTTTCGGCCAATGGCGTCTCCTCATTTGACGCCTATACTTCACAATGAATCGCCAAATTCTCTGTATGTACGGCTCAGGGGTAGAGGTGACTGCCGTGGCTCGGGTCAACGTTACTAGAACCACTCAGTAGGGAAACTGCCATAGAGGCTGCTCTGAAAAAGTGGCACCGATCCGGACTCCAGAACCGAGCTAATGTTGATCGGAACGCCGCCATTTTTCCTGCAGCGGCAACTCATGGAACTGCACGGCTGCAATTATTCGTTCAGGTCGAGCCGCGCAAGGGCCGGTGGCGCCATCTAATAGTAGTCGGGGTATCGCATTCGATAGCGTCGTCTATTACTCTTCAATTTTGGCTTTGATCGACCATTTTGGCGCCGAAACAGATGCAGTGGAGAGAGTTTGAGGACTGCTAATTCCGTCTACCAAGCGGACGCGCCGCAAATAAGCACGTCTCCTAAGGACGTACCCAAGTCGGGAAGCGCTACCTGAAACCGCCGGTGAGACATGGCTGTATCAAAACAACATTATTGGTGCCACAAAACAATGCAAACTAAAATGTTATACAAGCATTACACTTCTGTGATTTTGTACTAATCTTCAATACATTTTCCTACAGAAAGACCTTTTTTTCGTTTGTTTTTACGCAAAAACATGCTTTCTAAAAGCTCAGGGTGAGCACAGTAAAGAAAAAAAATTGAGTCGCCATCTTGGCACCTCAAGCCTGGGGGTGTCGGTACTCTGGGAACATTCAGTGACTCTAGCAGAAGCCATATAAAGCAACTTTCATGTTTCAACTCGTAGCTAAAAGGCGGCGCTGTTATCGTATTTGACTCGGTCTCGGTGGACGACAGCAGTCTAGGTTTCCAGGGCGAGTTTCCCAACTGAGTGTTTTAGTAACGTTGGCTCGGGTATAGGCGAAGTCACGTGACCTGATGTCACGGGAGCTACAGACCAATTCAGTTTACCCGCAAAAAAAGAGAAAAGGGAAGAAAAGGAAACTTTCTCGCTAAATTTGGCCAAAAAATTTATATTACCTGAACCTCTAAATTTAGCGAGGAAACTAAATTTGAGTATAATTCACATAACGTAAGGTCGCGTGACTTCTACAGGGTGTCACTAAAGAAAATTTACACTTCTTTTTTTTTACCGCAAAAATAAACAAGGCCGAACGCTCATTCTCCGCCCAAAGGTAGCGCTAGAGGTCACAACCAGGTGCCCAACTTTCAGCCCGATCCTATAACTTCATCAAAAGTTATAAGTGATTTTCTGAAAATTTCAATGGGAAAATGGAGCCCATTCTTGGCCCGTTTTCGGTTTCTGGTGCCATAGAGCCCCATCTGTTCGAAAACGCCGTCGGCCTCCATTTTCCCATTGACATTTTCAGAAAATCACTTATAACTTTTGATTAAGTTATTGGATCGGGCTGATACTTTGGCGTCCGGTTGTGTCCTCTAGCGCTACCATTGGGCGGAGAATGAGGGTTTGGCGATGCCTAGTCTATTTTTGCGGTGAAAAAGACCGCGTAAATATTGTTTTGTGACACCCTGTATTTCTTTGACAAATTTAGCTGGAAACTGAATTGTCTTATAGGTCACGTGACAATAATTATCCAGCCACATTTAGTGGGAAAACATAACGCGATTAGGTCAGGTGACCTGAAGTTTCCCGCTAAATTCAGCAGGGAAACTAAATTTGTGTAGAGATCACGCTAGGCCTGGTCACGTGACATCAATTTCCTGGCCATATTTACCCGGAAATATATATCACATGACGTCAGGTCACGGGACAACAATTTTTCTGCTAAATTTAGCAGGAAAACTAAATTGGTGTATCATTGACTCCGGTCTCGAGCTCGAGACCGGAGTCGATGAGAGCAGCCGCGGCACGCCTCAGAGTTGGGAAAGGTGTGCATAAGATGGCGCTACCTGTCCAACTTCACTCGTTGCTTACTTTCGTTCGGGCAGCGAGCCTTGCTTTGTACATATACCCCCTCTCTCCCTTCCTGTATCTTTCTCTCTGTCCTTTTTGTTCACTCTTTCCTCACCACGTCACCGTCTTAGATGACTAAAGTAAAAAAAGATGACGGCTCATTTAATTCCTTATTAAATAAAACGTTTCAACAACATCGCACGGTTACTAAATGACGCACATTAAAGTTAAACCTATCGCTTTTCGTAAGCAGAACTCCCGCAGTTTATATACTGCAACAGATTTCAGTGCAATTTCAATACACTCTTTTCACATAAAGACGTTGCCAAGCGGCGAAACCTCAAAGTGCGATGAGCGTCCTGACGTAGAGGTAGCGCAACTCCCCTTCCGGACGCCAACCGTAGTTCGAGCTTTCGCTGCTCTCTGAGCAGGGCCTGCAGATGGATACGAAGGCTCAAATCAGCAAGGCTGGTATTGTACTCACACTCCTTTTTGTTCAAACAACAGGGGTGGCGACTATAAATGGCAAAGCCTGGGTCGACAACAGGCGGTTTTGCATGCAAGTGCTGCGGGATCTGGGTGTCGGCAAGAAATCAATGGAAAAACATATTCAGGTAAGTAATTTGCAGCAATGGAAGTTTTTCTTTTTTAAATTCATACATGACTTAGCGAAGCAGGACCTTGGCAACAGTGTTGCACTCAACGAAATTGATTTAAAATGAGTTTTTTTTTTAAATTGTGCAATGTTTTTTATATTACTGGTTATTACGATCAAGTTGCCTTGGTTTTCGCGTTAGTGCACAGTGTTAAGTAAAACATATTAGAGCACGCCATAAGCAGTGGTCTTTTTTAAATAATTATGCTTTATAGTTAATGTTTATTATGCTTTATAGTTAATGGGAAAACAGTTAGGGGAGAAAAAATATTTAACAAGCTGTCATAAATAAGGATCTAATTTATACTCAGCAAAACCAGAGGTATAAAAGATCTAATGTTGTTCGTCAGTTTTTCAAGGAAGAACTCACGACAACGAACAAGGTCCAAGCAGAAGCAAACCTTCTGAAATAACTTCCATCCTCTAATTGTCGCCGCGTTTCTTGTAAAACAGGAGGAGTCTCAATACCTGGTCGAAAAAATAGCCGAGACCAAAGGACGTGCCACCGACGCGCAAGAGTTCCTCACGCCGAGCGTGTCTAACAACATCACGGCTCTGGTGTTCGGCCGTCGCTACCCGTATGAAAACGCAAGCCGCAAGTACATGGACGACCGCCTCGAAAGAGTCATCAAGGTCCTCAGCAGGGGCTCCATCGTGGGCATCCTGCCAGCCTGGGTCTTCAGCATCCTCGTCCGCATTCCTTCGACGACAAGCAACGTCATCAAGACGATTGCTGACGACCTGCTTGGTTACGCAAGGTCAGCATTTTCGATTAGCGCTGAGGGGTATGCCCGGCAATACTAGCCTAGAAGACGACACTTGCGCGTGACGTCAACGTTGGAGGATCGCCGGTCCGCTCTAGATGACAAACATGCTGAGTCTTGACGATATTCACCGTAAAGCCATGTTCTAGCATTGGGCTCGTTATCAGACGCTGCAGGACGCGGAGCTGCATGAATCTACTAATGACGACGTTTGGGGTGGGGAGGGGGGAGGGCGGGAACAAGCTAAGGCTTTGTCTTCAAGGTGGCATTTGCCCAGAGCCCAGCGCTTTACTTGCGAGTCAGGAAGCTGTCGAGAACAGTTTCGGAAAGGTTGAATCAAATAGTGCTGATGACACCCCAATGACTGTAGACCCATAGCTTTCAGGTACGGGGTTTTTGGGCTCTTTTTTCCCAGTAAGAGTTATAGGGACGGCAATGCCATTTGATAGGAGCGTTTTTGAAGCAGATTTCACGAAATCCCCTTCCTTTCTTTCTATGCAGTCAGAAAGTAAAGGAGCACCTGGAATCTTCAGAACTTCGAGCTGAGCGAGACTTCATCGATCGATACCTGAGTAAAATCAAGGAAAACGATTGGAATCCTGACTCCAGCTTTACCAGTAAGTGAAACGGGCGGCCAGGGCGAATATCCACTCATCACGTAATAGATAAACACAAGGTCACAAATACACGTCCTTTCTAATGCATGGCGTGCATTGACGCACGCCAGATCAGCGGTCATTGTGGTGGCATTGCTGCTGCGCGAGTATTTTCTGCAGCATTCATTTCACACCATCGAGTTTGTATTTCTCCATAAAAACAACTAAGAACGACCACCAGCAGGATGCGAAGACGTCATGTGCAAGTCAGGCTTTAGAACAACCAAACTGATGCACATCATTTACGAGCACAAAAATTAACTATCTACGGTTGACTGAATTCAGTTTTACGAGTAGCTGACACTGATGGTGTGCCAGAACTAAAAGTAGGCGCTAGCGTGGTCGTTGTCCGCTAATTTGATTACAACAACAACAACAACAACAACAACAACAAAACAACAACAACAGCAAAACAACAACAACAACAATAACAACAAGAGCAACAACAACAACAAAAGCAACAAGAACAACAACAACAACGAGAACAACAACAAGAACAAGAACAAGAACAACAACAACAGCAACAAGAACAACAACAAGGACAACAACAACAACAACAACAACAACAACAACAACAACAACAACAACAACAACAACAACAAACAACAACAACAACAACAACAACAACATATTTTTCTAAAGTTTATGCCAATGCACGTATCCCTTGGAAAGAGTTCTATGAATGGACACAATATATTTGGCTTCGATGCATTGGTCGACACTCGCTCAATATTGTTTCACATCTCCACGAGCGTCAGTCCTCTTCCAACGCACCTGCTGGTATTTTCGTTGCAGTGAATCATTTATTGGGCAACGTGCTGAGCTTCTTCATAGCCGCGTCCAACACAGTCCGCACTTCGGTGCAGTGGCATATGCTCTGCCTGGCGGCTAACCGGGACACTCTTCAGCTGAGGATCCAGCGGGAGATCGACGAGGCGGTCGGCAAGGACAGGGCACCCACGTGGGAAGACCGCGACAAGATGCCCTTCACGGTAGCCTCCATCTGGGAGATGTACCGGTGGAGGACGGACTCGCCCTTCGGGGTACCCAGAGCGTAAGCGCAGTCTACGTATTTTGCCGTTTGTCTTAGGCCCAAAGCCACAGTTACACTGTTCACACATCGCACAAAAGACACGGTCTCCGCTCCAGACATGATGACATAATTATTTGGGAACAAGCCTCGAGCATCTTCGAAGAACGTTTGCTTCGTATTTACGAACGCTTCTGACATGTTAGCAAAGAGTGTTTGTATGGCCAATATGACCATCGTAGAAAGAACAAACATGCCTCAGACAGTGTCTGCGGACTTGTCTACTGTATGATGTATTAGCAGTGGGACCACGGCTTAACAGCTCGGGGTACGGCGGAGGAAGGAGGCCAGAAAGAGGGGGGCGGGGGGGGGGGGGGGGGGGGGGGCTTGGCTTCAATTGCACTAGGGCTTTTCAGATCTTCAGAGAGGAACACTTTCGGTTTGGGGACCTAGCGCAGATGTGTCGCGGCGTGCGGCCTTGAAAACGTGCGCACGAATAAAGATAGTTCTCCGAGCCCCTAATCGCGATGTATGGATCTCACCCCGTTTGCCAAAAATGCGAGTAAGACGTCGACACACATGTTTCATGGCGAGGCGGTGCCTTTCACTTTGGAAACTTTTTTTTTTCCTTCACTGTGGCCCAGGACTTGACAAGTAAACTCTCATGGTCACAGAAAACTTAAGATATGCGGGTAGTGGCGAATCCAGAGCATCTTATTATTTGCTCCACAGCCAAGGGGATTGCGGGAATAGCCAATAAAAAAGCCGAACAAATCAGAGAGCAAGAAACGAGAAATATAATAGAAAACGCCTTTCTGTCTGTTATGCTGCCAGTACCAGGGATGAAAGCGGCATTTGACCTTTTGAGGCAGGTTCTGCAGCAGAATAGATATTCATTCGGAGCAATTACTTACGCTTTTGGAGCCGATGCTATCTGTTAGCGCATCACTTGAAAAGGAATGCATCGCTACATGAGTTCATACTTGATGATGATTAAGGGTTCCTCTTTGAGACTGAAGCATACCCCTTGTACCATTTCGTAATAAGAATAGATAGGGCTCGAAAGTTACACAGAACCTTTGTTTTAGAAGTAAGGCTCTGGTCAGTTGTAGGTTCCAGTTACAATGGGTACTAAAAATGGTAGAAATTGAATCATGGCACAACAGTTGAGTTGGAATAAAGCCTCTCTCCCCTTCTACTTTTACACCGGCTAGTTCGTTTAGACTGTAAGCATAATTTCTGTGAAGTGCCAGCGAAAACGAGTACATCCGCTAACAGGTCGATCAATAAAAATGCGTCCCAAAGTTTTATGAACCGACCAAAATAAGAACTATAATATTAAAAACTGAACAGAAAACTGCCCTCCACAAGTATTACGAAAATTTGCACGTGTGCTTTAAAAGTGACACATTTTTAGCGGAGTCGGAACCAGGGTGAAGTCCAAGTTCGCTGCTCTCCCGATCGACAGCGGCATGGGAACAACATTGACTACCGTATTTATTCATTTTCCCTTTTCCTTTTTTTTTTTTTTACGCGGGCTTTTAAAATTAAAGATTAGCCTGCAATCTAAAAACAACTTAAAAAACAACAACAAGGATTTGTAATATTGGTGAGCAAAATTTCCGAGCCTATCGCGCTAACCCAGGCGTTCACTTCTGTCAGCCACTGCTCCTAGCACTCCCTAGCACTCCGCTGCAACGCGGTGAAGCTCGACGAGCTCGCGCTGGTGAGAGGCACCACGGGGGCAAACACCAGACATGATAATCAAGTGATCTAATCAGGAGTACAAGACCCTAGTTCTATAGTATGAAAGTAGTCGCGATCATACTATTATGAAATGTTCCGGCATACTATTATGAAATGCTCCGGCATGCGCCCACATCGTCGGGACATTTGAATGATATTGGCGATCAGCCCGTCTGCGCATCAACCGGCCAGCACGGTTGACGAGCAAACCTATGCTTCGTGTAATCTTATTTCAAAGCGCAGCCGACGCTACGAGCCAATGGAACCAGTGCCAAAGCGCGACATAATGGCATTCGTTCACTTTTCTGCCCGTGCTTTTTCATTGACTAAATCAAGCGATGCGAATGTCTCGTGACATGCCACTTTATTATGTGCGGTTGTATGGGTTCGAACCTTCCACTGTGCTCTGACCTAAATGAAAAACACTGTACGGTAAGTTGAGACGCCGCGCAATACATCTTTGTACCATTTTTATTTGCTCCTACTTCTCCACATACTAAAACCGACCAGTATAAAACAAAAAAAAAATTGAATTCCTTTTGCTTATCTCGGCACAGGTACGTGGAGCAGTGGTGAGCGAAAATGGCCCTTCGGCGCAAGATGTAGCACACTTTTGTTAATGGCTCATTTTGGCTCAAATTCGCGTTACTGCATCGTTACTGCATCGGCGCAGTGGCTACAGTACGCCCTTCCGTCTTTTGCTTCGCAGAACACGAGGAGAGTTAGTCGGTGAAGTCTAGAAAAGAAGGCAACGACGAGGTCGTAAACATTCCGCAAACCTAAAAATAAAGCCTGCGACGCGACGCCGAACATTGCGTTCCCGCGTGAAACGTCTATGGCCACTGACACGCTTAAAATACGCAGGGCGTGTCTCATTATGGTGAAGCTTAATAGCTTCATGATTCGTAGTTCGGCGTTCTGATCGGCTAATGTAGAAGGCTCAATGGCTGCGGCGCTTACGCTTGAAACTCGCCACGTCCGGCTTTTCGAGGGTTTTCAGCGACTTGCAGAGCTGAGTTTTAAAGCGCGGAATTCGCTTTAACGTCTAAACGTACTTTTTGTTCCATCACCCGCCGAGCCTCTGCAGCAAATCGCAGTCGCTGGCTCTTCAAGTACTATGCGTGTGAGCAGACACGTGGGTGTTCTTAAGAACGTGCAATACTTTGCTTCACCTTAAACCAGCGCACAACGAACGCTACACCGTAGAACGTTAAACAAAAGACCGTAGAACGTTAAACAGACTGAAATTGCTTCACAAACTTTTTTATCACTCTCCATCTCGTAAGTCGATCTATTGTAAACCTGCTCCTTTTATCTCACGCCGACTTGACCACCCCTGCAAATTACACCTTGACATTCCCAGAACTAACCTTTACAAGTTCTCGCCTCTTCAGCTTGCTATTAGTGACTGGAACCAACTACCCGAAGCCATTGTCACAATAATAGACCCACAGAAATTCGCCGATAATGTTGCCGTTCATCTCCATCTGTGATAATTTTCTTGTTTTATATTACTAGCGTTCTTTTGTTTTGACACTGTCCTGCCAAATGTCCCCCCCTTTGTAATACCCCTCGTGGGTCTTAAGGGGAACCAATAAATGAAATGAAATAAATGAAATACACTCTAGGAAATGCCTGCACGTCTACTTACCCGCAAAACACTTGAAGAGCCAATCTCTGCGATCTAAGAAATCAGGTGAGCGAACGATGAGGCGGAACATCTGTTTAGACCTCAAAATGAAGTCTGCGCTGTGGCATTACGCAATACAAGAATGGCGCATTGCATCGGGTAATGACACAGCGCAGACTTCATTTTTAGGTCCAAACGGATGTTCCGCCTCGTCAATCGCTGACCTGATTTCGTCGATCGCAGAGACTGGCTCTTCGAGTGTTTTGCGGGTAAGTAGACGCGCAGGCATTTCTTAGAGTATAGGAGCCGATGGGAGGTCAAGAACGTCGAGCCGAAAATGAAACGTCACGGTGCTGGTTTTATTTCGGTGCGTATACGTTAACAGTAGCTAAACCAACGAAAGCTCGGGGCAGACTCCACGATCTTCCGACTTATGGCGAAACGAGCCATAAGTCGGAAGATGGGAGCTCCGTCCGGGGACCACTCCTGGGGCTCCGATCGATAAGTCATAGTCCCCGCAATACGGCCAGCAAGTGTTCCAAAAAATGCGCCCTTGGCGCATCGGAAAGCAAGGAAGGGGGGACACCACGTATACCTATCAAAGAACAAACTGGATAACGCGTAAGAAACGCACGGTGACGAGGCAACCAAGCACAGGCCGTCATTGGGTGCGGTCGTGGGGAAGGTAACAAAGGCACGTGGACTGATTTGGAAGCAAACAAACGCACCAGGTGCGGAAGGGGCGGACGAGATTGCACGACGTATGGCCGCGTTTTCTCCCGCGCTCTAAGTAATCTGGGTTCGTCTGCTTTCCCGCAACGCTCCTGGGCGAGCCAATCGCTGCGTTCTGTGGAGGTCGCTTGGCGAATGACGGAGCGGATAATGTGCGTGAACCTAAAAAAGAACTTTCAGCCTTTCCACTCTGGTGAAGAGGGAAGACCAGCGGAGATGTACAATGGAAAGTAATGGCCGGCCGCAAGTTGGCAGGCCAGAGTGGAAGGGCTGCCGCCATCTATGAGCGCCGGCGGTAACCAGGTACGTGGCTTGCCGCCGTCGCTCATAGATGGCGGTAGGTATCTAAAGTTCGATGTCTTCATTTCTCTGCGGGGGACACGATTCTGGAAAAACTAACCCTTAACTCCGCTGTAAAAAAAAAAAAAAAAAAAGAAAAAAAAAATCATGTATTGTTTGCGCTGTAGCACTGAGCTTGACGTTTTCCATGCTCACTGTCAAAGCGGAGATCGTTTCTTGAGGTCTAAACGTATTAACAGCCCCCTCATTCATCGATCGCGTTCCGTTGATTGCAGCGATGGGCTCTCCCGAATGCTTTGCGGGAGAACGGACACTCATGATTTTGTCAAGGGGCATGATCGCAATGTTTGAGAACAAATTAAAAATAAGTAATGCCACTTAATTCTTCCTTCTCTCAGTGAAATGTTTATTTAGGTTGCTGAAGACTCGCTAATAAAGTCATTCCAAGTTCTTTTTTTTTTAATAATTTTTGCTCCAACACTGTCTATGGCTGCGGGAATGTGGGAACTCATTGAACGTCACATTGTTCCAGAGCCGGTGAAGACACCTTCTTCGGCGAATACTTCATTCCCAAAGGAACCATCGTCATGGCTAACTTTCGAGCGGTTCACAGCAATCCGAAACTGTGGAAAAATCCGGAACGCTTTGATCCTACACGGTTCTTAACCGAGGGAGGTGCGCACCTGGCTCCAAAACCGGATTATCTCATCCCCTTTTCTGTCGGTAAGTGTCACATGTCTATGTGCATAACATTTACAACGCAGTGAGCGTAGATAATCTATCTATCTATCTATCTGTCTATCTGTCTATCTGTCTGTCTGTCTGTCTTTCTGTCAGTCTCTGTCTGTCTGTCTGCCTGTCTGTCCGTCTGTCTATATATATATATATCTAATGAATGTTTTCTTATTAAAGTCATACAAGCGGTATCAGGTGCTGTCAATTTAAAGCAGAACATATGAGAAAATGTTTACACAGCGGAAAGTGATTACATTTTGGAAGGTGGCGACTCATGAGAAGAAGTGTTCGGCAAGGGCAATATGAGTTTGATACAGCGTGCCCACGAATCCGGTGAAAGCCTTTAAAGGGATGCTGAACCAAACATTTCAGTGTCTATAATAAGTGGCGCACGATCGTTCCACGAGCCAGCAGCCGCCAGTGTGCGCGAGCACACGCATCGAAATTGACGTCATCATATCCCCCATTCACGCATAAGCGTGAATGGGGGACAGATCTGTCGGTGGTTGCGCCAGTCAGAGGGTGCATGGACAGCAGACGAGTGCCGTAACTAAAACAAATGAGGGATCGTTTTTTCTTTTTTACTTTTTACTCAGGTTAGTTTGTCTTTTGAAATTTTGGTGCGATGCTTCCATCTCGTTTGGGCACCTCCATGGTAAATCGTAGCGCGATACGTCACCAAGCCGGTTTTCGCGGTCACATTAAAGGCTTCCCCCGGAATCGTGGGCGCGGAGTATTCACGGATAACTTAAGATACAAAGGGGCGGGCCGAACCTCGAATACCTTCTTCTCGCTCTTCAAGCAATGAGATTACGTCATTAGCCGATAAAAACGCCAAATGACGAATCAGAAAGCAAGGAGAATGATCAAAGTCAGCCCCGCCTTACGTTTCGTAGGCTATCAATGGACATAGTGACTACCTTAACCCTCAACTCAAAAAGAAAGAAAGAAAAAAAAGTGAAAGCCGTTTACAACTCCCGGTAACGCCGAATTAGAGCGCAGCTCTTGAGGAGGAGTATGGAAGGATACTGAGGGGGAGGGGGGGGGGGTCACGTGACCTTGGGGTGGGTAACGTGACATTGGGGGAGTCATGTGACCTCGTGGTTGCGCCGACGCCGACGCCGACGCCGCTCAAGCCGGAAACGGGCCCCTAAGACCTGCGCTCTAAAAGGAGAGAGTGATTAGTGATTGCATGTATTTTTGTCTCGCAGGCAAACGGATGTGTCCAGGCGAGACGCTAACCACAGTGGAGATCTTTCTGTACCTGACGTCCCTCTTGCAGAGATTCGACATTCTTCCCGAGGAAGGAAAGGCCATCAACCTTGCGCCCGTCAGCGTCACCTTCAACATTCCTTTTCCTCAGAAACTTCGTTTCGTACCTCGTTGTAAAGACTGAAACTTTTCGTCTAGCTCTATATATAGGAAGAGAGTTCAAGTAACGCACCTGGACGACGATCACCACGTAATCTGCGACAACATATGAAAAAACGGTTAATGTGCAGGCCAGCTGGTGTAAGTTTTAAATGATGATTGTCATGTCATGTGCATACCAGTCTCAGGTTTAAATCATCATGTGCAACATATCAACCGCCGCGAAATTCCGCTTCCCATTTCCAGAAAACAATGCGGAGAGCAAGTCGTCTGATTCTTGCGCAGGAGTTGTGGTGACGTCAGTGGGACGGCAGGCTCTGATCGACTTTGATAGAAAAGATAGTGGGTAGACCTCATTGCTATATGCATTGAGGTCTACGCACTATCGTTTTTCAAACAGCCAATAAGAGCTCGAGGTTCTGACATCATCGCAATTCCCGTGCAAGAAGCAGACGAACGTTCACTCCGCATTGCGTAGCTACGCAACTCAGGACGACAAACAGACCATTGTACGGAGGGAAATCGAGGGAGAGGGGGTGACGAGAGCGCGAGGGTACGTCGGGGCGCCGAGCTCTGATTGGAAGGATTAGGGGGTAGACGCAAAGGCTAGCTGCATTAGTCTCGATCTATTTGGCTTTTGCATAGCCCGTCTGCAGATAGGACGCGCGAGCGCCATCCAAGCAAACAGGGAGACACTGTTTTCGCAAAACTGCTTGCGGAACTTACCTGCGTCTCCGGCTGTCTGCAACCTGCTAACATGTTGGGTAGTCAGTGGACTCGCCAGCACAGCGCATAGCAATTGTTGAGTCCGTATAGTCAGCGGACCGCCGATCTGTGCACTGCGTGTGACGTAAGCTCGCGATTGATCGGAAATAAACTCAGGGTGATGAGACCGCATGCCTCTCAAGTGCTGTAGCCACGAATACTTGGTTCTCTTTCACAACAAGGTGGCCTCGTGCGGATCACCAAAGCATCCAAGAAATGTTTAAGGAAGTAGTCCACTTCCGCTTATACACTGACTCAGTCGTTGTTCGTATTCCGAGACGAAAAAGAAAATTTCTCAGCGCGTGATAAAGAAACGGCAGCTGTATTTCACCTAGGACCTGCTCTCACCACACCACAAAACTCATATTGGTGCGACGTAAACAAACCGGGAACTCATCCGCTGCCCAGTGAACCTGACAGAACTAGCTTTTTTCCCCACTGTTGCGAGACTTTTAGAGCGCAGCTCTTAGGCGCCCGTTTCTGGCTTGAGCGGCGTCGCCGTCGGCGTAACCAAGGTCACCCCAAGGTCACGTGACCCCCCAAGGTCACAGGTCACGTGACCCCCCAAGGTCATCCCGAGGTCACGTGACCCCTCCCAAAGTCACGTGACCCCCCAAGAACACGTGACCTCCCGAGTTCACGTGACCCCCCCCAAGGTCTTGTGACCCCAAGGCCATCCCAAGGTCACGTGACCCCCTCCCCGAGGTCACGTGACCCCTCCCAAGGTCACGTGACCCCTCCCAAGGTCACATGACCCCTCGAGGTCACGTGACCCCTTCCAAGGTCACCTCAAGGTCACATGACCCCCAGAGAGAGAGAGAGAGGAGAGAAAGATACATTGCAAGAAATAACTGTGTAAAAGGACACAAAAGAGCTGGGCAGCTCTTTTGCCACACAATATCGGTTTTCGTCTGCTTCTCTGCTTCCTTAATGTTCGTGAGAAAAAAAAAGAAGATATCTTTTCAATTTTTTTTATTCTGTAAAATGACTTAATTTCTGTTGCCCAACCTAGGAAAAAAAAGTTTTTGTTTTTAGATACGTGAAACAAAGTTTTTGTAAAAAAAAAAGCGGATTTCTCTTTTGGCAGTGTCGGGAGGTTCTTAAAGTACATTGTACTCAAAGTACTACTCCAAGTAGGTTTATTAAACTTGTACTTTACTTAAAGTACATTCTCTGGGTATGTACTTGTACTTTACTTAAAGATTTTTTTTTTCTGGTACCTTTCGAGAGAGTACAATTCCCGATTTCAAAGTATATTCCCCAAATTTGATTTTGTAAAATTTGTATCACGAAATGATACTTTGTCAACTCTGAAGAAATCCTGGGAGGGATATCCAGCTCTCACCAGAACCGTGAGCAGACGACGCATCGCTCTGTTTGTTCTGGGGGGCGGCTTTCCCGTAGCTTTTTGAACTCTCGCTACTTCTGGTCGGTCAGCGCAAGCAGTAGCAACTTAAATATTAGGAAGACAAAATTAGTCATAATGTAGCACCTGAGACTGTGTGGTGCGGAAAAATTAAATTTTCAAGCCGAAGCAAAAGACAACAGAGGAGAGCGTCACAATGTTTTGAGACATTCTCTTTTGTCTTTTCCTTCTATTTGAAAGTTCCTTAATTTTTCGCACCTCAATCTCAGGTGTCAAATTATGATTAATTATCACCAGCTCGCTTGCACACTCCCTGCTTTTTTTCTTTTATTAAGGAGGGGGCACTCCTTTACAAGAGGATTGCTTGCGGAAGCTACGGGGCTGACGTCATGCTCTCTCCTGGTACATTTAACCCCCTTGGGTGCAATAATCCAGTGCAAAGGCTGCCAAATTCAGAAGAGGGACTTCTGAATTTGGCTCCATTCCTGAAAATAACTACTGTGGCCACTTCTATCAAATACTGGGCCGCTGTTTTTGAAAATAGGTCATGCACCCCTGATTACCCAAGGGAATGCACACCAGTTAAAAAATCACTGTATAGGGGGAATGAAAGGGGATCATGAAAGATTGTGTTAAAATGCTTGTACTTTACCTTGAAAGTACATTGCATTTATAGTACTTTACTTCAAGTACATTTCACCCAGTGTACTTAGTACTTGGCTTAAAGTACATAACGTCTCATTTACTTTGTACTTTACTTCAAGTGCCTTTTCGATCTCCTTTACCCAACACTGTCTTCTAGAAGTTTGTGAAAAGGAGTCTGTTTTCCCCAGGTTGCAAAAATGTTCAATACCAGCGAAAAGCACCGCCTGGTGTTAACCTCGTTATTCAAGCTTTAAATACACTACAATGCAATAGCATATAGCAGGGGTGGCTAAACTGCGGCTCGCGAGCCGCATGCGGCTCTTCGCGAGTTCAAGTTTGGCTCGTGGCACCCTGGTATGCGCGCCCCCCTCCTCCTCCTGTATCCCCAGGACGATAATAGTTTTAGAATTAAAAAAGTACATAGTCTTAGCAGCCTTGTACTACACTGCGTACATACAGATGAACTTCATTTTGACACAAAGATGTGCCCAGTGACCCTGTTGTTCTAGAAAGAATTTCGAACCGTATATATATGCGTAACGTGCATGTACGTGCATATATGCATAACCATGCATGCATTAATTTTTGCTTAGCGGTTGAAGAATCGTTTCGCTGCCCGGTGTTATTTGTTGTCGACAGTTACACTTGTCCCCTTTGAAAAGGACAGCCCTCCATATTGTTTCTTGTTAAAAGTATCCCCCCATCTTTTGTTTTACGCCTGTGGCTCTCTGAACTTTTGTAGTTTTTTCTGCGGCTCTCACCCCATTTCACTCTGGCCACCCCTGGCATATAGAAACAGAACACACGAATAACAGCAACAAAACAGCCACACCAGTGACGCGCCATCCTCTACGAATGCCCATTCACCGATCGCTATATATGGCAGTGTTATTATTGAATTCGACTTGGCCGATTACCGCGATATTGGTCGCATAAAAACGTAGGGGCTGACCACATATTACTCCTACTTAATTATTTCTTTTAAAGCTTTCCGAAGGAATGATTTGTATCTCTTAATTCAGCGCCTTCAGAAAAGTCATGGTAGATTAATTAACTAAGATTCATTACACTTTTAATATTGACTCGACGAATCGTGTTAAAAATGCAGTATTGATTTTCTATACGCCCGTAGCTCACAAGTTTTGAGCAGCGCCCTAGGCGAGCAAACTAGAATATTTGGCTCGCGTTTTGAACGTGCGTCATCACGCTTCTCCACTACTGTTTCTTATAGGAAGTATTCACTGGCGGCCATAGCTGTGTGCGCGACTGCTGAGCGCGTGCTGAGCAGTCGCGCACGCAGTCGCGCATCTTGAGGGTGCATTCCGCACCCTCAAGATTGCCGGTCTTAGCAGCCTATTAATGTGGGCTCGTTCTGAGCATGCGCTCTAAACAGCACCCACAAATATGGCGCCCAGTGAATACTCCTTATACTCCGTTCCATTCGAAATGCCAGCGTAGCAGAGGCTTGAAGAGCGAGCTCCGAGCTTGCAGTGTCCCTTCCAAGCACGCGCCCTCGTGCAGTGCGAGCATCGTTCGGAGGAACATGATTTTGGAAGTAGCTTCAGCTTCGCTATCACGGAAAGTGAAACATAGGGGCTCACGGAAGCTATAAAAGAACGCAATAAAATATGAATGGGACGATGAGGCCACGAGCAGCATAACTCGTTTTTTTATTTTAGTCTTTTTTTTTTTTTAGACGTTTTGTTATCGCGCGTCTACAGATGCTGACAGATGCTTGCATTCGAACGTGGCACGTGCGAAATCGAACGTTAGAGCGCCGACTGGATAGTGCTGCCAGCATAACATGGTCGCGTCTTGCGGACGCGCCCGCGCCCCCTGCCCGAGAGCAACAGGTCTATTACGAATTATTAGATTTTAGTTATTTATTCAAGCACCGCGATACGATTATTCTCCCCTCTAACCTCATCCGAGCCTCAAAACACACGAAGAAGAGACGGCACTCGTGCAACCGCATTACCCTATTTGTATCTTAATTTGCCCGTATATTGCCGTAAATAAACACGCACTTCCGGAGACCTGCAACGGGCTACGCGTATACCACAAAAGTAGAAATCGCAGCTATCGCCGTGATTGTAATGTGGATTAACACCGGAATGCTCACTTTTTATATACTACACCATGTATGGCGAACAGACATTCCTTCCTGAAGTAATTTCTTTTCACTACGACTTCGTTCACTGATTCAATTATCATCCTTTTTTGCAAAAAAAAAAAAAAAGATTTAATTTTTTTAATCAGCGGAGTTGTTAAAAGCTAACTTCCCAAGTTTTGTGTCCGTGGACAAATAAATGTCGACACAAAACTCTGGACAGCTACCGCCGTCTATTAGCGACGGCGGCAACCTTTCCTGCCTATCCACTCTGGCTTGCCGACTTGCGGCCGGCCTTTATACTTTGTTTTATCCTATCGAAGTTTATCATGCTGCACCCATAACACGCCTACAATTGACTTATAACCATTTAGAACAGATTTGTGCGAATGCTAGCCTCGATATATTTGATGAAAAGCGTAAATTTCGACAGTGTGTTGAGGCTATTGTTCTTTCCTAACGTTTCGCTTTTATCCTGTTTAGCGTTGTATTTCTGAAGGAATAAGTGCACCACTAAGGAGGCGTCAAGCTGTTGGTGGGTCACTGAAAATAAGAATAAACATAAACATTACTTCATTCCCACCATAGTACAGCTTCGCTGGTCTTCCTTCTTTACCAGAGTGGAAAGGCTGAAAGTTTTTTTTTTACAGTAATATGACTTTGTTTGCTCTGTTTATTCACAGAAAGGTTTTTGTTTTGAAATGTGGGAATAACATCAGCTTCGTTTTCTTGCAGATAGTGGGACGTTTTGTAGGGTGTCGATTTACGGAGAGACGACTTTTTCTTTTTTATAATAAAACTCTGTTTTTTTAAACCGATAATACGATTATCTTCAGACTGTGTATCTGCAAAAAATTGTTTTTTTACGAGTAACATAAGCTCTATTTTTAACCGATAAGCTTCTCTGTATATTAATTTAACAGAACCGTTTCCCTATTTTGACCGACGTTTTCCGGATATTTTCAGTTACATTACAAAGATGTTTACAGTGTAGCGTAGGCGAACATGATGAGAAAATATTGCAGCTTTTTTGTGTCTATTTGTGAAACGTCCCGAGTTATGTGGTGCTTACTTTTTGATTACTTTATTATTATTTTTTTTCCCGATGGCAGTTGATAGCTAGGACAATTTGAAGTAAACCACATTCAGCGAGAAGCGGATTACTCCAAAATTGCAATTGCGGCCGGAACCCACACAAGGTTCACGTAGTTACCCCCCAAAAAGTATTAACGCGAGAGAAGTAAAACCTGCCCGTCTTTCAGAATCGTGCGTCCAAATCCACGTGAGGCAGATAAGAAACAAGTTAATTCTCTATCTCTCTCTTTCTCTGAGCAACCTCCCGAAACTACCCGAAACCGGTTGCTCTCTCACGACACGTGGACAATATATGCGGTGTTGTTGTATCCGCGGTCGTCTTTATTTCGTTTAAAAATAGGGTAATGAATACTTCCTTTTTTTTTTTTTACTTGATGTGCGAGAGAAGCCGAAGTTCTAGGCACGAGTGTGTTGCCCTGAACGATGCTTGCACTCCACAAGCGCATGCGCTCGGCAGGAATGCTGATACAATACCACCTTGAAGGCAAGGCCTGAAGCAATACCACTTTGAAGACAAGGCCTGTGCATGACGCCATCAGTAGTGGCTACACCTCCCCCGCCCCAAGCGGAAAACACGCTAAAACTCACAAAAATCAACGCAAAAAGAAAAATGATGATCGTGTTTATACAGCATAAAGTCGGTATGCCTTTGATACGCGGTGACACTGGCTTACGCAGCGGATGTGCAATTTAGCCAGTGCGGTACAACCGTTAGCCTGGGTTCTTTAACGTGCATCACGCAGTAGTGTTACACGACCGCACGCAAATGCGATGCTCATGCAGGTCGAAACGGGAAGAGCTGGGGATTGAACCTAAGATCCCCAGGTTCTGCCACCCGAGCTTCCGCTTCACGTGCTCCGAGCTGGTGGGAACTAAAGTCACTAGGTCTGGAAAGAAGCGCCATTGCCTTCCCGCCTGCTAGCCCGACACAAACACATACCAACATAAAGACGGCAAAACCCCTCAAGGTGATTGGCTCATTGCAGTCGGTTGCCATGGTGGTCGCCATTTCGGACCGATTCAAAGCTTCAAAGTTTCGAAAGGGTCTTCAAACCAGTTGCACCGAGATCGCTATGGAGCATCATCGCACTGAAAGCGTTTCTGGGCCAATATGAGCGTCTTTGGCACTGTGCATTCAATATACTTATCACTCATGCCTATTTCCCCATATCTCTTACAGTTATGTTCTTCTTCTTGCGTGATTCAAGACAGTAAAATTATTTTTCAATACCCACAAGCACTAACGTCGCGTGTGGTACCGTACATCTTCGTACCGCCATCACACGCAACGTCAGTGCTTGGGGACTTGGGAGCCAGTGAGAGCTCGGCGTACTGTCGTCACCACAACTTATGCAAAAGAATAAGCAGACGAGCTTGCGCTTCCCTAGGCAGTGAAAGTTTCGAAATCTCCCCGTGAGGGACTGCTGTCAGCTGTCGGCATCGGGCACTGCAAAGGATGGCATCGCCCTAAACAGAAGGACGTTGAGGCACCCTATAGTGTGAGCTAGACCACTTGGTGGGCTACCGTCTGTCGCAAAGCGTCAGTCGCCTACCTCTTGATGTCGCCACGTGTTAGTGTCGCAATCGTCAGGAGACGCTGCAAGATTTACTGGTGGTGATGCTGACGCAAGTTAGTAGGCGCTGCGTGAATCCACGAGCGATGGCGCTCGGAGGGGAAAGGCTCAGACGTCGGCTTCTACGTAAAGTCGGGCGGTGGTGACCCCCAGAAACCGGCTACTTTCTCAGGACACGTGGACCGCGTTGGTTGTCGATCCAGGTATCCGCGTTCATCCGATTCCGTCCGATAGCAACCGGCCTATATATTTGTTTCACTTTATGCGCATGCGAAGCCGAAGCTACGGGCAACACATGTGCGGCCGTAAACGATGCTTGCACTCGCTTGAGCGCGCGTGTTCGGCAGGAATGACGAGAACCGAGAGTTCGCCCTCGTATTTCCTGATACACTCGCATAAAAAGCCAAACGGAGTTTATGTAGAGGGTCTGAGGGAAAGGAGGAGATAAGGACACTCTGGGACGTCATAGCAGTGAGTGATCCCCCCCCCCCCCCCCCCCCCGCCCCCCCCCCCCCCGGTTTGATGACACCCCCCTATGAAATGTACCGCTGAATTCGAAAAACATCAACAACCGTAATATATATTCTGCGCGAAATCGTTTGCCTTCCCGAGCGCGCTGGCTCAAAACTGGTTCCTATGGGTAGTATTAAGTGGCGGCCATGGCTGTGTGCGCGGCTGCTCAGCTCGTGCTGATGGCCAGCTTACGCTATTCTTTTGCAACGCGCGTTCAGCACCATCATGATTGGCGGTCTTCATAGGCTATTGATGCGAGTTCGATCTGAGCGTGCGTTCTAAACATCGCTCTCGAATATGGCGTCCGGCGAATACACCCTGTATGGAGCCGGGATCCGGAGATTTCGGTGTAGGGCGCTTCGGTGCGGTCTTTTCGGTGCACGGCCTTTTCGCTGCACGGACCTTTCTTTGCACGGGCTTCTTGGTGCGCGGGCATTCGTTGAACGGACGTTTCGGTGTGGGACTTTTCGGTGCACGGACGTTTCGGTGCACTGAAATCTCGGTGCACGGTCAATCAAAATTGCGAGATTTTCTTTTTGTTTGGTTTTCTCTAAAAATAATAAACACTAATTTAGCCAAAAAATTTTTTTTTGCACTTCCTAATTTTGTAGATTCGGCCATCCATTTACGGTCCCTTTCTGATATACGACCTAAGGGTCTTTGTTAGGCGCAGCACTATCCTGCGGGAAGACTGGAGGTGTTGGTCGTTATGTTTCGTTTGCCGGTGTCTGTTTTCCAACGTACGCACTATTCGCATCACATCGTGTTTACGCGTCGGGTCGATAAAGGCGTTCTGGGCGACTTGTGTAAAAATATTGGCTTTATCAGAGGTATCTGTGTAGGAAAGACCCCAACAGCAAGGAGCTTGAGAATGTTGAAAATTGCCCGAGACTGTGCCACCCAAGCAGGGTCTAGTTAAAATGTCATTGGGCCCCAATGCATTCTTGACCAATCGGACGGAAAGTCACTTGCCTTACCGGGAAGCCAAAATGTTAGGTTCCAAAGCATAGTATTTCAACAACGAATCGCCAATCTTGGCTTGTGTATACGCGAAGATAGACTGTCTCCGACGAATCCGACGAGAATTGCCAAAACGTGCCTCACCAGGAATCCTCTTCTGGCGATAGACGGAAGCGTTTAAGTAAACGAACGACACGCCAGACACAACACGGAAACGTCTGGCGAAGGCAAACGTCGCGGAGGACATTCGGCATTCTAAGAGTATAGGAAAGTGATTCCCACGATGCTGTCTGTACAGTGGCGCATAATCATCGGTCACCCCCGGAGCCCCTCCACCTGGCGTTCTAAATCATAGAGTTATTACAATGTGCGCTAGAGGTTCAAATGGCGCTAGTGTGCTGCGGAAAACTAAGTAGACAGCCAGCAGACAAATATTCACTTCCGGTAATGCATTTCTATGGAAAAAAGTAAGGGAATTGTCTTTTTGGGCTCGGTATAAGAGCAAATATCCGCAATAATTGGTACGTACTAGGTAGTTGGGAACATTTCTCGGTCAGGCAGACGAAATAATTGGTCAGTTACGGCATTTTTCTTTCAAATTCATTGCACAAAAACGGTGCTAAAACAGCGTTGTACATGTATTTATGTGCACTGTCGGACAATGTTAGCGCCAACTTTACTAAAACACTCAGTTGGGAAACTCGCCGTCGAAACCTGGGCCGCTGGCGTCCACCGAGACCGAGCTAAATGCGACAACAGCGCCACTCTTTATCATTTGTCTATACTGTGGTCACCTTGAGCTTTTAGAAAGCATGTTTTTGGCGTAAAAACAAACGGAAAAGATTCTTTTTGTATGAAATATATTGGAGTTTAGTACAGAATGATGGACGCGTGATGTTTTTAAAATTTTTCGTGTGCAAGGTTTTGCGGCACAATTAATATTGTTTTTATACAACCATGCCTCAGCGGTGCTTTCAGGTAGCGCGTCCCGACCTAGGTGCATTTTAACTTCGACAGTAAGACGCGGCGCGTCCGCTGGGGGGACGGGGGTGGCACCCCTGTCACTTCTTCCGCTGCATCTGTTTCGGCGCCAAAATGGCCGATTAAAGCCGAAATAGACGTCACGTGCAGTTCCTCGAGTGGCCGCTGAGGGAGAAATGGCGGCGTTGTGTTCGCCATTAGCTCGGTGCTCGAGGACAGATCGGGGACACTTTTTCAGAGGAATCCATACGGCAGTTTCCCAACTGAGTGGTTCTATAGTAACGTTGGTTAGCGCGAACACGACGTCGGTGCTTTTCAGCCATGGGGGATATACGTGCAAAAGAAACGAAGGCATCTGGAGAACTAAAAGAGAAGGCAAGAACTACGCAGTAACACTGGATCAAAACTCCTTTTGCATGGACGATCAAAACTAATTGAAGGCCACGTTATACATTCCAATTTTATATGAGTAAGTACTGTTTTATTTTTTCTGATCTTTGCGAAGATTCTTGTTCTGCGTTCAAAACTTCACCCATACGCTCGAAAACTTTAAGAACAATAAGACTCATAAAGGCTGCCCCGCAAAGAAAATAATAAAAATAGACACCTTTCATTGCCCACATTATTCTTTTTTAATGTTTTAACCGCTCGCAAAGGTGCAAGACATCCAGATGTCATTTTCATATAGTGGCAGGACTGGCATATTAGCAATATATAAGCGTCACCGGAGTGCTGGCGAGCCTTGAACAAACCCGCTATTCCTTTAGATTGTGCTTAGAATCCTCGCTTGTTTTACACTCCTCTTGTGGAACAGAGGTTTGGGCCTGAAATATAGCGAAGTTAAACATCGTTCACTCATGTAGTTAAATGCGCTAATTAAAGCAATTCCACTTTTACGATGTTGATAAACGTACATACCATTTGGTACGACCCAAACAACAGAAGTGTTCCATGCTGCTTTCCTGCGAAGAGACAAAATACACGCGCGTTTTCCCAGAGGAATGCACAGGACCACCGCAAAAGTACACTCTAAGAAAAAATGGAGGAAAAAAGTAGCAACGGCGCGTCTTCCTCCCTCCTACCGACGCGCCCCCGAGCGGACACGAGAAAAGGGGAGGAAAGAAACGTTTTTCTCCTTCTCCAGGCAGACGGGAGAAAGCTTTCGCCCTCCCGACTCATCTTCTTTCGGTTTCGTTTTTCGAGCAGGTCGCGCACGTTGTTTAATAAATAGCTGATGAGTTGATTGAGCTTCAGCGGCAGCGAAGGCCGCCTGTAATTCCGTCTTCTAGTCTAAACGTGCAGAACATTTCGGTTGCATTGACGTTTTTATCACTATTTTTATCAAACGAGCAAACGAAGCCGCTAGAAACAGCGAAGTTCCGGAGCAGTGCCAGCAGCGCCACGTACACTGGGGGGGGGGGGGGGGGGGGGGGTGGCCGTCTACGGATTGCGGGACTCGCGCGGCACGGAACTACAGCACTACTAGCACTACAGTCACTACAGTAGCGAAACCAGCGAAACCACGCGGAACTGTGTCGACGTTTTCGACGTTATGGAAACCGCAGGCACTGCGTCCAAGACAGGCAGGTTTTGCTGCCGGCTGCCTGGGTGCCTTCCCCCCTGAGTTCGGTTCTGTTTCCGATGCCGAGTGCAACCGGCGTTCAACGTGGTTCTGTGTTCGTGAATGTGAGCAACATAGCTGCAACATCGTGATGGCAGTGTTGTGGGCTGTGAACAGAAGACTGGAATTATCGCCGATGTGACCGTGTGTTCGCGTATCAGTGGTGTAACAAGAAGATGAAATCGTAAACTGTTGGACATTGATGCCGCTGGTAGGGCCGTGATCGGAGGGGGCGGGGTGTCGCAGGTTGACGTTCCGCTTTACAATAAAAAGTTTAATACCACTTGAGGGATTACGTGCAATCGATCAACGTGCGGATAGTCATGTTGGAACGCATGGTCTGAACAGTAGAAGCTCCTACCGTACAGTGGCCAATGTGACTGTCGGAATTGTCTCGTCCCCGAGAGCGATTGCGCTCTGGGTCAAGGACATAACAGTACGAAATCGTGACGGAAAGTACGTATATTTACAGTATGAAATTTAGGCATTAAAAAACAATAGTAGGTAAAATCGAAAAAAGAAAAGAAAAAAGCTACCCTTTATTTTGCTGTTTAAATATACTACGGTTCCGGGAGAAACTGCCCTGCGTGGCGCGCTGGGATGAGCGCTAGAAGTTTTCGGGCTCGCCACGGCGTAGCTCCGTACACTTGACACCTGCCGCAAGTCGCGGCTTTGACTGCATTCAAGTTGATCGAAAAGCGATTTCTCAGCCCGTGAAGCATCACTTCCAGCTGAGGGAATATCCGCTCTACAGATATTAATTCAAGACGGCCATTGCAGCTTTGCGCGAACAGCACAAATAGAAAAAACAATAGAAATACAGGCTATGACGTGCCGTGTGGGGAAACAAACTCATGGCTTCGAACGCTTCGAACCGCATTAGAGCGGCTTGATTTATTGGCTTTCAAATAATTACGGCATGATCGAGCGTTTACTTTTTAATAAGAGATTCATCCCCTGAGCCATTCAAAATACTCTCAGAGGTATGACATTGCTGGGAAAAAATCAACATGCTGGGAATAGTTTTTATTGCTTAGGGGGTCACCGAAAAGTTCCGTAAGTTCAAAACGACCAGTATAAAAACGGAAACGCAGAGCATGGGTGCAGTGATCGGGTTAGTGTGGTGTCCCGTTGCATTGATATTTGTGTGTGCCGTGTTTTCGCTCAATGTATGTTCACCTGATGCTTGTAATAAGCGTAATGTGTGTATAGTAAGGATCTCCAAGCGCAGTAGGGGCCTGAGAGAAGCAAATTATTTTTTGTAGAACATGAATTGGGCGGTACCTAGCGCCACCTAGCCTAGCTACTTGCAATTACTCTGCTTGACCCCGCCATCTGGTGGCTAGCGATTTAACCTTCTTTCACGCTACGCGATACACAGCGGCTTCGAGTTTGTTCTTTCGAGAGCGGTTTTTGGTTTCGCGGATTGAGTTTGCCCTTCTCCGTGATGTGCGGTTGACGAAGGAATTGTGATTCGAGGTACACCAAAGGTAAGACGCAAAGTGCGCGAAGTAACTGGGTATCGGTTGTCTCCGTTTAACATCGCAGTGCTGTCGTCGAGAAGACTGAGTAACTGCTTTCGAAACGCAAGTTTCTGTACCTGTGGGGAGAATCTGGCTTCGGAAATAAACACAGTTTGCGAAAAGCTCGTGTTACGCTTCTATTTGCTGCTCCTCTCGTCCCGTGCAAGAGACGTAGCGTCCTCGTCAAGCCTTATTGGGCTCGATTTGCTCGATTCGAGGCCGCCATATTGAGATGCAAGCGACGGAGGAACATTGCTCCCCTGCTTCAGGGACGAAAGTTTCTCCCTTTCTAAAGGAACATAGGTTACAAGACCATTCCTCCCCTAAGGGAGGGCCATCCATACCCTTTTTTCTAAGAGTGTAGACTGGTTGCTATCTACTTCAATTTGCGTCCCGGAAGTCGCATAGACACTAGCGCCAGTTGAATTTCTAGCGTACATTATAAGAACTCTATGTTCCAAACTATGGCCTCCGAGATCCCGAATGAAGCGCGCGAACGCTTCTCTGGCGAACGCTTCTCCGAGAAGAAAAAGAGGAGAACGCGGCGTCTCTCCGCGGGGAGGCGCTCTCAACCCAGGCATCGAATTCGTCATTTCAGTGGTTTCAGTATTCCGTAACGGAGAAGAGTTCACGAGAAAGTCATATTCCGTCGAGTTACTACTGCCCAGATTTTTGTGTTTTTTGGTAGAACGGTAAACAGCTTCCTTGAAGAAGTAGGTAGAGGGGTTGTGATGCTTATTCAATTTGAGCTATTTATCTGGACATGTCGCTGCTAGCGCTACAAGCTCACCTTTTGATATATTTGACTCCAATCTTTTGCACGTATGTTGCGTGTGATGAATCCTCGAGGTTACCGCAAGTAGGGCAGTTAGGATTCGCTTTGCGATGCATCATGTAGAGTCGCTTCGCAACCAGCTCGGGCAACCGGCTCAAAGCCTGTGCAGAAGGCTTGCCTCAGCCCGTGTGAGTTCGCGGAGAATAACAGGGAGAGGCATGCCAGCCGTAACTCTGGGATGTGGATGTTGTTCGATGATGACGTCGCGGATGAACCGACGGGCCTCGTTGAGACGGTCCAACAGGAAGGTTGGTATCGGATCGTCGTGCACCCTCGCATCTAGCTGGTCTGCACGCCCGTTTCCTGGAGTTCCAACATGAGACGGGATCTACCGGAGGGCTAGGCGCCATCCCATGTCTTCCTCTGTTGCGGCTTCTAGCGCGACTCTCGCCAGCAGGGGAGGAATGGACACGAAAGCTTCCCGGATGGCAGAGGGCTCTGCCGTGGTTGATGACGGTACAAAAACTAACCTTCCGAAAGCATCACAGTTTATTTCGGGTACGGTGATTACCACGGTGGCACTCTGTTTGGTAAGATTTATCGAGGCGTCCGTGTAGGCCTAAATCCAATTCGTATAACCGTCGTCCAGGCACTGGAGAGCGATTGATTGTGCGACAGGCTCAGGAACAACCGCCTTGTGCTGTGGGATTGGAAGCGCATCTTCCATTGCCAGCGGAGGGCGTATAGAACGTGGCAGTGGAGTAGGAAGAAACTCAATTGGAGCTCCCACCTCAGACTCAAATCGCTTGGTCTGGCGTCAAAGGTGAGAGTTCGGGCGTGCGAGGAAATGGGTGCCAACTGTATCCACAAAGGGGAGGCTTCTGATGCGAGCGATGTTGTGCAGTGCTATTTCTTCTAGTCTCAAGGACGGCCATTCTTCCGCTGCAGTAAGAGTCCCAACGTTTTCTGCCGAAGGGGGAAGTCCCACGTAAATCCGTAGCTCTGATCGGTGAAAGACATCGATGTTTCTGAATGGTGTTTTTCCAACTGCTAGGAGTGCCAGCGAGTGGAACAACCTTGGCATGGCGAGGCCCTTGTAAAATTGAAGGAGCGCGTGTTGGGAAGCACGACAGGAGGAGCTGCTGTATGACGAGCTGCCGTATGGCCCATAACACTTATCGACATCGTTGAGTTTTGCGTAGTTGTGGTCTCCATGTCACCCTCTCATCAATAATGACGCCGAGATACCTCTGGCTTCTGACGCTCTTTACTGGCGTTCCAGCGATTTCGTCGGTGCTTGGCATGCTGTTCGGTAGAGGACAGAGGCAGTGTTCCTTGCGAAAAGTGTAAGGCCTAGTTGAAAGATAGCGAGGGATGTAGAATCGACAGCCACTTGCAGACGATTACGAATGCCGATGTCGTTCCTGGACGGTCCAACACAGCACTGCGCCTCATCATCCGCGTAGATTTCCATACCAAGCCGTAAAGTTCGACCACTAGCTGGAAGGTATCGAGGGAGGACACTCATGGGAATATTGAAAAGAGGGCTCAATACACTTCTCTGGGAACACCTTGAGCAATCTGTCGAGGAGTGCTAGTTGCGCCTGGTAATTTTACGCGCATGGACCGTCCAGAAAGGGAGGCCTCAATAAAGGTTGTGAATATGCCGCAAACCCCATATAACTTCTGAGAATGAAGGATGGTTGGATGTGGTAGTGTATTAAATGCACGGCTGATGTCGAAAAAGACACAGTGCACCATACGTACTGTGGACCTGGCTTCCTCTAATCATGTGACACGACACAGCAGTGTACCTCTTCATCATGAAGCCGGCAAGTTCAAGTAAGAAGGCACCCACCCTGTACAAGAGCCAGGGTAAGCGACATAGAACTATTCGCTTAGGGACCTTCCCAAAGCAGCTTGTCAAGGAAACTGGTCAGTATGATGACGCCTCTCCCGCTGGCTTCCCTTGCTTAAGTATGGGAATAACCGCCGACTTCCTCAATGCATCCGGAAGTTTAACCGTTCATCCTACAGATGATGTTGAGGTTTTCTTGTATGGCGGCATGGTGAACAGGATCAAAGTTCCTGAGCGACTGGTAGGTTATTGCATCAGGATTGAGGGCACTTTTTTTTCGACAGTGATCAAGTGGATGGGTGAGCTCCACTAGGGTGAACTCCGAGTGCGCTGCAACGACGCTTATCTATCTGGAGATTGTCTAATCGGAATTTGTGGCAGGTTTTTCAATCACTCTTGTTACTGCTTTGGAGTAATTGAGAAGCGGGAAAATTCGACCGCTAAATCTCTGCCACCTCCTCTATGGATCGACCGTACTTGATTGCGAGCCCTGCAACAGGGTGCTACGGAATCTTGGCCCCAGAAAGAGCTTGGGCGATCCTCCATGCGTGCCCGCCTCCACCATTTACATCGAGTAATGTACAACTTTTTTCTGCATTGCCATAGCTCTCGTGCCCAGGTGTGGCGTGGTATGCTAAATCCAGGGTTCACCTAGATATGGGGACACACGGTACAGACAAACTTTCTAAAACAAAACACCGTCTCGGTTGCACGCGGAAATGTGACCACCTCTACATTTGCTATGTCTGATCACAAATTGCAGACAACAGTTAAACAATAGAGATTTCTAGAAGAATTCTTACAAAGCTGTTTGGCGACTCACTGTGCACCACGCAGTGCGGGACATTGTGGGACCATTCCGATGTACGCTCGGGCTGTCCTGTACGCTTGGTACAATCTGGAAGCTGCGCGATCCATTCTTTCTTGCCACTGTGACTTCAGAGCACAGAGAAAACAGGACGAGCACACCACAAAAGCCGATGTTTTGTTGCTGTCTCGCATTCTTTGCATTCTGAAATCGTGGAACGCGAAATCATTGTGAACCGTCCCTTCTATAAATGGGCACTATTTCCTGCGCCGTAGATTTGATCGCTACAATGCGCCTAAAACACGACGGGTGCGCTGCATTTTTGCGGAATGGTCTATCAAAAAACGCCGTTTTTTAAAGTCATTAATTCCCAAAATTTCACAACTTCCAAAGCTATTGCCTGAGAAATAAAAAAAACAACAACACCAAAATAACAACAACAACAACAACAACAAGAAAACAACAACAACAAAAGCGAACAACAACATAGTATTAAAAATCAAACAAGTATGTCAAAGAGTTGGATGCGCGTCCGTAAAACGTAACCGATGGGTCACTGAGTGAATTATGAACCAAGAATCGCTCAGCTAAAAACTTCATTTCGAAAATATTCTTGTAGCGAACACCCTGTAAATGCAGTAATTATTCATCTTCAACTAACTCGCGGAAACTTTAGGGTTATAAGCCGATAAACACCAATAAATATCCGCCAGGGGAAAAAATGCAAAACTAAAACAAACGAACAGTGTCAAATGCTTGAATGTTTGTTACGTATTCGCACTTTGGACCGTTGAGACTCATTGCACTTGTTTTACAAGTGTCGTATTATAATAAACGTGAAGCTCTATGAGTGCATACACATTGCTAATTGAGCATGGACTCCCAGTTCTTTCTGATTTTTTGAAAGGCAATCACCGTTTGTAGCGTCACTACAAAAACAAATCCCCAAGATACTAAGATTTCTGAAGAAAGAAAACAAATAGCCAGCGAAATATGTTCGCTGAGTCTCCTGACAAATAATCACTCGATGATATACGGCATATTTGTGACATAATGAAAACGTAAATTATTCGGAAGTAGCTGGCTATCCCATTTCTCACTGTCAAGCGCAAAACAACCCCCTTGCTACTGTCTCGCCATATCTTTTCCTGGTGTCTACACGCGAAAACATAAGTCACGTGATCGTACTGGTTTGCCGAGTAAGAAAAAAAGATTTAAGCTTGACGTCTATACAAAACTTGCCACGATAAACGCGAGGGCAATGCAGGCGAGTTGGTGCTCGATTTAATAAATAAAAAGTTGCGCGCAAAAAACACAGGGACAAAGAGTGAAGAACGTGGGACCGAACGTTGAACTATCAACTGAACATTTATTGAAAAAACAGCTCGAACAATTTGATAGTTCAACGCTCGTCCTGTGTACTTCTCTTTTTGTCCCTGTCGCTTGCGCGCTGCTTTTAATTTATTGAACTCAGGGGCTGAGACTTGACTTCTCGCATAGAACAACGCGTCTTGTCCCGCTTTCTAGAGTGGCGACTCACTAAAAGATTCATCCCGCAGATCAACATGTACTAAGATCGTCGGAGGAAGGAAACATAAAAAACGAAGATAATAGCGAAATACTTGCTTATTTGGGAAGACTCAGCGTAGTCCTGCAGTGCGGCACGTGAAGCAAATAGGAAACGCTACACTGATGGAGAGGGAACGTAACAATTGGAATAATTTTGTTGACGCCACGCGCTCCGAGACGTCCACTCGTAGTGCCAGTCGAGAGGTAACTGATCACGAGACTCTCCATAGAAAGTCCATAGAAAGTCGTTGCGACGGTTTTCGACTGAGGCACCGAACGCCTATCATCAAGTGGGCGCAGTCTTGGAGGTGCTTCGGATTATCTGACGTGCAACATGGATACAGCAAGCCTGCACGGATTGATGGTAAGTGCTTCGGAACCGTACAGAAGGAAGAAACTGGCTTGAAGGTGGGGACGCGGTGACATACGTCAATATCATCCGAGTCAAGGATCGGCTCGTTCAGAAGACTCCATTTTTTCAAGGGTGTTATATCTTTCATACTGCTCAAGTTATTCGCTTTTTTTTTTTTGCCTAGCCTAAGGTTCTCGACGTTTAGTTATTTGTTATTTTCCGTTAGTTTGGGGACATCTTTTCGAAGTCCTTTCATCTCGTGTTCAGTATCGTCTAGTCCGTCACATGCCGTTACAAAACTTTAGGCCGACTTTTAGAGTTCTGAGTTCAGCCCTCAGCTTGCGTTTTAAACCTATAATGACTTTCCCAATATCTTTAATTTCTCAACTCATTGTGGAGCAACTCCCGATGACAGGGAACTTCGTCTCTTTCACAGCGGCAGTTTCAAAATAATAAGAGTTGTTGCTTGGTTCGGCAGCACTGCACAGATTTTTTTCTGAGTTTATACAACAAATACGTTCTCACATACGGAACAAAAGATGGTTAGATGTGTCTCGAGTGCGCACGGCTGCAGACTTGAGAAGGAAATGACAGGAACAGAAAAACTACCAGGACGTTCTTTCCGCGAGATTTGATGACTTAAAAAAGTCGTCGAAAAAAGCAGTCTCCTTTCCTTTGAAATTTAACACACCGGTTTATGGAAAACGCCTCTGTCTTTAATTATAATGCAATTAAATGCAAAGGGGCATGGAAGCACCTGTTACGAACCCCTGTAAATCTGTTTAGAATTCACGTTTCTGGGATCCAGCGAGCTTATAGAGAGGACAAGTTTTCGGCTAGGAAAAATCGTCAAATTAAATCTTTAAAGGAAAAGCAAAACATCCTCGCGAACGGTCGAATGCTGAAGAATTCCACTTATAGCATGTCAGAAGATTTTTCAAAAGTTTTTTTTGCAAAAGGAAAAAAAAAAAAAAAAAGAAACAGCTGGGGAATTATGCAAAGGAACATGAGCAATACTGCACAAATTTAATCCTAAAATACGATAGCTTCTTTTTAGGCGATGCGAAGTGTCCCTGGAATCCGGACATAAAACATATAGTCCGGCACTGACTACATAAAAGCCCGCGAGCAACTTGCTCGATTTCCCGTGTTACTGGCAATTGTAGAAGCTTGAAAATAATGTTGACGACTTTCAGTAGCATTCTCTTGACGATTAAGCGCCATGTAGTGACAGGAACCGTCGGGAAAGGTATCTCTCGACTTTTATGAACGTTCAAGACGTGATCGCTGCTCCTGTGGTATTGACGTGTTTGTTCTAGTTGACAAATCTTTCTCTTCTACCGAGATTCCGGTGAACGCTCAAGATGCCGAAACTGTGTTTTTGTCAAATTAGGCTGTCTAACGAGAAGTGCTCCGCCATTGATGATTTTTATCAGCCATCAAATTCAACGTCTAACACAATTAATCATTTTCCAGTACTACAGAAACGATTGCGTACGATCACATAATTATTGGCGGCTATTTCAACCTTTCAGCCATTGCAAGAAATAATAAAAGCTTCAGGGGAGCCACTGCTGGTGAACTGCAATACCAAGTTTTTCAAAGTTTTTTCGCTGGAACAGTTTGTTACTGAGCCCGGACGCAATGATAACACAGGCCATATTTGAGGACTTTTGCTTTGCAACACTTCTGGGGTTGTTGAAAACACGGATACTGTCTCAGTGATCAGTGACCATAAAGCTATTGTGCTCGAGGTCAACTTAAATTGTGCAAGCTAGAGCAAATCATATGAACGAATAGGCGAATGGTATTCTTTTACGACCGAGCAGACGAAGCAATAATGAACTCCACGCTCGAATCTTTTCTTGAAGTTTTTGAAACTTTGTCCGTGTGCTTGAGCGTCAATTAACTATAAATAAAACTAAAGAAAAAGATATTTCGCTGGCATACAGAGTTTGCCCCATCGGGGATGCTTACGTCAAAACGAGTACGCCACACGCACTAGTTTAAACGTGAGTTGCGTATCTTACTCAACAAGAAAACGAGGGGTCTATCTTAAATTTCGTGAAATACTGCTTGCAAGTCATCTCGTTAAACTAAAAGAATTCGCAAGAGTGGTTCGATACAGGTTGGAGTATGCTGAGGTTACTTCCTTCTAAATTTAGAAAATAGCATTCAGCGTTCCCTGAAGAGTTTTTGAAATATATCCGTAGTAACGGTAAACACAATTATTCCGTTCGGACCTTCAAGCACAAATATATTATCGTCGATAGCGATACTGAAAATGCGGAACATTTCAATTTATATTGTGGGTCGGTTTTTACGTCTCGCTCTTCGCGTTCGATATACTCTAATGTTCCGACGGCAACCAACCTCCGAAGTTGAATTTGGTGTGTCTGAAATTTGAAATCAATTGCGTAACTTAGACACAAATGAATCGACGGGTCAAGACGATGTTCCTGCGTGTATTCTGGAGTCTCGCTGTAATTTATTGTGCCTGTACTTTGTGTTATTGTTCGAAAAATAACTACGCGAACCTTCTGCCTTCAGATTAGAAGCTTGCGCGAGTAATGCCATTGCATAAGAGGGGTCCTGAAACATAGTCGGAAATTACCGACTGATATCGCTGACAAGCATTTCTTGCAGATATGCAATGCAGGCCACACGCGCCATACTATCACAGACCACGTCACCGCTCGCCTGCACGTATCTGCGCAGGCTTCGTCTACCATTTGGTGTGCCGGGACAACGTCACAAGACCATCAAACCACAGCTAGCACAGCCTTCAAAAGAATCCAGTGCCGGAGTGTCTACGGGATTCGCAGCCCAAGCACTGTGCTAACCACTTCAAATTTGCAGATACGCATGCCACACGCACTCTGCTATCACGGACCATGTCAGCGCTTGCCTGCACGGATCTGCGCAGATGGCATCTACCGTCCGGTGTGCCGGGGCAACGTCACAAGACCATCGAAGCACAGCTAGCACAGCCTGCATAAGAAGCCAGCACCAAAGTGTCTAAGAGATTCGTGACAGAATCTCCGTGCTAATCACTTGACATTTGCAGGTAAGCTCAAAACAAGGCATTTCTTGCTTAGTTTTGTAAAGCCGTGAATCCTCTTTGTGCATAGATGGGCGTTGATGCTGCAACCTACAGATGCCGGGTGGGTTGTTTTCACCCGAGGAAAGGTAGGAGTAAACACTTGCCGATGCTCAGTTGCCTGTACATTAAGCGTTTCTGTGATATGAGTTGTCTGAAGCTACTTGATTTTTACACTTGCATGCTTATGCTCTTGTCAAACGCGGGCGACGTCGAGTCAAACACCGGGCTTCAGATGAACTCGGAAAAGATTGATCAACTTAGGGTATCAATCAACGCCCTGATTGCTAACTAAACAAAACTAACTTGAGAACTCGGAAGAAGTTAGGCAAAATAGAAGGGAGCATCACTGGGTGAGGAGTCCGCGTTGGCATTTCGGAAACTAGACTGGAAAGGATCAAAGACATAAACGAGAAATTTACCATGGTGAAGTCAACTCTGGGCGAGCTACAACAAAACACTGCTGTCTTCAAAAATCCTTCAGAGCCTCTCGAAAATGTTCTCAATGACATAAACAATCGGTTAAGATTGAATAACCTTATTTTGAAGGGATTTTCAGAGAGCGATAACGAAACTTGGAGCCAGGCTGAAACAATCATCAGTGATTTCGTAGCGAGAAATTTGGGTGTGAACTTGGCTGAGGTGGAAAAAGTGCACCGCATTATTCGGAAGAAAGACGGTTTCCATCGACCGATAATTGTGAAACTTTTAATCTTTAAAATTAAAGAGGAGTTACTTCGCAACGCTTTCTAACTAAAAAGCTTCAGCGAAAGTGTCGATAACAGAAGAAAATTAAAAAAAAAAAATCAGACAAGCGCGCCAGAAACTATGGGACTACGCTTCTGTGTCCAGAGATGAAGTAACAAGGAATAAAATTAAGCTTGATAAGCTTTAAGTAGACAACCAGACCTATGCGTACTCCCATTCAAGCCAAGCTATCTTTCCGCTCAGAGGGGATTCCCAAGTGAATGATTCGAACGAATGACTTTCCCAACGTCATAGTACTGACACCACACACTGGCCTCGCTTACCATTTTTAGTAGCTAACTTTCAAAGTAGCCTGTCAAAACAAGTAGAATAAAAAAAAATTACAGTCAGCTGTCAACCAGATGTTATATTTAAAACGGAGACTTGGTTATGCTCCGATATCAACAGTTACGAACTTATCCAGTACTTACAACATTTATAGGAAAAACCGCACGACACAAAGAGGAGGCGGCGTTTTTATCGCGGTTAGAAAGGGTATCACCGGCTCAGTCATCGAAAATGTTTCGCCCTTAAAAATATTTTGGGGACGCTTACAACTTGATTTTCGAATCCTACTCCTTGCTGTTTGTTATCGCCCTCTCAATTCACAGACAAATGAATCAATGAAAGTTTTGGAGATTCCGTGAGTACCACAAATAAAAAAAAATCCTAATTATCCACTTGTCCTCGCGGGGGATTTTAATTTTCTTGGTATAAATTGGTCGAGTTTACAATTCCATAACTACTGTGTACACCCGGTTCAGTCTAATGCCTTCCTTTAAACTTTGCGTATCAACGATCTTTACGAGATGGTTTTTGAACACAAAAAATGCCACCTTAAACCTGTTTGGAACTACACATCCTCAGTATGTGCTCGACGTCAATATTATTGGTCATATTAGTGACCATAGGATTATAATTTTAATGCAACCTTTGCTATTCTCCGTTCTGCCAATACCACGAAAAAAACTCTATTCCTATTTTCGTGTAAGCGCTGAAGACATGAACAGGTGGCCCGATTCCCTGTAGACTACACGCATGACCATGGATCACTCTCTGTCGATGAAAATTGGACCTTCATCAAAAGTAAACTTCAAGAGGTGTTTTCTCCTGACATTTCCACGTTTTCAAGAGCATCTAAACGGTCTCTCCAAGGTTCACCCGATCTATAAAGACTGTCTTGAATAAAAAGAAACGTCTCTTTCAGAACGCGGCGCTGTTCAATACATCCCTGCATAGGAAAAATTATTAATGATTAAAAACGAGCTAGTTTGTGATAATATATGAAAACGAGCGTGTTGGTGAATAAATAAGAATACACGGACGGATAAAAATATCGAGGAAGGCACGGAAACAGGGCTGGTTTTATTGAGCAACAACATAGAATGACAGAAAATATAAAACCACCCCGAAGGTTCCAACGTTCTCAAAGAAGGAGAGGGGGAAATTGTTAAAGGAAAGGGAAATTTACTATAAACTTATATTATTAAAAAGCACTGGCTTAACGACGAGGTATCAGTAACCTAGTTATTTCTGGTGTTAAATATAGGAATTCGACCTCTGTCTTTGTCAGTGATAAATTAATAAAAGTGCAGAAATGTTGTTGACAGTCCCCATGCAAAATAATGCAACAATTTCTCTCCAAAATCTGTTGTTGTTGCCGCCCAGTATTCTATTTTCAAAGAAATAACGAGTAGAGTCATCGCATGTGGGGCTGTGAACGACGATTGGGTGAAAATACTGTCTTGAAGCTTCCAAGTTGTGTTCTCGGAGTCGATAGTAAACGCATCTCCCAGTTTGTCCGATGTACGAACTGTCGCAGCTTAGTGGAATTGAACAAACCTTTCTTTCTTCACAGTCTACGAACTTTATGGCATGTTTTAAATTGCACCCTCTGAGACTGTCACTCCCGTTCACCTTTTTACACATCTGCTTAAGGCGCATACGATAGTAAAAAAACACACTCGTGTCGAACTTGGACGCGATAGTTATTAAACGTTGCGCGGAATTGTGCATGTAGGAAATCGCAGCGAAACGACCTTTCCTTTTGGCACCGAATTGCGGAAGTTGTGACCTGAGAATGAATCTCTCAAGGGTGGGACGAAGTTGATCCGCAGGAAAGTCTGCTTTTTTCCACCCTCTGATGCTGCAGCTTGAGGCTAGTTTCGTAGAAATGCGTACACGGCTTGGAGAATGAGAACTTGAAAAACGGCCTCACTATGCCATGCTTAACTGACTTGAAATGAGCACTGGTGAAAGGGAAGACTGGCTTCTCCGATCTCCGCTAGAAGGCTCAACAAAGCTTTGAGGTATGAAGATGTAACCGTAAGTCCTGGAATCGTAATCATTCCTTTGAAGGATTTTCTCGCGTAAAAGTTAGTCCCGCTGTGCAGTCTTTGAATACTTCAAAAATGCTGGCAGCGAACAAATATCTGGGTAAATGACCAAGTAATTGTCGGCTTACCTAAACAGTAGGCAACCCTAAAATGACTTGTTCAACCGATCGTTTGTAGTCCTGTCAACAAAAATAATAAATATTTCCCTAAAGAAAGATGCAAGGCAATCGCCTATACACAATCCCCTTTTCTTTTGCCTGTAAATCTTTCCTTCATATTCCACTAAAGTAGACTGAAAATAAATATTTATCATGTCGATGAAACCCTCAACCGAAAAACCTGAGGCGTTCGGCAAGCCGCAAATTTCGTGCGCATGGATGGCGTTAGTTACAGAATCTAAGATGAGTTTTGGTTCTAGGCTGTAATACATATCTTCAATGTCGAAATACATAATTGAGCACGGAATGAAAAGAAAATGAAGCGAATAGAAGTGGGAAATTAATTCAAATGGGTTTTGGACTCTGAAAGGCTGAGGAAGTGTGACAATAGACAAAAGTTTTTGTTGAAAACGACCCAGAGGTTTTTGCCAAAGGTCAATTTATGAAATTATGCTTATGAAGGGAACTCCATCTTTGTGAGCCATTGCAGTAAAAAATACACTTAAGTTTCGCAGAATTACCAATGACGTTCTTAAGAGACGTCAGGTTCAGGGAGGAATAAAGTTCCTTTGTGGCAGCCTACCCGAAGTCCTTGTTTTTAAGGGCTTCAAAGTGTTCTATAGGACACTATTAATAGACAATGAACCTTCCTTCAAAATTGCAAGCTCACCCGGTTTGTCCGATTTAAGTAATTTTAGGTGTTCTTGGCGAAGCTCTTGCACAGCCGCACGAAGTGGAAACCTGCCTGGCCGAAGCGGTGTATGGTGACACACCGCACGCCCTGCGAAGCCCAGAAAAGCTTGCCCTTGATGTTCAGGTAGAGAGGACGCGACTTGATGCACAGAGCCTGGCTGGTCCATTTTTAAAGAAGAAAGATCCGGAGCAAACTTTGGTATCCTCAACAGCAGATCCATTTTGCCAGCGGAAAGAAGTTTCTCCAAAAATATCACGGAATGTTCAAATTTGGCGGTCTTTTACTGTAAACACGAGGGATTCACTTCCTTCAGCAGTTTCTTCTACGATGCTTGAAAAAGACTGGCAGCTGCATCCACGAGGAACCCATACTACGTTCGGACGCTGAATCTTCGCCCGAATAAGTTTTCCATTTGAGAGGGAAGCACTCCTTCTACCATGTCAAAGTTCATAAAAAAACTTTTTTCGTAATTTGCATTACTTGGTAGCATGAAGCCCAGTTGTTGCAGTTAACCCAACTGCCTGCTCTACACAGGGATGAGGCCAATCCTTGCGAAAGTAGAGGCCAAGCGAGCCCAGTCGGAGGCGAAGTTTGGTTAATTTTTTAAATGAAAATGGCAGCTTCCAGAAGGAACACCGAGTTGAAGACCGAAGAAAGGCAGTTGGGGTTTGGACGACACAGGACTCAAAGAACGTTTACAATAATAATTGAAAACGAGCATGTTGGTGAATAAATACGAATACATGGAAGGATGAAACATCAAGGACGTGGACGGAAACAGGACTTCTTTCATTATGCAACAACATAGAATGACACAAAATATAAAACTGCTCCCCAAAGGTCTCAACGTTATCGAAAAAGAAAAAAAGAAAGCTGTTAAAGGAAAGGAAGATTTACTATAAATTAAAACAAAGTATAAAAAGCGCTGGCGCCACGACCAGGTATCAGTAATCTAGTTACCTTAGGCGTTAGAAATTTGACCTTTTTTCATTGTCAGTGATAATGGAGGTGCTGAAATAGAAATACAAATTGCCACACTGTTTTGAATACCTGTACGCATGAAGTGAAAAACCGAAAGAGGAAATTTAATGGTCAGACACCAGAATATATTTTGCGATCTGACCCAAAAGGTTTGGTGTATGGTTAATCTGAAGGAAAACGATAGCCACATATACCTTAATAATAAGCATGATGTGCGACTGTCGGACGGCGACGCACCCAACGCGTTCAATAACGTTTTTTTTTCCAGTGTTTTTACAAATGAAGGTTTTTCATTGCTGTTTTTTGCTTTACATAGAGACAAGAGTCAGCCTAGTCTTCTTTAAACTTTACACCTCGAGGTATTTCCAGAATTAATTGAAAACCTTCGGGTCAATAGCTCTCCAGTTGAAGACCAGATTTCTTCAAGACTCCTTAAAGTAACGAGGGACTTGACATCTCCCTTCCCTTCACTATGTTTTTCAGCAAAGCCTTGACTCTATTATTGTCCCAAGCGATTGGTGCCATACTGAATTAATACCAATGTTTAAAACCGGTCCATAATCAAATCCTTCGAACTATAGACCAATATACTTCACCAGTGTGCCCCGTAAAATCATGGAGCACGTCATTTATACACACCTCCTAGCTCACCTAGATCGATTCAACTTTGCTTCCAAACCAAGATGGCTTTAGGAAAGGTCACTCGTGTGTTACCCAGGTATTCGATTTCAGTACTGATCTTCATGCCAACACTTATGTCAACCACCAAAGCGATATCACCTTCATAAAATTCGCCAAAGCTTTTAATTGAGCCCGACATAGTCGCCTTCTACTAAAGTTATCCCATCGCTGTATCGAACCGCGCATGGATCGATGCAGTGATGATCCTTGACTGGATCGCTTCGTGCCTTTCTGATAGAAATCAGTTGGAAAAAATAAACACATCTCTTTCTTACCAATGTTCAGTGTCGTCTGGTGTACCGCAAGGGAGCGTTCTCAGTCCTCTTCTGTTTCCAATATACGTCAATGACCTACCTTCTTCATTAGCGTCCACAATTAGGCTTTTTAGTGATGATTGCATCAGATATAGAAAAACATCCAATACATCCGGCTATTTAATATTGCAGAATAATCTTGATATAATTGGAACTTGGTGTACTGATTAGCTCATGAATGTTAATATCTCAAAAAGTAAACACATGAAAATTTCGGCATCATGAAGTAGATCGCAGCCTTGAAATGAGCCGCGTTGACATGATTGCGACTTAGTCGCATCGATTCCAGTTGTCATATTCAATGCCGTCATGTAAACGGCATAATGCGCTAAGCAAGCGCATTGCATTCAAGTCGCTAGACAGAGATGGATTGAGACGACGAACGCGCATTAATGGAGTCCATGTAAATGGAGGTCACATCGCATAATGAAACGGAAAGGATTATGAGAATGCGCTCGGTGCGCGAGTGAGTCTACAGCTGAGAACACAATGGCTGCCAACCTCGTCGGCGGCGCAGAGAGCGGTTCTCTGTGGTCGCCCGCAGTTTTATCCCGAAAAGAAACGCGAGCTTCTACTGCCATCATAAGTGAGCGGAATATAGCTGAGCTGCTCGTTGAGGGCGGTCCCGATCCAAGCCTTGCGAAGTAGGGAGTCCCTAAAGGCTTCGGCGCGAGCACGAACGACGCCGAGGGCTCCGAGCACTGCATGGTAGTGCAGAACGAGCAGCTCCTGCCTCGGTGCCGTTCCTGGCCACGCCGGAGCCTGTCGGCCTCGGGGTCCGGTTGGTCCGGCCCGGTCGCGGTCGGCGAGGTTTGGAGAGGCGGGGCGCGGTGGGCGTCCTCAAAGCGTCTAAAAACGATGTCGCTCGCCAGGGCGTGCGCACGCACGTCGCCTCTGGTCTAGAGTGGCCCGACGGCCTGGCCCGGAGAATAAAACGCTTGGGGTTTTATGTTTCTTCCGTCTGGTAACCTCTTGTTCAGCACCGAAGACAGCGGGCACGAACTTTTACGCTCACCGAAAGCATCGAAAGACCTTCACGTGCGATGCTACGGAAAACGTTGCATCGCACGAAAGCACTCCGTGCGATGCAACGTTATATATATATATGCAGCGAAAGCATTCAAGTAAACGTTGCCGTGTCGGCTTCATTCGAAAGACGATTGGAGTGGATGCGCGGAAGTCGCATTCAGGGTGTCGCTACAGGGTGACTGTCAACAAGTACCTCCTGTATATTTGTGCTCTTTCGCCTTTTGATGTCTTTATTGTCTTTTTTTTGCTTACACGGATTCAATTATGTTGTAATGTACAACTCTGCAGTACTATATCATGTTAAACATATAAAATAGAGCAAACAAAGGCAAGGACAAGAAGTAGACAGAACAAGTTGCGCTTGTCCTGTTTACTTATCTTCCCTGTCTTTTTTCGCGCTATTTTATGTCTAACTAAGATGAACCAACTAGCCTAACAACGTACCCTAATAGATCATTCATTCTTTCCTTCATTCATTCATTTCATTCATTTGTTTTATTTTTTTGTGCTCATGAACAGGTTTCGCCTTTTTAATGATGCACAATTAACATACAACAAAAAAGAAAAAGCGTTAGTTTTGCAGAGTGGAATTCCAACCTTAAAAGCACGATCCAACCTGGATGAGATATACGGGGGAAGCAAAATAAAATCGTGGCGCAGATATGGGTGATGAAAGAGCTTGTGAAATAGACATAGTCAAAATAATTTACGGCGAGATGCTAGAGTTGGTAGGTTGAGGCTAGATTTCATTGAGCTTGTGCTGGCAGTTCTGTTATAGTTAGATAGGATAAAACGAACTGAATTATTTTGAACCATTTCAAGTGAACCTATTAAGTTTCCTTGCTAAGGATCCCACCCAGATGAAGCATATTCAAGTTTTGAAGGGATTAGTGTTTTATATCACAAAAGTTTTAGGGACGAAGGGGCCTTTGAAAAGTTACGTCGAATGTACCCAAGCATTCTGTTAGCATTGTTAGTAACATACGAGATGTGAGCGTTCCAGGTGAGATCGGCTGTAATGTGAATACCAAGGTATTTGTAAGAAGGGACGGCATCAAGGGGGACGGTGATTTAGAAAGTAGGTGGGAAAACTATTTGCTTTTCTAGATACGCGCATATATTTGCATTTATTAACGTTGAGGTCCATATACCATGCTTTGCACCATTCAGAGATGGCATTAAGGTCCGACTGAAGATTAGTTATATCGTGGTCACAAGTTATTTGACGACAAACCACGCAGTCATCGGCAAACAAGAGACTGTCAGAAGAAACGCAAGAAGGTAGATTGTTTATGTAGATAAGGAAAAGGAGAGGACCAAATACAGAACCCTGTGGCACACCGGAGTAAACACCAGTTGGCTGCGAGTTAGAGTTGTTAGCTGAAACAAACTGTGAACGGTTAAGAGGAAAACATTCAATTCATGTGAGAAGTTTGTGATCAAGGTTAAGTTGGTGTAGTTTATATAGTAAACGTTTGTGGCATAGCTTGTCAAATGCTTTAGAGAAGTCTAAAAGAATGCAATCGGCAAATGAGGAATGGTCAAGAATGAGGTTTAGTTTATGCGTAAATGATACCAATTGAGGGTTTATAGGAGTAAGTTTTGCGGAAGCCATGCTGTGAAGGTGTGAAAAAGCAGTTTGATTCAAGGAATGTGCTCAAGAAGTTTACAAGGAATGCTGGTTAGTGAGATGGGTCGGTAATTGAAGGGAGAAGACTTCCTACCTGATTTATAGCGTGGAATCACCTTCCCGACCTTCCATTCCCCAGGAAGATAACCGTAGTCGAGCGACTGCTGAAAAATCTTAGAAAGTATAATAGAAGAATAGACACTCCAAAAACTTTTCAAAAACTTGGGATCAATTGAATCGCATCCAGGAGACGAAGAAGGTTTATGTGATCTAATGAGTCTCTCTACACCAGTAGGTTCATTGAGTATGGGAGACATGACGAGAAAGTCAAAGCCATGGGTATCGGGTATGGGGACACCTGACGTTACAGAAAAGTTGCATGAAAACACTTTATTCAGCACCAATGCACACTGGCTAGAAGGAATTACGTTTCCAGTGCTGTTAACTAAAGTGATCGTATCCTCATCTTTTGGCTGTATAACACGCCAAAAATTTCTAATGTCGTTTATTAACATTGATGGCAAAGTGCTTTGATGAAATTCTTCCCTAGCATTTTCTAGTGCAGCTACATATTCGTCAGAGGCATGTTTGTAAGCAGCCCAGCGGGCACCATTACCAGATAGTTTAGCTGATCTATATAAGCGCTTTTTTTGTTTGATAAACGTTTGAGGTTACGGCTATACCACGGAGCATCGCTATTAGATGTGATGGTGAAAGTGGGAATGCATTTATTAGTTAAATCATTCACTATAGCCACAAAAATGTCCCAATTAGTTTGTACAGTGCGATTATCAAAACCATTAAAAAAATTATCAAGAAAAATAGACCGTTCATAATTAATTGCTTCAAAATTTGCTTTTGCATAGTTACGAATAGTTTTAATTTTTTTTAAGGTTCTTTGGCCGCGACAAGCAAATCTGGAAAGTAAGCAAACAGTGAGCGCTTAAGCCAGAGGTAGGTAACTAATCTCGGAGACAAGATCAGGCTGAGATGTCAAAACAAGATCAAGGGTGTTCGCGACAGATTGTGTTGTCCTTGTAGGTTGCTTAATAAGCTGTGTAAAGGAAAATACAGCGCACAATTTCAAGAATTCAGTGGCTAAAGAGGAGACGAGATGTATACTGGCCGGTTCACTGTTCCATGATATATTGGGAATGTTAAAATCACCAAGCAGAAATAAAGGAAACGTGGGGTATCGAGATGAAACTATAATAATTACATCATGAAGTTCATATACAAAATTGGAAGAAAACGTGGGGGGTCGATAACCAACACCAAGAATGATTTTCATATTACTTATTTCAACGACAGCCCAAACAACCTCAAGGTTGCAAGGAATAAAAACCCACTGGGATAGAAAGATTTTTGAAATAACCAGCAAAACACCACCACCTTGTCGCGTTGTGCGGTCGCAGTGATAAATCGAGAAATGCCGAGCAGATAAGAAAATTTTATGATCACGAAAATGCGGATGCAGCCAGGTCTCGGTTAGTACGATGAAATCAGCATTGCATGTATCGAGTAGTATGTAGTAACATCATGACTCATCTTAGTGCGTTGAACTTTTATTTTAGCGCGTTTAACTTTAATCCATGACAAGGGTTCCGCCTGGGCAATTCTTGTAGCACGGAACAATTTGACTTTTAGTAACCTTTTTATTGCAATCGACAAGCGAAGGAGCTAGTGTTTATTATACATTTCTTGATTTCAGAAAGGCTCTCTATGTTGCTCCTAATGAGCTTTTAGTTTCTACGTTACACGCCTAAAAATTGATGGAAAAGATTGTATTTGGGTTCCTGAGTATTTGTCATTGAGAAAAGAATATATGGTTTTAAATTACTCCTAATCCGAAATGGTTGCTGTCACTTCAGGTGTGCCGCAAGGCCCTTTTCTGAGACCGCTTTTGTTTCTTATTTATATAAATAATATAGCAGTTGATTTTTGTTCTACCATTAGAATGTTTGCAGATGATTGTGTTGTAAATAGAGAGATCAATAACGTGCATGATATAGCCTTATTTCGCAAAAACAAAAAGACGTTTACAATATTGAATCATGGTGTCAGGCATGCCGTATACCTCTAAACACACAAAAAAGAAAACCATGCACGTCATTTTTACAAGTATTACCACCAGCATTTACTTATGCACTAAATGAAAGAGTCATAGAAATAGTTAAGGAATTTAAATACCTGGTGAGTTATTCGCTTCCGATCTGCGGTGGAATGTCCATGTTAACTAAATTTCCTTGAAGGCCTCGCGTATGCTCTGATTTTTGCGCCAAATTTTTAAACCTGTAGCGCAGTCGCTCAAAGGAACAATTTAGTTTACACATGTCCGTTCTATTTTTGATAATGCCTGTGCTGTCTGGGTTCTAACACCGCAATTTCTATTTCAAACAAAAACGTAAAAAGATTCAAGATTTTGCTGGAAGGTTTGTTTTAAGAAATTATGACTGGCGACTTAGTACGACCGAGTGTAAACACAACCTAAACTCACCACTAGTTGGTGATCGTAGAAAGCGCGTCCGTCTCAAATTCTTTCATGATATTTATCTAAAAAAAAACTAGTGTAGAAAAGGACAAATATATAAAAGTCGCATTCAACGTATCATGTAAAAATGACCATCCTTTAAAGATTGGATTCCTTTAAAAAGGCAACGTGATGCGACACTTCTTTTTTTTTGTAAAGGCCACGAGTGATTGAAATTCCCTTCCAGCACGCACGATCACTATAACTTCCAATGACTCCTTTTTGCGCGCTCAGAACATGTAGCCTTTTTTCTTAATCATGTATCTTTTGCCCGTATTACCCCCTTACTCTGATGTCAGATGACAAAGTAGGTACTTGGATGAAGATAAAGCTAAGAAACTGGAGTTCGGGATGACGGGCGATGTTTGGCGCAACCAGTCCGCGCGTGGCTAGGGAACTGCGGAAAAACAGATGGTTAAATGTTGCTTACGTGCGCACCGTCCCAGTACGGTTGTACTCGCATAGAATGCGAAATGACGTCGCTTCCTTCGTTGCACGCTTTGTCGCAATGTCGACGAAGTGCACAGCAGTCTTCGGCTTATTGATAGCATCTACCTTTCCTTTATGCTTCTAGCCCGTCGCGCTCTCAAGCGCGAATTGCACAGTAAGCTTTTGCGGATGAGGGTAGACCTTCCGTCATGTTTCTGCAGCGTGCAGCTCGCGAATTTTCTGAAGAATCTCTAGTCCAGACTAGGTCTGCGACGCGAGCGTTTGCACGCCGGCGCGATGTTTTTCCTGTGGTGGGAGGGGGTGTGGCCGGGGGAGGGGAAGGGGGGGTGTTTGTGAAAAAATGTATTGGCTTACTGCTAGAGCCTTTATGTAAATGTCTAAGAAAATTACTTTACAATTAGTCTAGCAAATATACAATTATCATTCCAAAATTACTGATACATTTTAGGAATTTACAACTAATTTCGTCATATTTGTTACGGGTTACGCGCAAATTTGCTTGCACTCCGCAAGCGAGCGTGCTTGGCAGGATTGCTGAAACAAAACAACCTTCAACAAAAGGCCTGCGCGTGACGTCACGGTTCGTTGATATCGATCCGCCACAAGCGGCAAAAACGCCAAAACTAACAAACATCGCTACCAAAAAAAAAAACAAAAAAGAATTAAAAACAAGTTTGACGTTTTTGTTTCTACAGCGTAAGGTCGGTCTGCTTTTGATAAGCGGCGACACCGGTTTACGCTGTAGGTGAGCAATCTAGCCAGTGCAGTACGACCGCTAGGGTCTTTAAAATGCATCACGCAGTAGTGATACACGACCGCACGCCTGCACGATGTTGACCCGGATCGAGAAGGGCAGGGGTGGAGCTGGATTGAACCCAAGAACCCCTAGGTTCTGCAGCGCTAGCTATTTCTCCACACGCTCCAACCTGGTGTGAGCTTACTCGTTTTCACTTCAAGAACCGTAGTACAAAAAAGTCCGGACCCCTCGCGGAGCATTACACATTTCCTCCTTTATATAAAGAATTAAGATGTATAAGGTTACACTTTAGATTGAATATATGCTATCTCATCAAGACGCACACGCTCCAAACGCCCAAAGCGTCGCTTCTTCCTCCCACACGCAACTCTTGCAAGAACTATTTCGCGCGGCGTATGAACAATGCGCAAAACGTTTTTCTTCTCTTTTAGGTGAAAACGAGTATAGACAGAGCCTCATTTATTCTTAAAAAAAAACGTGTCAAGTCCCCGGAGTCAAGACCCCGGAGCACCCGACCGCCGGAAAAAAAGGCGAGGAGCCGCGCCGAACGGTTACCGATATGGTAGCGCAGAGCTGGGGCAACCATGGGAGCCAGCGCCACGAGGCGGCCTGCGGCCTCAACGGGTAACACATCTGCGTTTGGATCTTGGCATTACCTGCGAGATCAAAGTACACCCCCTAACGCGGTCAGTGCAGCGAGGGGATTGCTCCCGTCGTTGGCTTGGAGGGCTTCGCTGGCCGTGTGTATTCACGTGCCTGGGAACTCCTGCCTTCCGGTTATTAGGGGGAGATCCGTGGTCACGACCACAGTCTACCATACACAGTTTGGCCACTCCAGAATAGTCCTGTGGTAATCGCAAACCACGTGATCGGGGGCCTTGTGTCAATAAAAAAATGCCTTGTATAACTAAGTGTATCATATATTATTCACACGATCTAAATTATATTGACAACGAAACAGTTTAAAAAGAGCGAAAATTTCTGGAATAATTATTTAAATTGGTAATAACGCCCTCTCATTTCGGATGGGGGAAATAGCCACATAGGGCGGCCCCGATGGTACTTTGTTTATTGGCCTGTCGCGTGCGCTTGCATTGCGCGTTCGCTTTATTGCAAACTGCGCTCCGCTGGATGGGAACCACAGGTAATTTATTCAAACAATAGTTAATTCAGGCAGGCAAGTATTTATTTTCACTCTACATAGCATAATTTATACGAAGAAGTTACGAACAGCACATGTAACGATTCTGCTGTTGACGAACAGACACGGTAGTACAAACAGTGTAGATGTTAGCTTTCAAGTTATGCGCATAAAAAGGGATAAACCGACAATCAATCAACATAGTCTAAACAAGTAAAGGTAAAGCCGCGGTGAAGGTAGAGTTGGAGTAAAGGAATTTTACGTCATTTATTTCTTTAAAGATTTATTTCAGTACCTTGCAGGTTCGTGAAGTGCATTATGTTAGGGGGAATGTACATAAACAATAAAAAAAAAAGTTAAACTTGAAATGGACACAAAGTACATATTTATATAAATTATTTATAACACGATTCATTGCGGAAAACACACACAGGAAAAGCACCCTAGTATAAAAATATAAAAATGAGAACAAAGGTTAACCAAGTTTCAAATAATGAAAACTAGCTTGACGAAACTTAAGAGGTTCAGTGATGGTAACATTAGGGAGTTTTAGCGAGTCGTTTTTTTAGCACACGGTTTCGAAAACACGAACGATGCAGCTAATCCGTGCCCTGAAACCGTACGTGAAATTTGACATATTTTAGCGAATCGTAAAACTGGCGCTGCAGTGTTAACAATGATGATGATTTGTTTGACCGGTGGCGCCATCTTCTAGTAAACATGTGAAACATTCTGCAACGTGTAAATTTGTGGCGGCTCGTATGTCCGGCGTACGACTGATGTAAACAAGACGGTCGACGTAACATTTTCCGGTCGGGATTTCAAAAACTGCAAAGCGAAAAACTGAGAGTAAAAAGTATCTGAACGACCGTAGAGGTATGTTGTGTGTCTCCGTCTTCTTGAACTTGAATGATTGTTCACGTTGTGAGCCGTCGAACCGAATAATTTCGTCTCCTCGCGGTCGCCACGCAGGCTAGTCTGCCCGCAGATCGCAAAAATTTACTAGCATGCGCAGTTTACAGCATTCACGATCGCTTACCATTGTGAGCAGTCCTCGAACAGGTTTGGTCCAAGCTCTCAAATGAAGCAGACTAACGGGATGGCAAATCGCCTCCCGCTGTCCTAAGCCTAAAGCTCGGCTGGGTCGGCGTAGTCAGTCACCGAAGCTTCGACCGCCATGTCCTTTTTTTCACCCGAGTCGCGAGCGGTGCTGGCTGCGTTGCGGTGACGACTGCAGCGGCCAGAACGAGAGAAACGAACGAGAAGAGCCTCCCGACGCCCCGAACGACTCGCGCGCGCATGCGCAGTGGCGTCGCCGATGCGTTCGAGGGCAAACCGCTCGTGTGGAAACGACCTGTTAAAACTCCCTAATGTCGTCAGAAAGGCCGTTTTTAGAGCCCAGCTCTTAGGCGCCCGCTTCCGGCTTGACAGGCGTCGCCGTCGCCGTCGGCGTAACCGCGCGTTGCATTATGGGAAACGTCCAGACCCGCGCGTTGCATCATGGGGTGTTTCCCATAATTACGTCACACGTGACGTCACGTGTGACGTAATAAGGGTCACGAGTGACGCCACGAGGGTCCGGCGCGTTGCATTATGGGGAACGTCCCATGATGCAACGCGCGAGTCACGAATGACCCGCGCGTTGCATCATGGGACGTTTCCACTAATGGCGTTACACGTGACGTTATGAGTGACGTTTGAGGGTCACAAGTGACGTCACGAAGGTTACGAGTGAAGTCGGGAACACATTTGCGAAAAAAAGTCGAATTTTGTGCGAAGACCGCACACGAAAATCGCACGGCAGCTAGGCTCCTCCCTTGCTCCTCCCCTTTTCCGAAAGTCGAGAGCGGTTCGAAAGATCTGTAGCGCCAGATATTTTCGCACGGCGCCTCCGAATTCGGGGCGGAGGAGCTCGGTGAGCGAATGCCCGGAACGGGACGGAACGAAAAGATACGATCGGCTCGCAACATGGCGGCTCACGCAGCTTCGGAAGCAGCGCAGGCAACATCGTATGCCGTCCCTGCGTTCTCATCTCAACCTTCGTAGGAAACCCCTTTGTCTCTATCGAAGGGTGGTGGTACAAATGCTCGCGTGGCATTCAACGAGGTTTTAATAGCTGAAGTTTTTAAGAGGCGCGAAATATGGGACGCCAGTTCGCCAGACTACCGAACAGCCTCCTGAAGTCGGAGCACGAAAACCGCAGTGCATTGCGATTTCCGCGCCGCGCATTCCACCTCATGCGGCTCGTCTTCCGAAAATCGCAAGCTACGATTTTCGCAGCCTCCGATTTCTCTCCGATTTTAGGTTCGTTTTTTCGCAAATGTGTTCCCGGCTTGATGTCACAAGTGACGTAACGGAGGTCACGACGAAGGTCACGACCTTCACGAGGCCTTCACGAGTGACGTCGCTAGTGTACCAAGTGGCGTCACGAGGGGAAGGGAGGAAAGGGGAGGAGGAGTTGAGGAGAATGAGGGATGGAGGAGGGTGGAGGAGTATGGGGACAGTGAGGAGGAGGGGGAGGAGGAGGAAGGACGAGGAGATGAGGAGGGGCAGAGGGGGGGGGGGGTGGAGAAGTAGAGGAGGAGGAGGAGGTAACGAGGAGGGATATACCCTTTTCTCCGCACCCTCCCCTCCTCCTCCTCAAAAGCTTGCCTTCAGTTCACAATGGCTGAAAGCAAGAAAGAGCGAGAAAAGGAAACTGAAGTGAAATTGATAGGGAGCAGTCTTTCAAGAGTTATCGAGATGAGCAGAAACGTAGGAGGGTGGTGCGAGTAAACATAACCGTAGTGATGAAGAACAGTAAATTTTATGAAGGAGACACAATTTGGGCACTCCACGTCGAAACTGTAAAGGTTCAAGATCCGCACAAAGCTTTAAGTTAGTGACACTCGTGTTACGTGAATAACTATAATAAATAAACCGCACGGAGTGATTTTGGAATGCTTCCTGTGACTCCGTTAGGTAACGCAGGTTGGGGTTCGAAACACATATTCATGTCCCATTTAGGCATATTCCTAAATAAAACGGAGTAGTGACACGTACGTTGGAGGTCTTAAGAAGAAGGAGCGCTACCAAGATGACCTTTTGAAGTAACCGAGGCTGCGATTTGCTTTAGAAACGACATGAACGCGAGCATTCTATGAAAGATCAGATGTGATTTGGATGCACAGGAATTTATATGAAATGACAGTCTCAAGTGAAGTATCGTTAATAAATTAAGTCACTTGAAGGTTAGAGTTACTTTTGCTGTAAGAAAGATGTGTGCACTTGTTAGTATTTAATACCATTAACCATGCGGAACACCACGATTGTATTGTTAGCAAAAAAATATGCAAGGCATTAGAATCATTTATGTCACATACACGACGATAGATGACGCAGTTTTCTGCAAAGAGTCGTACTAACAAACTTAAAGTGTTATCGAGGTCAATAATGTATATAGAAAATAGTCGAGCACCTAAAACACTGTCCTGTGGGATCCCAGAAGTAATAGTAGAAACATTAGACATATAGTTTTTGATATTGGGACTTATGCGTTAGAAACTCGGTTAACCATGCTAGAATATTAGGGTTAGTGCTGAGGGCAGAAAGCTTAAGGAGTAGACATTGATGAGGTATACGATCAAATGCTTTTGAAATATCAACAAAATAGCGTCAGTATGATAGACTATATCAAGTATAGAGTGGATGTCAAAAGCAAAGCCAGCTAATTGTGTTTCGTAGGAAAATCTTTTTCGAAAACCATGTTGATGAATAGAAAAAAAAAAAATTATTGTCCTCTTAAAATTTTGTAAGATGCGAATATATTTTATGTTTCAGTAATTTATATGAAATAGTGGTCAAAGAAACGGCCCTATAATTATTTACGTCAGATTTCGAGCCTCCCTTGTGGACCGGAACGCCCTTACCAATTTTCCAATCAGATGGTATGTGACCTACAGACAAACTTTGTGAGAAACAAAATGTGATAAATAACAACAGGAAATTTGTTTTAGCACATATTAATAATCTGGAGATGATACAATCTTTCCTTGCTGACTAGAACAAATTTTAAGGTGTTAATTAAGTTTAGAACACCATTGGGCGTCGCGCTGACCATTGACATCGTATTTAAATTATAAGATAGAGCAGTTGACATGGCTCGAAAGCGCTCTTTTGTAAATGCACTAGCAAATGCATTGTTAAAAACCTTCGCACATTCACTCTCTGGAACAGCAGTACCGTTAGTTGCTACAAAGTTTGTTTCAGATGAATTTTGGGGGTTCACTATGCTCCAGAATTTTCGCAGCTTATTCCGTAACATTAAAGGAAGATCTCCATTATAAAATTTACTACGCGCTTTCGTTCGCGTATTCGAGATGACAAACTTTATACCGATCCGAGTCATTGACGGTGTTGTTGCGTTTAGCTTTACAAAGAAACGCTTTTTTTTTTTTTTTGTTCAGAAACCTTTAAAGCTCACGGTTAAACCACAAGTAAATATTGTAATTTTTTATTGAAATAGTGGGTATGTTCTTGTCAGTTTATTCAAGCAATTTCTTCTTATATAAATGCCAGCTTTCATTTACCGTACGCGAGGAAAAACTAAACAGGTATTCTTGAAAAAACACTTTAAGGTGATATTTGATACTAACAGTAACCTTCGGTGTAGTCCTTTATAGCCGTTACACAACTATTTTTAATCAACATTGGGAAATCACCTCAAAATGAAGAAGCTTATGATCGCTTTTCGTACAACCATTTTTTTTTTTCAAATGACACTACACTCACGACGTCGCGCACCTCGACCGGAAATGGCTGTACGCACGACGCGGACAGCTCGTGCGATTTGGGTCGCCCTCTTCGGAGTCGCAGTGGGGGATGGCGGGTGTATCGCTGGGGTTAAGTTGTTCAAAAAGAGGTTGGAAAAGACTGCCACATTTTCTATATCTGCAGTGTGGCAGTCGGTTTTATAGCTTAGTATGCGGATGGCACCACATGCGGCCTTTTAGTTCTTTTGGCTAGCACTAGACTGATCCAGCTCATATTGCCGCTAATTTTACCTTCTCCGTTTTAATTAAAACAAAAAAAGTACTGGCTTCACATAACCCAACCATGCAATACGTAGGAACCGGCAAAAGCAACATGACTGTAAATACGGCGATATCTCGTTAATATGATTACTTTTTATTTGTTTGAAAAAATAATGAATCATTCTTGATTTAGCGCGAACGTTAAGGTGATATGTTGGAAAATAATTATACTTACGAACAAAGAAAGTAAGTCAGGGAAAAAGAGCAAGCATGCACCAAAACACTGCGAATAAAGTGAACCTAGACTACAGGAACCATGCGACACTGCTCTGGCACACTTGTATACACACACGCGGCCGAAAACTGGCACACTTGTACACACACGCGGCCAAACGGGAAACACACGTTCCTATATGCAGTTGATCGCAACACCATAACTAAACACGCACCCCGAAATTCCTAACCGTGTATGCTCAACACTGTTCACAGGGGCGCGGAAGATGCATATCAGAGCTCTCCACTTTGCGATTCCACCCAGATGATGCACGCGAACCGAGAGGAAGAGGAGGAGTCAATTAAGGAGCTAAGCAGCGCGGAGGAGGGTCGACAAAACGGCTCGCGCTCTAATGCTTTTAGCGAGTTTTAGTAGACCGTGTTTGAGTTTTAGTAGACAGTAGCGAGATTTAGTAGACCGTGTTTCCCGCTCCCTCAGCCCCTCCGCTACCCGGAACTCTACAGCCAAGGCCATCGGCGCGCAGGCGCAGTGGCGGTTTCTTCGTAGCGGAGGGCTAGCGGAGGGGGAAACACGTACGGTCTTCTAAAACTCCCTACTGTTATGTCAGCTCCGTATAGACCTTTTCCACAAGGGCGCCGCCATCTTGAAATGTCGTCACTTCCAGTATGGGCGAAAACATTGTTTTGCCGTCGCCACGCCAATAGAAGGCCTTTAGGACGTAAACCTAACCGTCACACATTCTCGTTTTGGCTCTCCTCTATTTTTTTGCTAGTTACATTTTGAAACGTTTTATTATTTTGTCGTCGCCCATACTGGAAGTGACGACAATTCATGATGGCGGCGCCCCTGTGGAAAATATCTATAGGAACCACTTTTGAGCCAGCGCGCTCGAAAAAAAAAAAAAACAACTATTTGAGCCAAATAAATATTAAGTTATTCTTTTTTTGTATTCAGAGGAAGATTTTTATAAGGGGGCGCCCTCAAACAAACTAGGAAGCGGGGGGGGGGGGGGGGGGGGGGGTAGGGAAATCATATTGGTTCAGAGAGCAACGAAAACAGAAGGAACACACGACAAAAGCCGAAACGTACCATGTTTTGTTATTATCCTGCCTTCTTTGCGTTTAGAGATGGAGAAACGCAAAATCGTTGTGGACCGTTCTTTCTGTTGATGGGTAATCCTTCCTGTGCCGTAGATCATATCGCCGTAATGCGTCGAAAATAGGACGGGGCGCTTCATTTTTTTTCGGAATGGTCTACCGAAACAATAAAATTTTAAAGTCAATAATTGTCGAAATGTCACAAGTTCAAAGTTTATTGTATCGCAAATGTTTTCAAAAACACAGAAGCAAAGAACAACGAAGTATTAAAAACAAAACATGTCAGAGCGTTGGACGCGTGTCCGCAAAACGTAACCGAAGGGTCACTGAATGAATCCTAAACCACGAATTTCTCAGCTAAAAATTCCACTTTGTAAATATTTTTGTACAGAACACCTATAAATCCAGTAATTAATAATCTTCAGCTAGGCAGCGTAGACTTTAAGGTTATAACAAAAAAATCACCAATAAATATACTCCAGGGGCAAAAATAATTCAAAACGAACGAAAAGTGTCGGACGCGTGATTATACGTTAAAGAGTCACGAACAATATCGGGTTGGAATGTTCATGACTTTGCAGAAGGGTACTGGTGCTAGTCTCTCCCAAACATACTTGCACAGACTGCCACTGATGCAGAAGCTTCTTTGTGGAGGTGAAAATGCGAGGATAAAAGGGGACTCTTTCTTTGCCTTGCCCTCGGAAACCTTGATGATGAAAGCTTGATCCCGAATAGATGTTGCCATCTTACAAGGATCCTAAAAGGCTCACCAGCGTCGCTGTTTACAGTCTAGTTTCTTGTTATTACCTTTCTACTGGAATTTTCAGCCTTCTCATTTAGCCTAGCCCTTTGAGATAGTAACGCGCGTTCAAGTGTCAATATGCAGCAGTATAAATGAATTTTTTTTTTTACAGCGGTGTAATAACATGTTGTGTACCATAACAAACTGATCTTGGGCGAGCTTCCTTTAAATATTTTATCTTTATCTCCGTTGTTTTTGCAGTCTTTAATTAGACCACAGACCGGGTGTCTGTCTCAATGGCTTCGTTTTTTACTCAAACCCGCTATAGGCGACAATTGTTTCGTTTGGTTCAATTTCCCTATTTGAATGTGACGATACCGGATACAGTCTGGCAGACAAGCTTCGCGAATTCTTGAAGCTCGGGCAATAATTGTGCCCGTAAATTGACGGCCCACACCTGAGAAGCGCCACCCGAACGGCGCGCACTTGCCAGCTTTAGACCACGCCAATGCCCTTGGCGAAGATGGGGCAAACTATTTTGCCGGGAAATGACCACCCGAATTAGCCACTACACTGCCAACCCCCAGCACGTGGCTATGATTAGCCTTGGCGGTATAGGATAAGCACCAGGCCACGTGGCCGCTTGTTCTGGCTCCGAGTTAACTCATATTTCTCGATTTTGTGCTGGCGACTGCCATCGCCTAGAAAGAAGAACTAAGGCAAGTTTATTCTGTTATTAACGATGAGAGTTGTTCTAGGTAGTGTTTGGCGAAAGAAGAAAAATCGTCCGTTCAGACTTATTGTCATTGGTTTGCACTTATCGTATAATGATGCGCGTGAATCGTTATGAGTGCATATAAATTGTAAATTGAATGCACACGCACAGTTATTTGTGAGTTTCTTTTTTTTTTTCACCAACAATCGCCGTTATAGCGTCCGTAGCACACAACTGCCTAAAAATAACAACAACAACAACAACAAAAAAAAACATCGCTGAAACAAAAAGACAGTGGAATAGATTCGCCGATTTACTCTATAAATAACATTGCACAACCAACAGCATATTTATAAAATAATAAAACGTAAATTATTCTAAAGTAGTTGGTTTCGCCGCTTTTTACTATCAAGCAAAAAAAGACAAATTCCTTGCAAAAAAAAAATAATAATAAGCTTGACGTTTAGTCAAAACTGCCCGCGATAAACTCGAGGAACTGAGACTTGATTTCCATACAGAACGGCGCGTGCCTTCCCGCTTTCTCGAGTGACGACACCATAAAATATCCACTCCGCAGATCAACATGCACAAAGACTGTCCAAAACGCAAAAGAGAAAGATACACACAAAAAAAGAAGGCAGATAGGAGCGAAAGATTCATTTCTTCGGGAAGAGACAGCGCAATGCAGCTTGCGGCACGTGTAGCAAACACGAAATACTGCACAGATGGAGCAGGAACCTAGCCATTGGAGAGAGCTCATGACGTCACGCCTTCGTAGACGTCCACTCGCTGTGCTAGCCGAGGGGTAACTGACTACGGGACTCTCTATATAAACTCGTTTCGACGGTCTCCGACAGAGCCCCAAACGTGTATCATCAAGCGAGCGCTGTCTTGGAGGCGCATGAGGTCATCTGACGTGCAAGATGGATACAGTAGGCCTGCCCGGATTGATGGTAAGTGATTCGTGCAGCGTTACCTCGAGCGTCATCCTCCCCGCTGAACTTGGTGTAATCCAGCAACCCAATCACGCTCATTAATATTCCCCGCCTCACCTCTTGCCATGGGCATCAATGACTGGAATGGCATGCCAAACGAAGTAATATCGGGGACAAATCACTATACCCATAAAAAAAGTTGTAAATAATATTTTTAAATAATGAATTCGTCATTTCTCACTGCCTTCCGTGGTACAATAATTGTTATTCTTTAAACATGTGTGGTTTTCTTGTATTTGTATTTTTGAGTTGATACATATCCTTTCGAAAATGTACTTGTGCTTTCTTTTTATTAAAACGTACGTATTTTCGGATGTACTTTATTCTGTAAGTAAATTGGCGCACTTTGGATGTTATATTGTATACGCGAACCATATTGACTGATAGCTTACTTCGTGTTTTGTATATTAGATACTTTCCCTCTTCACGTAATGCACTCCAAAGAGTGCATTTGAGAAGAAAAAAAAAATCAAATGCACTCTTTGGAGTGCATTTGATTTTCTCAAAATCTTCTCGATGGTCCAGACCTTGTTTTCGGGGATGGAAACACGTTGCAACTCAGCTTCGTGGAAGAAACCGAGGACGTGCACTTTTCTCACCATGTCGACGAGGTAATATGTTGTCGGAATACGTAGTCGGATTCTGTCGACAATAAATACCTCATTCGTGAAGGATTGCTTGAACATTTTTATAAGAATGTGTCGAACTTTGGATATGTGCACATGGTCCCCGTTCCGAAATTTCGGCCTCTCGGGTGGTCCCGACGGAGGAGGGAAAAAACGAAGAAAAAAATCGATCTGATTCTCCTTGGTGGTGTCGATGGGCCGAGCACCCAGCGTACTGTCGTAGCTGGAGTTGTAGGACTTTCGCAATTTCGGGAAGGACCTCCACTAATCACCTCGTTCCTGTATGCTCAAGGTAGTTAGAGGTTCGGCTCATCATGGGGGTTCTTTGGACGCGTTCTACTATAGAATCCTTTTGCTTTGAAAAAAAAATAAATAAAATGTAACTCCCTTCTTAATCAGATATCACCCGCCAAATTTTCCGTAAAATTCATGGCCGTGATTTGTGCATAAAAACCTTCGTTTCTTCATCCCACGAAAGACAGTTTTAAGTGCTCTCATGACCTCTTTTTCCGTCTTTCGGGTAATCAGAACGGTGGAGAGAAATCGAGATATTGTATCGATCACAAACAGTGTGTATCTTTTCCTATCATTATATTTGGCAATTCGTTTAATTTCCTCGGGGTCCGCCCGATAGACACGTCGAAGTGCCAGGGACAACTTTTTGCGGTATAGACGAGGGCGTTCGGTTTCCGTAAACAAGGTTCTAAGCGTCGGATCTTTCTAAAGTCTTTTACGCCGTTCTTCGTACCGTATGGCTGCACCGAAGGATGCGGGATGGGCATCTCTGTAGTAGTCTGCTTTGCTTTCTTTCTCTGGCGACGGCATCTTGTCTTCCGCCACTAAGAGTGAGCGCGAAATTCGGCTGACAGGTGTAGGAAGTTGTTCATTACGGTGGAAACTGTACACCTCACCCAGGAAGGTTGTCTATTGTAGAGATTGTAGCGTAGTAGATTGTTTATGTAGGACTCCTTGATTATTTCTACATGAAGAGCCAACATTCCATCGGGGGTATAGGCAATTACCGACGAATTGCTTTTCAAGAGCCCCTCAACCTTCTTTCTTTGACGTGAAGGAGATGTGGAAAAAATTAGCTCGTTCTTGAAGTAATCATCGTCTAAATATCTTACATGCCTTCTCGACGAGATGTTTGGATATCCACGGAGAAGGATCAACAGCGGAACCTGCAGCAGCAACAGCGAAGATCGACAGTGAGTGCGGCGATGGTGGTGTTTCCTGCTGCTCCGAGGAAAGCTTCGGTGAAATGGGCGGAGAGAACAAACCCCGTCGACTGGTCGATCCTGCTTTGGCCGCTCTTCCTTTAAAGCGATCATAGTTTACGATGCTCGTTGGCAGACTGTGTATGACTAATAGAGGCGCGACGCGTTCGAAATGAACGGGAACTGACATCTGTTTTGATCGCGAAATTAGATAAGAAACCATATCAATGATATTTGACTCTTGGAGAGGCTTCTCGTCGATTGTAATCTCCAACGAGTCGCGTCCTATGCTATCACAGCGGTTTTAACAAATTTAGATGCGATCGATCTTTTTCTTATATGTTTTGCTCAAATAATTGATGACTGCAACGATGTAGCGATCTTCCATGACATCGTTCGTCTGTGACGTCTGTTCTCTCGTAAAAATAATAGATTTGTGATGCGTGACGTTGTTAATATCCGGATTGTGCGACCGTAAACTCGTTTGGAGCGTTTGCATAATTTTTTTTTAGCTTGACGTCTTCAGCTTCCCCGTCTTGTCTTAAAACGTCAGGAATATGCTCTTCTCTGTAAGGTACGCGATGGTAGTTTTTCATTTTCACACTCCGATGGCCTTGGCAATAGCTCTTCGTCCGAGCGCAGATAACGAACCCAACAAAGCCGGAAGGATCAAAGGTAAGATGCCGTCTTGCTGTATCAATACCCTTTTTAAATTCTCGGGACTTTTTTTTTATTCGGTTTCTCAGTGATCTTAGGAGGGGTACCCAAACCTCTTTACCTTCCTTTTTATAGTTGATGGTAGAGGAACGTTTCTGTGCAAAGGTTTAAGCAAATTTTGCGAGTGATGTTTAGATGTTCTTTTTTGACATCACAGAGGACTTCTTTTTACAGCGGAGCAGTTAAGGGCTAGGTTTCCCAGGATCGTGTCCGGTATGCCGACACAAACCTGTCCGGACAGCTACCGCCATCTATAGACGACGGCGGCAAGCACACAACCAGTATGGTTTCTGCCGTCACTCGTAGATGGCGGCAACCTTTCCAGCTATCATAGAAGAATGGATAGTTGGGCGTGTTGGTGGGAATTCACCGTAGGAAACAGCACGAAAAAAAGACGACGACGAAGAAAAAACACACAGTGTATCAAGTACAGCTCCGCTGGTCTTCCTTCTTAACGAGAGTGGAAAGGCTGAACGATTTTGTCTAGAAGATTTAGCTGCTGACAGGAGGTGCAAAAATCGTACATGTCCCTTCAAACGATTCATGAGGACGTGTCGCAGACGACTTCTGGTCGCTCGTCCGGCAAGGTCCTTGCTCTCAAGTGAGAATTATCGGAACAAGTTTGCGACAGATCTATCAGGATGTAACTGGATGCTGTTTTAAGCGCGTCCGAATATATACGCGGAAAGACATGCCCTCTTTTTACCCAAAGAGCTGTCGAGATACCTTTTGGAGTTGATCGACAATCCTGACCGACCGGAATATCATTAGAGCCGTAGAATGTAAGCTGATTGTTCAAACATATGAAGCTTGGTGAAACATTTTTTGAGTAATGAAAATGACATTCTTTATAGCGGTGAGCAGCGCCTGTGAAATACTCGCATATCTCCTTCAGTTTTGTGCTATTCGAGAGAAATTCTTCGAAAATAATTAGCGAGTTTGTTTCAAAATCCAAATTTTGTGGAATGTCCTTAATGAACACAACGTTCGGGTGATCTTTAAAAAAACGGTTGTTCGTAAACGAACACGTAGAAAATAACGTCCAGCGTCTCTTCAAACATTTCCTTTCTATAATGCGGTAATTTACGAATATACGTGCTTTTGTCTGATTTCGAAGAACCAATTACGCTAAATGGGAGGGGAGCTGAAGAGGAGGAGGGGAGGGTTCGAAGTGGTAGGGGGGCATACCCTCCCCTCTGCACCCCCCCCCCCCCCCCCCCTGTGTACCCTCCCCTCCTCCTCTTTAAGAGCTGCGCTCTGATTCGTCATTACTGAGAATTGTAAACGTCTTTCATTTTTTAAATATCATAACTGAAAGCTTAGCTGGGGAACATTTCCGTGCTACGTTTTGTCACCTCGTGGCGTCCCCAGAGCTGGCGTCCTCAGATCGACAGCGCACCATCATTATGGCGATGACGCGCTTGCCCGTTAAGTCCCTTCTCACAGTTATCTTGGGCTTCTTTCTAATTGTCTGCGTGATCACCATCGGCGTCAGCATGTCACACGCAAGCCTGCGCTCAAATTGCAAGCTCGAGCTGAATCTGACCAAAGACAAGAAAGTACATCAGTCTATCGGTCTTGGCAATACGTGTATGGACAAAAGAGGGCTATTTGAAAAGAGCCAGTGTAAGTTGGACAGGAATCAGACTGACGCGCTGAAGCACTGCCTCGAGGAGATGGACGTTGTTGCTTTGCGGCAATATGATCTCGAGTGTGAAGACAACTGCATCATCAGCGAGTCTATGGGCCTCCGAAGATGTCCTCTGAACGTCTATCGAATTCGGCGACTGCTCGAAGGAAGGAAAGACTCAATGTACGAGATAAATCTCAGTCATGAACATATATTGCTCGTATCAAATATTTTAAATAAAAATTATTAAAAAAAGACTCACTATTTGTGTGTATCGCGATCTGCACAAAGTGCACAAGACTCGATGCATCGCGTAAAGAAAGCAAACATTTCTTTTTCTCTCTTTTATTGTTTAAAATCGTTCGCGTTACGGGAACTGCCGTGTGAGGAATTGTAGCTCCCCCATTTCACAAAGTATTGCAGATAGGTCGCACGTCGGCGTCTTATAAACTTCTCGATAATCCAGGTGTTGTTTTCGGCTATGGAACGCGCTGCAGTTCTGCCTCGTAAAAAGAGCCGAGAACGGGCTCTTTTCTCACCATTTCGACTAGGTGATAGGTATTGGGAACACCTAATCGATTTCGGTCCACGATAAACACCTGGTCCGTGAAGGGTTGCTTCTTATTTTTCAAAAGATCGTGACGATCTTTGGAGAAGCGAACATGCTCACTCACGTGAAGTTTTGATCTTTTCACCGGTCCAAGATCGGGGAACAAGTGAAAAAAAAAAAAATTCGGTCTGGTTCTCCTTGGTAACATTGAACAGCCTATCATTTAATGTCTTGTGATGGCTAAGATTAGAATATTGGACGATTTTTGAGAAGATTTCAATGAATCGCTTTGTTCGTGCATACTCAAAGTACTTGTAAACCCGACTCATTATTGTGCGTTGCACGTGTTACACAGTCAGACTTGTACGTAATCCGTTACAAGTAACGAAATTACTTGTAATCCCTTACATTTATCGGTAATTTAGTAACGGAATAATTACATGTTTTCTAGAGTAATTTTAAAGTAATTCCCTTACATTTTGGACGTAACGGATTCCTTGTAATCCGTTACTTTTTTTTAGGATCCCCCCCCCCCCCCCCCCCCCTTTCTAAAGGATGGGTTGTTTTTATTTTGGTAAAGTCAAGCGCAGCGACACTGTCACGAGCAAAGGGAGGCTTGGCACCCTTCAGTTCCGCAAAGCCTGTTTTGTTTGCAACACCAAGCCCCTAAATCTATTTTTTTTAGACCCTAAACCTTTCTACGAAAAAAGAAAAAGAGGAGGGGGGGGGGGGCGGCAAGTTATATCCGCTTTTTTTAGTCGTTTTTTTGTGATCTAAAACGGGGAGAAGAGGACGCGAAGTGATTGTGTACCTCTTCGAGAAGCTATAGACGGTAAGCGCACAGACAAGAATTAACAATGTCTTTCTCGTTTATAATGACTACGACCATTTTCATTATGTCAGAACACCAGACAACGCTCAGTATACCCTAAAATAGATGTGACAGTATGTGAAGGTGCCATTGCCACAAGCATCCTTGTTCGTTGCTGCACACTTATCTTCTCGGAAACAGGATGTATTTTTTTTTTGTTTCTTTCACCTTATTTTACCCTGTTTTAAAAGCTACTTACTTTTTTGTAGTCCAACGTCTACAATTGGCCCACTTTATTTGTGCATTCCAGCCAGATTATCTGCCCCTCTGTCACCCTTTTTGTGAGTCAGCTTTTTGCGAGCACTTTGAAAATGGTAATAGTCTTCCTTTCTTCTTCCTCCTGTTCCCCCTTCCCCCCCCCCCCCCCCCCCCCCAATCTGAAGCAAATATTTCTACAAATAAACATAATAGTGGCTGACGTAGACTTGATATTCTGGGCTTGGGGAGAGTGAAACTCGAGAGTGGGGCCATAGCGTGGCTTACTTAGTACTGTGCCCTTCGCTGCCCGTGGCATCAGTGGACGTCTATCTGGAGAACACCGGAGTAAACTGCAGTCGGTCCGTGCTCGGTGCGTTTCTGAACGTCACCAAGAAAGGTCCATGCGGCAAACGTGCGTTTACATTTAATTTTTTTTTGTTAACAGATGTTATACTAATTGTTGTGAGTGCCCTTTTTTTCGATTACTTATATTTATTTACTGGAAACTTTTTTTTTTTATTCACCAACGTCTCAACCGAGTCTCGACCTGTTCAGAACAGAAGGAAGAAGAATATCGAGCCAATCTTTATTTACTATTTAATTTTCACCTTACTGTTACAACTATGTTTTGCTATTATATGCCGGTAGAGTAAAGGGCCGCCCACACTAGCGAGAAAACGCGCGTGGCACGCCGATCGCGGGAAGTAACAAAAAGTCGCCGTAGCACAGTCAGCGCCACGAGCGCGTGCAGAGACACGCCTTTTATCTTCCCGCTCAACCGATTTTGCGGAACGCGTTTTCAACGCGCTCGGCGCGCCGCGCGCGTTTTCTCGCTAGAGTGGGCGGCCCTTAAGATGGACATAAATAAATTCTTATTGCAGTTTCGGGATGACTTCTACAGCTTTGCGATTTCGAGAATGGAGAATTTTAGTCGATCGCTCCGATGACTTCATAAACGATACCCGATACTCCGCCGCCGCCTGTGCGCAAACGGAACAGGTTGCAACAATAAGAACTTGAATAACCCTCTTCCCTTTTTTTCTTAATTGAAGACTATTGTTGAAAGTAACGCCACGAAGGTAACGGATTACTTTTTGGGGTAACGGTCACTTACTTTCATGGAAGTGTAATTGTAATTGTAATAAATTACAATTTAGCCTTGAGTAATTGTAAATGTAATTCCTTACTATTTTTCAGTAACGTGTACAAGTCTGGTTACACTATCGAAACCTTTTGCTTCGAATTCACGGAATATAATTTAATTCCGTTTTCCTCCGGAAACGACTTAACCAATCTTCTGTAAAATTCACGACCATGATCCGTACGTAAAAGCTTGCTTTTTTTTTTTTTTAATTCTGCGAAAGACAATTTTAAATACCCTCACAACTTCCTCTCCCGTCTTTCGAGCTATGTGGATGACGGTGAGAAATCGTGAAAACGTATCAATCACAAAACAAAATGCATCGTTTTCCATCATTGTATTTGGCAATTTCTTTTATTTTCCACCAGGTCCACTTGACAGACGCCTCGAAGTCCCAAGGATAACGTTTTGCGGTACACGCCAGGGCGCTTGGTTTCCGTGAGCCATCTATATGAGTCCCATCCTTCTAAAAACTTAACCGCCGCTCATCGTCCCGCCTGTCGTGCGAGCTTGTAGATTCCACCAAAAAGAGACTGGATAACTTGCTTTGTAGTAGACCGCTTTGCACCACTTCTTTTGTGACAAAGACATGCTTTCTTGGCGGACCGCTTTATTGGTCGGTAGTGGCGATCACGAAACGTTTTGAGATTCAGGTGACAATTGAAGAGAGCGGAAGTGTCTATCATCCAGGCAGGCGCCTGTTTTACAGCTCGTAGTGCAGTAGGTCTGCAATGCTGGATTCCTCGATAGTCTCTTTGTGAACCAGCAGCGTTCCATCGGTGGTTTAGGCAATTACCAACGAAATCGCCTTGAGGAGCGTCTCGACTTTCCTTCGGTGTCGTGGGTGATAAGCGGAGAGAATTTCCTTGACGTTGAAGTAAACCTTGTCTAGAATTTATTCCATGCATTCTCGATCAGACGTTTTGAGGTACGAGGTGCGGTAGAAATGAGATCAGCAGGAGTAGGTGCGGTCATCGATGACGAGATCGGCGAGGGGGTCGGTGACACAGTTCGCTGGTCCTGAGAAACAGTACGAAGTCGCTTCGATGAAGTGATCGAAGAAAAAGACGTACATACATCGACGAATGGTCGCCCGCGCTATGAGGGTCCTTATTTTAAACCGACCGTGATTGACAATGGCCACTGGTAGGTTTTGCTTGACCAGTAACCTCGTGACGCGCTCGAAAGGAGCTGCAGCTGGCAATTTCTTTGAACGTGAAACTAAATAGGAAACCAAGTCCACAAAGCTGGATCCTTGAAGAAGTTTATCGTCGATCAAAATTTTCTAGGATTCCGGATGCCAGGCGAGCACCTGTTTCAGTAGACTCAGAAGCGTCTACCGTTTTGTCTGTATGTACGTTCTTCCATAATAAGTGTCGCTTTAACCAGGCTCGTCGATGTGTGCGCTACTATCACTCGAATTGTACGGGCGTAACATTTTGTGTAGCGTTTGAATTATTTACTTTAGCTTGATTTCGTCCGGTTTGTCGTCTTGTTTTAGAATCTCGGGAATGTTCTCCCTGTAAGGTATGAGATTAGGCTTTTTTTATTTCCTCAGACTCCGATAGCCTTTGCGATGTCTCTCCCCGATCGTTGATGTGAGGCCTAACAGAGCAGGAAGGATCAGCGGTAGGAAACCTCCCTTCAATATCAAGATACCAAGGTCTTCCTTACGTTCTTGTGCGTACCTTTTTAATTTCCCAGTGCCCGTATGATAGACGCAAATCTGTTCACTTTAATTTTTATAGCTGCGGAGAGCGTAAGGTTTCCGGCGCACAGGGTCAAACAAAATTCCCTCATTATTTTCAGATCCTCCTCCTTGGCGTGACGTATTAGTGATTCTCATCGTCTAGGCAATTTGGCTTGCGACAAAAAGTGCAATAATCTTGCGTGCTTTGTGATACGGTTCATTGGAATCGTCAGACGGACGTGTCGTACACGTCTTCATGACCCTCGTCCGGCAAGATATTTGCTCTCACACGGAAATTATCGGAACAAGTTTGCGATAGGTCGATGAGAATGCAACTGAATGCCGCTCTAGACGCGTCCGAATAAATACGCGACAGAACCTGCCTCCTTTTACCCCCAAAGGGCTGTCGGGATAGTACTTCGAGTTCATCGGCAATCCTAACTGAACGAAATATAAACAAAGCCGAAGAATTTAGGCTGATTGTTCTAAAGTACGAATCTTGAATAAACATGTACTGCGTGATGAAAATGACAGAAGCAGTATAGTGAGAAGCAGCTCCTATAAAATATTCACAAATATCTTTGGGCCTCGTTCAATTTGCTAGAAAGTCGTCGAATATACTCAGCGAATTTCTTCGGGGTCTAAATTTTGCGGAATCTCCTTGGTGAAAAGGACCCCGCTCACCTCCGAAGAACAGCTCTGGGGAAACACAAAAATGCAGTAGACGACGTGAAAGTCTTTGTCAACATTTCTCTTTTAGGTCGCATCAATCTGCGAGTATATCTGCCATCATGATTGACACCGGTGTTTGGAAACAAAATCTGTCCAGGTCTGGAGTCATGGGGACCTCAACTGCGCTTGCCGACAAATGAAAAGAAGATATCGCAGACGCGTTTCTAAGTACTCACACGAGAGAAGCACATTCCTGCGGCGGGATACCCGCGACTCTCGTTTTACGATTAATGCTAGTTTTCAGAATCGTCGCAACAGTGCGGTTTATAGCGACGTCCTTACGTATAAGTAATACCGATTCACAATGTTTACGCAACAAAGGATAAGCAAGAAAAATAAGCGGAGCTTCTCCAAGGTCCAAGCGGACCGCGAAATACGAGACTGTCTAGCAGGAAGTAGTCTAGACACGGCCGAAAATGCCTCGGCAGCTCGGAATGTGTCTTTATTTTCATTAGCAAATTAAATACGCTGTTTTGACGCTCCGTTGGCTCGCTTTTTTATACATGGACAACAGTAACGCATGTGTTGACTTTACAGTGAGTCGTCATTTCGCAAGCCGCTTGATACAAATGCCGAGAGATCATCCCGCGCGCCTCTTCACTTCTTTCTCTCCAGAATCCAGAAGAAGAGGTAATTTTATTTATTTATTTATTTAAAATACTGTGGACCTGTGGGCAGGCACGTAGCCAGGATTTTGTTTCGGGGGGGGGGGGGGGGGGGGGGGGGGGGGCGCCCATGACAAAATGATGTATGAGGGGGAGGGGAGAAATGAGGTCCCAGCAAAATGGAAGATTCCGGGGGGGCCCGGGCCCCATGCCCCCCCCCCCCCCCCCCCTAGCTACGTGCCTGCCTGTCGGTCTACACGGAAGAGAAAAAAAAAAAAGCACACAGAAAACAAGTAACTCAATCATGCACTCATCGCGTGAAGCTGGCGCAGGTAGGTTGTAGCTGCCCACGCATGCTCAAGATATACATTTCCACATGCGAAACTTAACGAGGCAATTAATTCAGCTGTGCTTCAAATAATTCGGGACTTCACCAATTGATCTTGCTCTGGCGGATTGTTCCCCTCAATAAGAGTTCAACAAAAGAAAAAGTATTTGAAGACATCATTTCTGTGCTGGTTGGGTGAAATAGCTATAGTTAGGGTGAAATTGCTCGTTCTTCTGGAGCGTGATGTTAAAAGTAAAATGTACAGTTCAGGATTCATCTTTTTCAAGCCATTAGCAACACCGTAAAGTTTTTTTTTTAAATCTACGCACTTTCCTTCTTTTCTCTGAACAGTCAAACCGCTCTTCATTTCTTATTGCCGCAGCTGATTCTGTGCGCCTGTACTAAAAATAAAAAAAAGCCTCGAAGTGCTAGATTTTGCATTCATTAAATTTGCACAACCTGCTGCTTCCTGTATGGGTCCCATTCGTACCTCGCGTATTTAAATATTGGACGTACATATATAACATTTATACGCAGCTAATTGAACATCTCTATTTGCATTTCTAAGATGCGTTCTAAGAAAGCCTAACTTCTGATAAGCCTTGGCGCATATGTAATCCACGTGATTATTCCAGCGCAGGGTATTAGCTAAAATACATCCTAAATGCATAAATTATTCTACTTTATTAAGTTCAATGCCGCCTATAGAATAGCGGAAGGATAATCCCTTTTTCTTATTTTTAATACTGCAAGAGGCAGTTTTATCAAATTTAATTATCATACCCCATTTCTTACTCCAAAGAGAAGATTCCTTTCGGTGTCTGGCTGAGAATTTCCTGGTCCTGAACTGTAGCCACTTTTGAAAGGACCATACAGTCGTCTGCGAACACTTTAACTTGAATAGAGGAAGGGCAATTTGTTGCTATATCATTTATATAAATTCAGAATCAAAGGGATCTTAATACTGATCCTTGGGGCACTCCCGAGTAAACTGCTAACGGGGGAGATCAAACTTTATTACAGCTAACATACTGCATTCGTCCTTTTAAGTAAGAACGTATACAAGATAGTAAAACCTGATTTAACCCCAATAAGTTTAATTTTTGTAATAATTAATAATTCCTAATGGGGTACCTTCTCAAATGCTTTTGAGTAATCCATAAATATTACGTCAACCGTACCTCGATCGTTTATACCTGATGCAAACTCACGTGTGCACTCTATTAGTTGCGTGACTGTCCATAGACCCTGCTGAAACCCGTGCTGGTGGTCATACAGTAAGTTATTTTCTTCTAAGTATTTATTTATATGTTCAGAAAGTATGTGTTCTAAAAGTTTCCAGCATGTCAAATTTTAAAGATATAGGGCGATAATTTTGAAGGTCCATCTTGTTTCCGGACTTGTAAATTGGCACAATTTCCCCACATAGCCAGTCTTCTAGTAACCTGCTCTGAAGAAGGGACGCTTGAAACATTAAATGTAAATACCGCGATACTTACTCGGCATATCTTTTCAGGCATACGTCGGGGATATTGTCTGATCCGGATGCTTTTTTTATCATTTTTATTAAAGAGTAAATTAAAAATACCACTTTCTGAGAAAATCAACTCTGGCATTTGTGAGCCGTTGGGTACGTCGACAAGGGTCTACCGGTTGGTCACATGACGCCGTAACGACAGACTGAAAGTATTTGTTGAATTCTTCCGCAATTATAAAAGGACAAGAGACGACTTCATTATTAACACTCGCGAAATTTCTTCTGTCGGAGTCAAAAAGAAACGCCAAAACTTCTGTGGAGATTCCCTCAAGAACCGTGAGAGCACTTTACCACAGTAGCTTTCCTTTGCTTGCGTCACAAAATCCTTTAACTGTCGTCCTAAATGTGCTATCTCAGAGGTGTTTTTAACTTAGTTTCTCCTTCGGCATTTTATTTTTCGTATTAGTTGCGAAATTTCCCCCTTTATAAAATGATGGCTTCTTTGTGTTCTCACTTTTCTTGAAGGAACAATACGACATTTACAATGGGACCCAATATTTTGAAACTTTCTCCACAGCTGGCTGACATCAGATAGATGACTGTAATAATCAAAATGCTTTTCTAAGTAGTCAAAAACAGACAAATCATCCGCCTTTTAGAAATCGTGAACTGCGTTTTCGGGACGGGTGTTTTGGGATTCAACCATTTCGTCGTTTACCCTGAGACTGGTTTTTTTTCTGAAGAGCAGAAGTAACAGAAAAAACAGACAGGTCTGTTTTTTCTGTTACTTCTGCTCTTCAAAAAAAAACCCAGTCTCAGGGTAAACGACGAAATTTTTGACTTCCACCAGCTAGCCTGTACTTTGACTCTTTTCTTGTTTTGGGAAGTTTTTTTCGAGAGTTGCGATGAAAATATCAACATCTTATGATCTGACATTCTACCTATAATATCAATCTTGTCCACTTTAACCATATTGCTACCAAAAATAAGTCTAATGTTGCCTGACCAGTATTTGTTTCTCGGGTCGGATCGTTTACTAACTATCTTAGGAGGAAACAAAAAGCAATATCAAGAAGGAGTTCTGAGGAAAGTACCTAATTTTTACCCACTTTACTAGTTGTCCAATCAATACTGGCCAGGTCAAAGTCCCGCGTCGAAATAATTATAGCTTTGTCACTAAATAGTAGAGTAGTATAAATTTAAAAAGTTTGGCGGGGTATTTGGAGGCCTATGAACGGCACCTATAATAAATGTATTTTCGCAGATTGTTACTTTACACCATCATACCTCACCGTTGGTAAGGCAGTTTATTGGCACCAGATCTAAAGTGTCTTTAAAAATGATAGCCACACCACCGCCCCTTGACCCTCTGTCTGTTCAAATCATTTTGTATGAAGGTGGGACAACTTCATTGTCCCCAATATTATCGTGCAGCCATGTCTCCGTAATAACAACAATGTGGGGGTCATGAAGCAACAAGATCATTTCCAGTACGTCTACTTTATTTAATATACTTCTAGCATTGAAGCTCAAGATCTTAAATGATTTCAACGGGTGCTTACTAACTGATTTGTGGTGTCACTTATTGTTAGGGTGAGCTTGCGGTTTGTTTGCTATACACATTTGCTCATTGATGTCCCACAAAAAGAATATGATCGCCAATCTTTATCTTGTCATGAATGAAGAAAACGTTTTCTCCGTTGTGGCGATGTCGTTTGCTGCATTCCCACAACTTTTTGCTCATGAGGTGTCATCCAGGAATAGTCATGTTCAATTGTTATCTTACTCCCCTTCAGAAGTCTGCGCTCTTTAGAAAATCATATTTCTCTGAGGAATCAAAGAATTTGTCGATGACGGGTCGATTCCTGTTCATTTCCCTCCCAACGCGATGCAAGCGTTCGACAGCGCTAACACGAATTCCAAGCGTTTCTTCAAAAACATCATCCGGTACCTTTGATTTTAACATATCTGCCGTTTTACCGTCGCCTTCCGGATTCCCAAAAACCATAAGGTTATTGCGGCGGCTATAATCTTCTAGACTGCGAAGCTTCTTTTGACATTCAAAAAGATCTTCTTGTATTGACGTGACGCTTTGTGGAAGACCCACGACTTGATTTTTAACCTCTCCAGTTTCTCGGACCATTACTTCGATCTGGTCAACCCTTTTAACTAGATTGTCGAATTTGCTTTCAAACGGTTGTTGCCTAGTTTTTATTACACCAAGATCATTTATAATCACGTTTTGTGTGACCAGAATAGCCTTCACCATTTCTTCTATCGTAAGTTTGGTATTAGTGGCCCCCTCATCAGGTCCAAGGTTCGATTCGATGTCCCCGCATAACAATAGATCAAAGGTGACATCAATACACTCCTGTACCAATAACACACACGTCTGAGGGCATGGCAGTGAAAAAAGACAAATGTTGCTCGTACTTTTACAATACAAAAATCGATCATTACTCCCCTACATGAAAAACATTAGAGGGTTATCCATCGCTCCCGGTGAAGTCCTACCATGCCCTCTGACGCTGAGCAGACAATACGGTCTTTTTGTAACTTTGTAGGCGGGGCCGAAATGTGTTGTCGATGTTGCTCCGGTATTTGTGATGTCGCTGAGCACCATGTGGCTTGAGCGTGTTGCCAGGTTCTTTAATATGTGAAGGGGATTCGCTGATTTCGTGTGGCTGTGATCAATTCGTGACGAGGCGGCTAGGTGATCCGTTGGATCGATCTGCACTGTCGGCGTTGCGCTGACCAAGCGGTCCGCTGAGTCGAGCTGCAGCATCATGGTTTCGCTGGCCGAGTATTCCGTTGAACCGAGCTGCAGCACCAGCTTTGTAGTTCAAGGTCCACTGAGTACTAATGTGATTATTTTCAGACCTGTCATTTCACCTCGAGCCACCGCCACCCCTCCGGTCAACTCAAAATGGACGGGATCCTGGACAAGCAGCGCGATTCAAACAGTGCTTGAACTCGTCACCTCGTAGTGCCCCAAGAGCTGTTGCATTTGAACTCAGACCGTCACTCGTGCGACGGAGGTTGATCTGTCAAGATGCTAATGCGTGAACGTCTGGACACACTTGATAGAGCCATATCGAAGCCTGCACTGCGCATCGAAAAGCAAACAACGACTTCTTTGTCTCTGCGTTCGATCTTTTAGGGGACTTTGCAATTTTTGGCAAGTTCATTCCGTATGAAGTGTACCCCGTTGGGTTCAGGACAATATCCCACGTCTACGAGGGTTCCAAGGGGTGGACATCGCACGAACAGCCCTTTGTGCACTTCTCACAATGGTCGGGCAAGCTGTTGACCAAAGTAACTGCGTCGGAGACGACGGACGTGGTGGAATTCATCTTGGATACGCAGAAGACCATCGAACGCGAGAGGCGTTGTAAACACCAGATTAAAGACAATGAAATCAAATGCATGGCCACCGACGTTCTTCAATATTGCCTGATCGTCATGAATACCGTAGACTCGTGGAAATAAACAAATCACGAGACTTAAGATGACTATGTGTGTGTCTCTCTCTCCAGCGGTTGGTGATGTTGACAAAGAAAAGACTGGACACTGATAGCGGCCCGGTCAGTCTGCTATTGATCTAAGTATAGATTGGTTGCGAAGAAAAAAAAGAAAAATGAGCGATCAGTTTTAAGTGAATCTAGTCTCAAATGCCCCGTCGAAAATGTTTCACGATAATAGCTTGAGCAAGTTCAAAGTGAAGTTCTCAAGCTATTATATTAAACGAACCGAACGAGGTAGCCCTAGAAGAACTGAATTTTTCATGTAGCATCACGAATGTGACGAGTCCATCTAACGAGCTGTACTGCGTCGGGCTTACGGAAGCCGGGAAAGTGAAAGGCACCCAAAATATACGAATACAGCCAAAGCAAGACTTTAACGCGCTGGTGAAAAGCGCCCTGCGAGAGCTCTTTCGTCCCAAAGCGATTTTCGAGCGAAGAGGAAAATGTCACTCTATAAGCTTTAAGAGAAACAACACACTGCGCACGTCCCCTACATTGTCGAAAAAACTCGGCTTTTCAGAGATCGTTTTTGGAATAGGTCAGTCCGTGGAAGGCAGCCCCGTGGAGGAAGATATATTCGATCAAGAGGTAGAGGTAGAGCTGACAAGGGTTAAGCATGCCATGACACAGGACCGAATTGAGATCCTCGAGGGCTTCTACGAATCACCAGAATATATCATTAACGCGATAAACTTCGCGTACTAGTCTTATCTTAAACTCAATTCCTTGAAAATATTGCTTCGTTATAATCCTTAAATCAAAGTCGGTGAGTTACAATTGCACAACAGCGGGTATATCTTGATCAATGATCACTTATCCCACATGCTTGGCTTCGGTCAGAGAAGTGTGTACAGATTCTTTTGAGTGGCAGACCGTGATATTATATTAATTCCCAGAAATTAAATTTTTACCTGTTGTGATATCATAAAAGCGGAGCACGTCGCCGACGAGAAAGCCTCTCTCTTGAAAGTCGTGCCCTTCGTAGAGTCAAAACGAAACGAAAGATCATATTCCTTCAATCTGCTACAATATGAGGTGGTCGTAAAAGAAGTCAGCATCATTTGCCTCGAGCTTCTTGGCGAGAGAGGAAGCTGCATCCCATTTCTGGCAGCCACTTTTCATATTAGCAAAATGCACGTAAAGTTCTCACCGTGTTGTCCAGAACATTTCTCCGGTTCCAGAGAAAGACTGCTCACGCATTTCGTGTCCGGGCCCCTGTTCCAAGTGGGGAGCGGACTACTGTCGAACATTTATCAGAGGCTATCGCCAGTGTTCACAAAGCGATGTGGCTCCGTACCTGGGTCGAAAACTACTGTATATGGGTAGAGATATCGCAGAGCGAATAAGGGAGGGATCCTCGCTGAGGGACGCCATAAAGAAAGGAATTCGGCCTTGCTATCGAAGCACTAGAGTCGAGTTCCTCCTAAAGCTGCAGTCTGGCGAAGGACATGAAAGAAAGGCGTCCACCCAGTATTGTTCAGTTTCTGGACGGCAAAAGAAATGAAAGCTCGTGCATGACTTTTTCGCTTCCTGAAAAATTACGGGCGATAATTTTACCCTGCACGAGCGTTCCTGTCTGTGCACCAGCGGAGAGCTCGATCTTCTCTCTTCCGCCTGCTTACTTTGGTTTGGAAAAGTCTGAATATATCGAATTCTTTCCGGTCGCCACGCGACGGCACCCACTTCCGTCTATGAATATCACGTTCTCTCTCTAGGCCCTCACTCCTACGATCTGAAATCAAGCTTTCTGCACATCCAAACAAAAATTGTGCGAGTCAATGGCGATCCCGCGAGTTTTCTGCTCTTATGTTGCTGTGCCGTTTTGGCGCTGTGATGTTTTGTCGCGTGCTATTTTGACGAATGCTGTTTTGCTGCCGTGCTGTTTCGACGCTGCGTTGTTTTGATGCATGCTATTTTGACCGTTTTGTCGCGCGCTGTTTTGTCGTGTGCTGTTCTCTCATGGTGCCGGTAAGGCCATACCGGTTCAGACTTTTTGAAGCTCCCTTTTTCAATACTTACACGTGTATCTGAATTAGACTTTGGTGAGCCAGTACGAGAATTATGTTTATCGTTCCTATCTCGATATTCTCCTGCACGCAAACCAGGTCAGTAGCGATCACTCTCTTTCTGCGATGCAGTACGAAACAGACCAGGCAAATACGTCTGAAAAGCTCGAGATTCTCGCGGATGATAAGGGCCTGATGTCACGTTTTAATAGAACTGAAGGAAGTACCCTCTGTAATCTGTTTTGTCCTCTTATGACGGACATATGTCACCAGGACAAGGTTATCTTGAACGGGGTGGACATTCGCATCGTGCTGCAGCAAAATTCCAAAGATTTCAGGTTCTCGATCGGTTCGACGGTTTCCCCAAACACGTCGTCCAACTTCCTCGTATTGTGATCTACATTCATACAGGTACAAATTACTCAAAAAACGTAATTAAATTAAGTTACCGAGTATTGGCCTCAAAAGTAATTTCAGTAAAGTAAAAATTACTGAAATAAAAATAATTGAGAAAATTACTAACTACCGCAAAAAAGTAGCGAATTACTTTTGAAGTTACATTTGTATCTTTTTTTTTTATGGTAATAATAAAGTACATAGGTTTTGATCCGTTAGTGAAATTGTGCTAGCCAAATACGAATCCGCTTGTTTTCTTCGCAGAAATGGTTGAATAGCTGGTTCTGCTTCTGCGTGCCTAATTGTTTTGTACTTTTTTGTTTGTTTGGTTAGTGATGTACTGCGAATATGTCATTTCTACTTTGAGGTTTAGCACTGCCTGAGCTTGATTTTTAGACAGTGTTTGCTTGCTTACAGTGTTGCGTAAAGTACATCTAAGGGGGAAGCATGTGGCATAGGCCAGAGGGGGAGGTGGAGTGGTTTGGAGTGTTCGAAACCCTCTAAAAATTTCACGAGCCCCCCACTGCAACAACCCTGCTACCAGGCGCGGGGAGCGGACAGACACGTCGCAAGTGAGGCCCAGTAAATGGGAGATTAGCACCGAAAACTGGGATTTCTTTGTGTCTCGAAGCTCAAGGAGACGTCGTATTTAAAAAAAGGGTTTGTCCTTGCTTCTCCCGAAAGCAGGAACTCTCGCCCATTACAGGAGGTGTACACACTGCAGCCTCACACAAACTAGTCAACAAAATGCAGCACCCACTCTGAAGCCCATCTGGTGCTGCTGTAGCTTGTGCTGTTCTTGAAGGATCGCGTGCTAAAGGGCAACGCAAAGGTGACTTTTTTTCGTTGCAATTCTCCCGAAACTCAGAATATGCAGGTTTTTCAAGATTCGAATAGCGTTCGAGAGGCTTAATAATTCCCCCAATAATTTAGCATAAAACAATACAAAAACAAGCTGAATTTGGAAGTACATTAAGACCATGGTACTTCAAGTAGTATTTCAAGTAGGTTTAGAAAACGTGTAATTTACTTGAAGTTTATTTTCTGACCATGTACTTGTACTTTACTGAAGTATTTTTATGGTAATTTCTGAAGAAAGTAACATTCCCGATTTTAAGGTAAATTCCCCAAATTGGAAAGAAGAAATGGCGAACCGTCATGTGAAAACGCTCTATCCTTTTTCCAGACGTCATCTGGTAATTTCTCTGAGTGAAGTAATGGCGGCTATATAAGACAGATAAAAAAGTGTCTTATAAGTGTATTGTGTTAAATATTTCGTTAGAGAGAATAAAACAACAAAAACAACTACTCCGTGGCGACTTGACTTCATCAAACATTTTCCGCCATTTCCGAAAAAAAAAAAAAAAAAAACTGATTCTCCTTTAATCACAGCAATGCATACCAGATAAAATAAAGTAAGAAAAATACGGTATGAAAGGGCGTCATGAAAGATTGTGTTAAAAGGTATTTTTACCTTACTTTAAACGTATATTGTATTTATAGTACTTTACTTCAAGTACATTGCACCCGGTGTTTTTACGATACTTGAAGTACATAACCTATAATTGACTTTGTACTTTATTTCAAGTACTTTTTGGATGTACATTACGCAACACTGTAAGCACGCAAACAGTGTCTGAAAAATTAAGCTCAGGCAGTGTTAAACCTCAAAGTAGAAATGGTACATCCGCGGTACATCATAGACCTGTAAGCAAAAATTACAAAACAAATAATCATACAGAAGCGGAACCAGCTATTCAATCATTTATGTGAAAACACAAGCCGCTTTATGTTTGGCTCGCAGAATTTCGCTAACGAATCACAATATTTATGTACTTTCTTGTTAATATAAAAAAATATATATAAGTAACTTCAAAAGTAATTCCTACTTTATTACGGTAGTTAGAAATTTACTTGATTACTTTCCATTCGAGTAGCTTCTACTCTACTCAAATTACATTTGAGGCCAATACTCAGTAACTTGATTACTTTTTTTGATTAACTTATAGATGTCTGCTGGTTTGTAATGTCAGTGTAAGAAACTTTACAGGTAGTGATCATCCCTGTCTCTCCTAGACAGGGATGCCTTGAACCTGACGTCTACCACCAGCCCTCTGGCCACCGCAACAGAAATCATTGGGACACTGTTTTGTGTGGCCCTCATTTCGCTATTGTCCCTCAACAATATCATAGAAGACTAACCCGTCACTCACTATTCGTACAAAAGCAGCTCTGGGGTTAGTTGCCGTGGCCCGATCGCTGGCGTGCTTCGGCCGCTCCGAAGGCAGGAACAGTTAGGACATCCTCTTGACGTCAACCTTGCTGCAGCTTTGCTCGTTCCGAGAAAATATAAGTCACGATTGCTCTCCGCTGGCTATTCTCCGAGCGCTTGCCAGGGTGGGGCGTTTATAACGAAAATTATTTTTTCAAAACACAAACGTGCAGTTGTCATTTACGAGGGGATCATATTCAGCCTATTTCTGAACACGACGGGTATATTTCCAATTTTGTTGAAGTATCCCCTTAAAGACAGTTCGCGACAAAGAAAAACAAGATAACTTGAGCTTCCCAACACCGTATCTAAAGCTGAGGAAGTCACAGTTTTGAATTGCGACGATCGACAGTTGCGTCTGCTCTGCGCTAAGCACCAAGATGGCGGCGCTCGCTAGCCGATCGGGGAACGGAGTGCCGTTACTCTGAGCGTAGCTCATATAGTGGCTCTAGTTACAGAGACTCGCTTCACATCCGTGAGTTCGTTGTTTAGTTCAGATTTTGCTTTTGGCTCGTGTATACCGAATGGGTTGACTACTAAACGATCGGAATGTTAAATAAAATTTTGCGAATTCAAACATTGCCTCCTTGATGTTTCTTGACCGGTACGAACGAACAACAAAGGCTTTGACTCCAGGGAAAACATTCTAATTGCAGTCTGCGACGCGGTTGTACGGGACACGAGCATTTTCCGATTACAAATGGCCAATTAACCGCCGCTTCATGAAGCTTCAGCACCTTTGTCCGTAAAAAATACGTGAAATACGTGGAATACGTCATAAAAAGCAACGGTGCCCTATTATGAATTGTTTAGCACAACAAACCAAAAGTAAAGAGTGGCCTGAAAACTATTGCTGTACTTCGAGATGTTTTTATTTTTTCCCATTCCACATGACGTTAGAGGTCATAAAAACTGCAGTCGACTGCGTGATATTCGTCTTCGGAAATGCTCGTTGAACCGCGAAACCGTCTGCAAGCAAGCTTCTACTTTTTTTTTTTTTTTGACCGCCACTTTTGATTGTTTTTCATCCCGCACTTTTAAGCTCCAAAGTTCAAAGTAGGAGACGTCAAAATAACTACAGAAATATTTTTGACGGGGGACCTCAGAAATTTTTTCAAAACATTTGCACGTCTTCAGGAAGGGCCACGGACGTAAAAATAATTTTTAGGCTTATTTTGAGCCTGGACGTCGAAATAGTCACTGCCGTTTCAATGCTAGCTGGGCCGAGTTCACACCGAACGCTGCCGCAGCTCTCGTGTCCAATAAATGCTCAGAGAACATACCCGAACAATAGCCGGCTTGTATAATTTGCGCAGTAGCGCTTAGATTTTATGTGCACTTTTGCAAAGGGTATATTGGGTACGAAAAAAGTGTTGTCCGTTTTCTGACATTTGGTGTTGAATTCTTTCTTAGGTATTAACAGTGTAACAAAACGCCCTGCCCGCCTTGCCTCCCCCCTTCGTCCCCTTCCCCCAGCCCTCCCCCAAAAAAGGGGTTTTGTTTTTGTCTAGTTTTTTTCATCCGTACTTCATCGTCATTTTGCTTATATTCTACATTTTGCTTGTTTAGTTTCTGTACCTCATCGTTTTGTTCGTTATGCTCACATGAACTTTGTAATTCTAACTTGTTTCTGTATTTCTTACATATTTTGACCTCCTTCCTACGGTATGCTCGCCTATAGATGGCGTTCAGAGTACTCTTGTATAAATAAATAAATAATACTTCACACGAGGCTAGCCCGTGAGCAGCTCTTCGGCAGGCTCTGGCGATACACGCGAAAAAAATAACAACAGCATCGTTCACAACAAGAATGACTGCTGAAAGCCCTCCGAATTTCGAAGGAATTCATCGCACAAAGTGAGGACAAAACCTAAGAAAATAGAGGCAAATGAAATCAAATCTCAGTGTTCACGATAGTAGGGAACCTGAAACTACTCAATGAAAGGGTTGTTAATTAATTTAGACAGCCCGGGAATCTCTGCACGCACGAAATAAATCACCGTTACATGGTTGCCTTTTCTGGAATCTGTCTGAGTCAAAGTGCGGGCAACTCTGCCGGGATAACGAAAAGGTCAACGCATCACAGTTCACTGCTTTCAGTCCACTGAAACGCACATTGTGAGAAGGGTGCATACTTCGGGATGACAAAATCTCAGTTAAATCGGCAATCTTTTTTTTTTTTGTAACATGTGGGTTTGATATATCGCGCGGATCCGTCGACGGGATTCGCACGGTGCAGGGAACAATAATAAGGGCTTTCTGATGGTGTTCTTGCGCTAAAGAAACTTGAATAGTGACCGTTACAGTACGGCCAAGTTGAGTATTGCGATGCTTATCATTTTAGAAGAGTAGAGGTATAGGGGGTTCACATTAAATCTTAGCGCTGTAAAACGAGAAACCTCAAACTTTCCCCGAATGTGCTTTGAGGTGGTACATTTCATCAGGTGAAATTACGAGGTCTAACTCCCTTTCTGTTAACCCGACCGAGACTGCAATGGTTGGAACTCGTGGCGCCACCTCCCGATAGATGCAGCGAGCAGACCTAAGAGTGCGTCGTCTACTTGCTGTGCTTATCGGGAGATCGCGTCACAAGATAAGGTCGGGGTTCATGTAACAACCTAATGAATACGTGTGGGAGTATAAATGTGATGATCACCTTGTTATGAACGACAAGGAATGGCTCTCAGCACACTGAAATTGTGACTCCATTTTGCTTGTTCAGGATGCGGTGTTAGAGTCAAGAAACACGCGGCTCGCAGTGCTGCTCGCCGTCTTTGCGGGGTTTCTGATTCACGCCCTGTCCAGGAGAAGACAGCAGGGTCAGAAACCCAAGCTGCCACCGGGACCCAAAGGTCTTCCCATCGTGGGGAACTTATTTTTCATCAGCAAGTGCTTCAAGCCTGACCAATGTGCACAGTGGGCTCGGGAATATGGACCAATATTCAGGTGAGGTGCAAGAATAAGATTTTTAGGTCGTATCGCTCTTTTTTTTTTTCTTCTTCTTGCTCCGATGCATAAAGTAATCGCATCCGAGCCGAGGTTGAGGGGGGGGGGGGGGGAGGTACTCGGTAGCAATCCTCCGTTCCACCTTACGATAGATAATAGTGATGGGCCCTGCGAGTGATTCCAGCCAAACTACCTCTGCAAACGAGTCACGTGACTCAATGCCCCAACGGTCGCCTCGCCCCCCCCCCCCCCCCCCCCCCTCCTTTGGACGCCTAGTACCCGGAGCCGAGTGCCGCCCCCCCCCCCCCCCCCTCAACCTTGGCCGCTACGCAGCTGCTGCAAAGTGAAAATCGTTCCCGCCATTCCTACATCACACAGCGGTACCGGCGTGTGCATTACTGTGTTCATTGCTGCGTGGGGTGCGGTAAAGACAACAGCTTAAATAAAAACCAAGTCCTGAACTTACATTTTTGTAGCGAAGATGCAGGGTGAGATTGCAGGTACGTTAATTTTCACTCTCCAGATATTTAGACTTTCTGCAGAGCACTTGGGAGTAAATGCGGCCATACCAATTGCGCTCCGCTCTACTAGTAAGCATCGCTGCAGTGGACCTTTTATTTGGAAAGCAGAGCTGCCTCGGTAATTCTCTTAATGACTGTTTGTTTCAGGAGCGCGGAAAGCCGCTACATAAGATATACTCTTCTTCAAAAATTCATTGAGCAACACTTGTCGGGGGCCACATTTTGGCACCCAATCAAAATTATCTAGGGAGAATTGAATGACATACAACTAACTAACACAGCTGGGGACCGGCGGGACGGAGGAAAAATCGGGACTCCCTCCCGCGTGGCTCCGGCCCAAAGTGTCAACCCTGTCTCCCAGTGGGTCCGGTGCTGGGGTAACGCCGAAAAGGTTTGACCAGAGGAAAATTGGCGACTCCTTCGTCGGGGAAGAGAGGGGGGGGGGGGTGTTTTTAAAGTAAAATGACTAAGTGGGCTGGTTGGTACACGCTTAATCGAAGAGCGCCTCAAAAATACCTGGACATGAGTAAGAATTTAGGGTTCTTAGGTTTTTTTTTTTTTTTTTTGTGCCCGATCCCCCAAAGATCATATTGTTGATAACCTTACACCACTTGGTGATAGTTACAAAATTGCAGAGGGGAAGAAAATTGGCTTAGAAGGGGACAGGGAGAAATCATACTTTCGTATTTTAATTTCTAGGCTTGGTGGCGCAAGCTACCGCCCGTTATAAAGGGTACAGCCGTTAGCGTCCATTCATCCGTCTATTCGAGAAGTGCTTCCTGCGTGATGCGTGTGATAGGATCCGAGTTAACGCCGAACACGGACGCAGCAGTCGTGTGCAAGGAGTGCTCAAAGTGCATACTCAAACCATGGCGACCTCGGATGATCGGCGCAGCAGCTGCTGGCGGGCTTGCACATTTGAAAATAATTTATAGCATAAAAATGATCGCAAGCTGAAGCATAGATAGACAATTGGGAAAGAAAATGTATACGTACAAGGCTACCTCGTTCAAAATACTCCACAACCAAGAAAACCAGAGATTGGGGGTTTTACATGTAAAACAACGAAGGGTATCTGACACGCCCCAGCGGAGTTCTGAGGATTAATTTCTCTACCAGCTAGGGACCTTGTGACGTGCAGCCGAAGTCTCGGTTATAAGTCTCGCAATAAGGCTTCGTCTATGGCGGGCCCTCCGGCCGACATTTGACTCCACCACTTGGAGATCATTAAGAGATGTTATACCCTAAGCTTGTTGCCGTTCATATACAACACATACTAAATTCCGTTTAATATTTCTGCTCATAACTAATTTAGAAAATGAAGAGCCAGTTACATCGCTTCATCTGGTTTTCGGTAGTAGATGTAACGCCTAACCACTTTTCAGGATCAACATCGGTATTGGAAATGTGGTCATCCTGAATGACTTTGAGTCCATCAAGACGTTCATGACCAGGAAAGACATGGTTCACCGTCCCTCTGATTGGATCATCAGGCATTCCGGAGTTCTGGGTGCGTTATCCGAGCCCTCCGAGCTTTACGTTACCTATAAAGTTGGTACATTAAACGAATGTGTGATGGTAGTATTAGTTATATTAATGTATTACCTTTTAACTGACCTTATTAGTTTATTTGTTACCTTGAAATCGATTTCGATTTAGTGACTCATTTGAGCATTCCACTCAAACATTCTAGAATAAACTGAGGAATAAAATGAAAATCAATTTGCGAAGGTATAGTCATAGAATGCATCTTATTCATACAAAAAATTAGCAATCTGTCTCTTTTTTTCAGTATATAGCTGGGTTTAATTTATTCTGTTGTTTAAGTATTTACTGAATGCAATCAAACAAAAAGCAAGTGTATGACCGCTTGCGTTGAAATTATCGGGGCAGCGACTGCGTCTTCCTCAAATCACCAAGTTTACTGATGCTTTTATTCTGTCTATTGTAACTCTTTTGAACGACACAGGTGTGGCGACACTCAACGGCAAACCCTGGGTCGACAACAGACGGGTCTGCTTAAATGCACTGAGGGAACTTGGCATTGGTCAGACGTCAATGAAGGAACGCGTTCGGGCAAGTGCCATGAGAACCTTTTCGCAACACCACGAGTTTTCTGTCACAAAACTAACCAGTCATGTCAGCGAGCCAAGCTATACTGTGCTTCATCAGAGCCAATCACACAGCAAAAGCAATGACCTCAAACGAGCATATGACTGCTACGTAGGGTGGCACCTGATCATGCTGTAGAAAAATTTTAATCGAGGTAATTCAAACTGGTTATTTCAACAAGTTGCAGTAAGCAGCACGGCAGGTCTGCTGTTCAATTTTGAGAAGCACCCAACTGCTTGAGCATAAGTAAAATTCTTAGCGGGAATAGGCACGCCAATCAATTAACTATTTCGCATGTGAGCTAGAGCAAGCACAGTCTGAAACCAACTACTGTTAACCTTACTATTGTATTTATACCTCGTCCGGGATAACGGTAATATCTTAATCAAAATGTACGGCCTCACGATGTTCTCAACAGTAATTGCGCAAGTAGCTTCCAGGGGTTTGGTTTTTGCGGCGGGTAAAAGTTATTTTTTCTTACGCCTTAGTTTTTTTCTTTATAATCGCCAATGGTCACGAGGAGAGTGAGAATGGCAGGACGTCTCTTCCGAACTCCATGCCTCTAGCCATAGCCTCCTCTATACTCACAAAGCCTGGCAGTTCGATGACGGAGCCACGGAGTGCCCGGTCGCAAATTTAGAGCGAGAGGATCTGGTAGCACAAAGCATCAAAGAGCCATTTCTCGGGGAACCTGGACGTCAGAGGACAGCTTTTGCAGGGGCAAGGACCCAGAACACACTTGATCGCTCGAGAGAAGTGTGCTTTGGCGTCTCGCCGCAGCGGGGCGCCAGTAACGTGGTTCCCCTCCCATCCCTTAAAGTAACACATCTTGGCGGGCTAGTTGGTTCATGATTTGTAGAAATAATTAAACTGCGCAAAGGACGAGGACAAAGCTCCGTGTGTCGTACTCGTTTCTACCTCTGTCCTCGTCCTTTGCGCAGTTCATTTATTTCTACATCCCATCCCTTGCCTGCCGCTCCACCTTTTCCATTTTGGCGGCCGCTTCTCGAGGCGATCTGTCAGGCTTTGTCAGTATATAGGAGGCTATGCTCCAGGACGCGCTCGTTGCCTTCCACCTGCTTCGGATGCGCGTGCACGCTCAAGGCTCACGTAACGCTGAAACATTATCGAAAAACGAAAGTTCGCGCCTCCAGCGCGAACTTTTTTTCTGAATTTATTCCTCCCTGCCGTTCGCATCTTGTCATTGAATTGAATGTATACAGGTTTAAAAAAACATGATTGGCAAGTATGTGAACGGGCCCTTAGGGCCCGTTCACATACTTGCATCTGCTTAGGACCGACATTCTTGTAATCTCTCCGACTAGAGTAACTCACTGGGACGCTGGAGTCATCTATGAGTTTACCCTCGAACTGCATTTCACGAGACCGAATGTTTTTCGGTATTAGCGAGATCAAATGTAGGTACTATCAATGAGAAATAGTCGCTTTAGGGTATTGTGTAAAGGTTTTCAAATAATTAAAAAAAAATGATGCAAAAAAAAAAGTACACTCAACCTGAAAGTGTTCCACTGCTATACCCATAGATTTCAGCAGTGTGTTTTCTCGTCGCGAGATAGTTTAGGAGCTTTTAGGGCGCACAGTCGTAAGTAGCCGCAAATGTGTGAAGCAGTCCTAATTTTACTGAGAACGCAGGAGGAATGCCAGTACTTGGTCAAGCGGATAGCCGAATGGGCCGGCGTTCCGAACCTTCTGGAAGAGTACCTGAAGCCGAGCGTGTCGAACAACATCACGGCTCTGGTGTTCGGCCGTCGCTACGACTACGACGACGCCAGACGGAAGTACATGGACGACCGCCTCGACGAAACCATCGACGTTCTGACTAAAGACTCCATAGTCTCGGTGCTACCCCTGTGGGCGTTCAACCTGATGGCGCTCATTCCGTCTTCCACGTGCAACTTCATTAAAAGTCTTGGGCATAATCTCCTCCAGTATACCAGGTACGACATCTCTGGAGCCCTTGAACAACATAACCGACGTGATTCTTTTTTCTGCAAATTGGAAGTTAATTTTTGGTCGCTGCAGCTATGGTTCTCCGTGCTTAAAGATTGCTGCCAGAAAATAGCTGCGCAGGTTATTGTTGAAATGCGATAACACTTTAACACCGTCTCGTACAGCAAAAACGTGTTTTCTTTGTTACACTGTTTAACACTGTTTAAAAACTGCTGTAAAAAATGTAAAATATGTTTCTTCGACGTTTATGAATACTTTTATCACACTTAAACCAAATCCACATAATTTGTTCTATCTGTCTACTTCCCGCGGACAGGTCAACGACGTTTGTTGTAGGAATACCACAGTTCAAACGTTTCGCACTTACTACGTTGATACGACCATAATAATATCCAGCCGCTCGGAAGCTATAAAAGCTATATCAAATTCGTGGGCACATTACCGCTTTTATGCATAATTAAAGTGGATATATAACAGATGCGCGTCGCCTGTTTCTTTATTTACGAACCTTGCCACGGGCGCAAGAGTGAATAGACGTTGCCCAAAAATTCTACCGCATTAAAAAAGTAAGAAGCGTGTAGCTCTGTTTTGGTGCTTTCCAGGGCATGAGTCGAAAAGTGAAGATCATGTTCGTTGGCAGGCAAAGAAATGACATTGAACACTGAAAATCTTACGCGTTGGCGTGATTAATTTTACGTTGAGTAGCGTACTTCTGTAAATCAATTTTATTGCTACATAAGAACGTGCTAACGCAATATATTTTTTTTGTAAGGTCATTCGTCGGGTATGACCAAAGCATTGGCGGATATATTTCTCTTATAAATAGAAAAGTGTCTAGTCTTAAAATACAATTTTCTTAAAAAAGTAACAAAGAAAGCGCTAATATATATATATATATATATATATATATATATATATATATATATATATATATGTGTGTGTGTGTGTGTGTGTGTGTGTGTGTGTGTGTGTGTGTGTGTGTGTGTGGTGTGTGTGCTAACCTCTACACCACTCCACCTATATATATAGGCGGAGTGGTGTAGAGGGTAGCACACCCGACCGGACATTGGGAGGCCCAGAGTTTAATCCTGGCTCCGCCGTTTTTTGGCTTTCGGTGTACATGTAGAATACTACATGTACACGGGGCGAGACAAACAGTGGGAGGATTTCTGGAGCACAAACGAGCACGTACCACGTGACACTAAGCGTCGTACCGCGTTCCACGCGGCGGTGTGTTTCCAGAACACTTCCGATTGGACACATTTCGTTTCTTGTGCATCAATAAGACAGGTAGGAAACGCCAGAAAGCCAAGGTGGAGTGGTGTAGAGGTTAGCACACCCGACCGGACATTGGGAGGCCCAGAGTTCAAATCCTGGCTCCGCCGTTTTTTGGCTTTCGGCGGGTTCCTGAAAACATGGATTCTTTGATTCATTGGATTAAGTACGGTTCATTCATCTGCACATATTCGTTTATATATATATATATATATATATATATATATATATACGATATCCACATATGCAACGTCAGAGTGTTCGTCATCTCGTTGTGCGTCTTTTATGATCAGCTTAGCCAACAGAGCTCAGTGAACGCACCCTGACCTCGCGATTTTAGTACGATCTGTGTCCGTGTCCGAATGTTTCCTAGTCTTTGACTGCACTTCTCACTTACGGTGAAACAAACCACAGCAAGGATTTTAAGTAAAGTTGTCGGAAAAAGGGACGGCATAATCGAGATAATTGAGTGGACGGACGCAAATAATCACGATCAAAATATTGAATTGCTTTATATTGTGGTATTAATTTCATTTGCAGAAATCAAGTCAAGGAATATCGGGAGTCACAGACAGAAAAGGGAGATTGGCATTTCATCGACAGTTATTTGAAGACAATCAAGGAACACGAAGATGATTCGAATTCCAGTTACACAAGTAAGTCTAACTATGAGCAAATAAAGATAATATTGAAACAAATTGGAGCGAACAAAATTAAGCAGAAATAAATAAAAAGCGAGCAAGAAGCCACACTATTTCGCAATAGTTTTGGAAGATGCTGATGTTTCGTTAAAATTAACACCTTCGCTCCACAAGAAAAAAAAAAAAAAAAGTCCGAAATGTGAATGGTCTTAGATAACAAGACATGTATTTTCCCAGCTTGTCCCCGAAAATGGTGTTCATACAGGGGGTTTTCATATTAACGGAGTTCATATTAACGAGGCATAGCTGTATATCTTGGTTTCCGAGCGCTACCAACGTCACGAGCCCATGGGGCCAATCAAGCTTTTCGAGAAGCGGAAGACCACGGAATTTTTTGCAAGCATGTGTTACGGTCAACTGATCCAATCAACGGCAAGAAATGCGTCGTGACATGGGCTTTTAGTCTCGGTTTGAGTCGTGTTGGAACTAGCTCATCAGGAAAACATACCAGCTTGTGTGTATTGAATCTTGCTGGCTAAACATTTGAACAAAATACAATGACCAGGCGTAAGTTTTTACACAAATGAAACAAAAAAACTTTTTTTTTAGGTAAGGATATTTTTTTTTTTGAGGACGTAGAACAAGTGATATTTCTAGTCCCATCTAAACATACAAAAATGCAAAGTTCCCACAAACTAGATACAAAATTGTCTACTTGTATCACGTTACATCGACGCCTAGCGTAAAATGACGTAGCACCTGAATGTATTTTTCTGAGCCTTCATGGCCACAAAAACCTGGGCTAAGCCCCTAACCCTGTCCAATTCGATTTGAATGAACATCGTGGCGGCATGCGGTAATGTATCAGTACTGCGTGATGTACGTTATTGATTCCAGGCTGGTAGTGATACTGCACTGGTTAAATATCTCATTCACAACAAAGACAGCAGGAGCCCAATGAGGGCTTACTCACTTCCTGCAGCATAAACATACACAGTATAATTATTATTTGATGGCTACAAGGTTTAGTGTACTACCACAGCAACAAATCTCTAGATAATGCATATATTTCAAAAAGCGAATATTACGCAATATTGCTAATGTGCCTTTTTACTCGCATACTGAAAACCTGTTCAGAATGCATAAAATAATAAGCATAATAACATGTATAATTATAGGCTTTCTAGAAGATAAGAAAATGAGCTGTTCAATAATATACCTACATGACAAAATTGGCTGGTTAATACCAATGTGTTTCCGAATATACAATATGTAACCCCTAATACTTGGATGTGGTCAGTTGTGACCTAAATATTGGAAAAGAAAGGTTATGGTATAGTTTACCCAAAACTGCATAATACTTTTCACTCGAATGATGCTATCTCAGAGAAAAAAAAAAAAAAAAACGATGCATGATTTACGTGATTTGATGTATTATTCTTTTTTCGTCTAATAATGTTTTTCAGTTTTGTATCTTGCGTCTTCTCTTCTGCAGAATGCCATATTGGGGGCCGAGAGCTTGTGAAGCCGCTTTGTGCGTTTTTTTTTTCGGTCTCCGCCTTTGAAAATAGGAAGTAAAGATCATTAATATTATAATTAAAACATGTTTTCAAATTAAGCTACCTGTCATAATAACTCCCATAACTTCGTGATAATCGTCTTTCTTCTTCGTAAATTTTGTTTTATGTTTTGATTATAGACATACATTTGTAGGTCAACGGCGCTGGTGTTTGTGGGCGCTAGAAATAAGAATGTTATTATTATTGCTCTTCGCTATGCGGAGCGCAAGTTCCTCTGCTTCTTTTGCAGGGGTTCTTGTGACGTCAGAACGACGAGCTCTGATTGATCTCCAAGATTTGAGAGTGCTTTTCTCCCCACGCAGTGGATCACCTCTTGGGAAACGTGCTCAGCTTCTTTGTCGCCGGCTCCACGACAGTCCGCTCGGCGATACAGTGGAACGTGCTGTACCTGGCCTCTCAGCCCGACAATCTCCAGTTGATGATTCAGCGCGAAATCGACGAAGTGGTCGGCAAAGATCGGTCGCCATCGTGGGAAGACCACGAAAATATGCCTCTCACCGTGGCCACCATATGGGAGATGTTCCGCTGGAGGACCGACTCAACCTTTGGCGGACCACGAGAGTAAGACCATCCACTTCGCTTGACACTAATCAAGGCTTCCCGTTAGAACTCATTGCACGAAATGCGACTGAAGTTTGACCTAGTTGGAGCAGCATGCTTTCGAGGCGCGGTGAGAACTGCGCTCACAAAAGGTGACCACACGGATAGTGATGCACTGTGTGCCTGTTACTTTCTTCAGTAGTTGTCTTTTTTGTGCACCATTGTACACACAAGCCGTAACCATACTTATAACGTATATCTGAACATTTCAAAACTGGTTGAATGTACTGATGTTCAAAACATTTGGCGTTTCAATGACAGACCTTGTGCAAAGAGCAGACAGCGCCCTGGTTTGCTTTGATTGGAGGGAAACGGTGGTTAGAGACAAACCAAGCAGCACAGATTTGGCCAATCATTGGCCAATGGCTGGAAATGGTGCTTCACCCATTGGCAAGACAGTGGCCAGCTACTGGCTGATGACTGGCCTTTCTTTGGCCCTTGGCCAATGGCCAGTGGACATCAGGCATCGGCCAAGCATTGACCGATGAATGGCTACTTTTTGGCCATTGGCCGAAAGATCATTGCCAGCCATTGGCCAATGCTTGGCCGAATCACGTGCTGCTTTGGAAGGCAGTATATCCTTTGCACCCACTAGTCACTCCAATCAGAGCGGAGCTTCGTGCGCTTTCATCTCCTCCTCTCCTCCAGTTCCTGTTTTTATAGCGCCTAAAGAAAAAACAAATCTTCTATTCAGGATAATCGAAGACATCATCGTCGGCGAGTACAGCATACCCAAGGGAACGATGCTCCTGCCCAATGTCCGGGCTGTACACAGCGATCCCAGGCTGTGGAAGAACCCAGAAGATTTTGACCCATTCCGGTTTCTGAGTGAAGACGGCACCTGTCTCATCCCGAAGCCAGAATACCTGATTCCCTTTTCACTTGGTACGTAACGTTTTACGGCCGGAATATTAGCTTGACCGGAACAAAATATTCTTCCGAAATGATGAGCAGGCGTTGCAAATTAAACACGCAACGCCTGCCTGTACCACACGTTAAAATACATTGCTTGTAACGCACGCGACACGAAGGTTTCTGTAAACAGAAGCGGCTAGTTCCTATTTCGCTTTTTCTGTCATCTAGGTTTCACAACCTTACCAACACCTGTTTGAAATCGTTTTTCATCTAGTTGTACTTATAAATGGCTATATGAGTGCCTTTTAGCAGAATAGTTTAGCGCAATCTTTGAGGATAAACGATGTCAGCTCTCGTAAAACGGAACCAAGACAAATTTCATGGAGAGCTCTGAATGAGGAAGCGATTGTTTCGCCACTTCGAGACTCACCAAAACTTTATTAAAAGCACAAAACACACACACAGGAAACGCCAGTCATCGTATTCAACGTTCATCGCTTTGGTTCCTACCTATACTCAGTTTCACCTAACAATGAACCGCAGGGGACGCTACGAGTTATCGAAGCCAACTCAAGCCATTTGATTTATCGAAGCCAACTCAAGCCGCGTGATTATTACGTTACTTTCAGGAGGGGTGCGACAACGCGCGGGGTAACTGGTCACGTGACGCGTTTAAAGCTTTGGATTCACTTGGAATGACTCGTATACAGTCCGCTGCGTTCCATCGTCAGGCGAATCGGTGGTCAGGTAACAGCAAAAAACATTGACCTCGACCTGATGTGGCTTTCTTCCCGCAGGAAGGCGAATGTGTCCCGGAGAAATCCTCGGCATGGCGGAGGTCTTCCTCTACGTGGCGTCCATCTTTCAGCGATTTCGGGTTTTGCCCCCGGAAGGCGCGAACATCAACCTCGCCCCGAGGAGCCAGAATTTCCACGTTCCGTTTCCGCAGAAGTTGCGCTTTGTTCCGCGGTGTGCAGACAACGTCACACCTCTCTGAATGGCGCTTTGTAATGTAAACGAAGATCTGCCAACGTTTGTAGGTTTTTGTTGTTGTTTTGTTGGACGAGGGAACATTTAGCTTCCCTTCGTTTCTTGGACAAAGGCTTGGAGCATGCCCATCATTTGAGTTCGGACAGCCACTCACATGCTCTGCTGACGGTCATCAAGGCCTCCGCTGTTCCGAAAGCAAGAAAGATGAAAAGTGACCGCAAGAAGGCGAGAAAGAAAGCCGAGCTGTTTACGTGGTTGGTGTCCAAACCAAAAACGGATGCGAGATAAAAAAAAAAAAAAAGTTGCAGGTTTTTGTTTGTTGTTGTTTGCCGTGACAGGATTTGCGGTATCCTGTTTGGACATCCATTTAGGTGTGCAGTATGTTTTGTGAAAGGTTGACAGCTCTTAACTGAAAAGATTTGATATAACGTGAAAAAAAAAGGCAAATTACGTGACAGCACACAAGAAGGGTACTACCGCGCGAACAATGGGCGCGTTAAAGGAGCTGGGCAACGATTTTAACGCTGAAAGAGTTTGCATCTTCTACTTTTGACATTGTTTATCTTTTCACAAAGGACAGAAAACACATCTCCTTCCTTCAAACTCTTGCGATTCCACCGCGTAATTGCTAGGCGAAAATTAGAATATTTCACGACCTCCAGCCGCGAGTGGCGGCCATGAGAACCACGCGGCATGACGTCAATGGGGGACTTGTAGAAAGATAGCGAGTTGCGCAAATACCAGCTCGATAAAAGGTAATTTTGTTATAAATCCTTTTCGTTCCAACATAATTATAAATGCGTGACAAATCTGGTATCATCAACAAAACTTTTATTATACGGAGCTTTAGTGGCGCCATCTATCCGAGGTCAACAAAATCGTCACCTCTATCTGCTACCGTGAGCAGCCGCCAGAAGCTGGAGGGGAACGGGGGCAGAGCCGGACGGGGATGGCCGGACCCGGATGAGACTTTCCTCCTCTCGCCATGTTGATCGCGCTGCCTGCGCAAGCACGTGGTCGCGAACGGGTGAGTTCTCTCTGCTCATTGATGGCTCTACAGAGAGAGCTTCACCGGGACGCCGCGCGTCCCCCATTCACGCCACAGCGTACGTAACTCGGAAGAATGTGAAGGGGTTGAGAGGTGCCGAAAACCTCAATCTTTATCCATTTTTAGAATAAAAACTAGGTCATGCAGGCAAAAGCGGTGTTTTGTTCTTTGCTTCAGAAAGGTCGGGACACCAACTCACGACTTATTTAAGCAAAGCACTGAAATTGTTGCGCAGGTTTTTTAAGTCCGTGTTCCGGTGCGCGAGAGTTTGGCGCTCCGTTCGCTAGCCGGACAGGAGCGCCCCCGGAGACTGACACTCGAGCGCACACTTCGTGCACCGGGGATTTCTCGGAGCGCGAGTGACTTCGCGCTCCGGTACGTCACGTCCACAAACAAGATGGCTACACTTACGGAAAGGTCGAGACGAAAGGTGCTGCCAGACCGCCACCCCTTTTGAGTTGATTAGTGGTTAATCCAGCGGGGAAAAATCGATTTGATCTGTAAGCCAAGACATCAATTAGCGTTCCGGAGAAGGTTTGTTCGTGCATCTCGCCTAAAAACGAATTAATACATCAAACAGTAGCCTAGCGATAGATCAGTGACAGAAACGTGCTCGAAAGAAAAAGACAGTCGAACCGAACTGCCCATTTTATCATGCTTAGCATAGCGAATAAAGATACTTCAATTGGAAAGCCGAACCACCAGTTAGCATTGCAGAAAAGGTTTGTTCGTGCACCTTGCCTGAAAACGACTTGACCTGTTATCTACTAAACGGCGGTGGGACGGAATCCGCGTAGCACATCGACGGGTTCCGTCTCGCGCTGCGAGACGGAATATCTGACAACTTTTACAGTTTCCTGCGTCAACAAGCGGGTTCAAAATGTTGTCTTTAGTTTAAGTCTGAACAGCGTGCATGGCCAATAAACAGATCGGTCAAGGTAACTTCCCGCATATGTGCTCGACGCCAGTCTTCAATTTTTTCGCGAATATTAAAACATTCGAAGAAACTTCCCAACATCACCGTCTTTTTTAAAATTTAGACTCTGCCTCTTCACGGAGGCCTTGCAGAATTAATCTTTGAAATAATTTCGGCTTCTGTCACAGGTATCCACGGGATGCCGGGTTCGTCATAACCGTGCGGTCGGAAGGAGCTCGTGCGGCTCGTCGATATTGATGGTGTGTCACGCTACTGCCCTTACTTTATATAAGTCCATGGACTTATATAAAAAGACAAAAAAACAAATATGGTTATATAAAAAATTGGGCATATCTGGCCATATCAAGCACATCAGTTTATATAAGCCTTATCTAGCCAGATCTGCCCAATTTTTTAAATATCCATATCTGGGTCTGCCAAATAGGGTATACCTGCCTCCCATATTAGGGCAAATATGCCCCAATCAAATAAGGTAACTTTCATATACATGGTGTTTTTTGTTTATTCTTGGAGATTTGTTTTAAAAAAAAGTCATGAAATGCTACACTTATGGGGTTTGTGCGAGTGAGTTATACGCCCAGGGGGACATTATGTGGGCGGCTAATCTTTGCGATAAGTCGGCTAATTATTTGAAATTTACTACTTACCTTTTCAATTAATGAAAATAGACATATGGTTCTAATAAGAAACTTCCTGAGTGTCGTCCGAAATCCCTAAATCAGTCATTTTCAGAAAGACTTTCAGCGCGTGAGAAGCGTAGTAGTGCACTAAAGTTACCACTCGTGGAGCAGGTACAAGGCTAGCGGTTTCAGTAAGGTGCCCGCGCAATTTTTCCGTCTCCTATCTAGCTCCAGCCTTGAACCTGGTCCACGAGTGGTAACTTCAGCGCACTACTGCGCTTCACACGCGCTCAAAGTCTTTCTAAAAATTACTGGTTTAAGGGTTTTGGACGACGCTCAGCCAGTTTTTAATTGAAACCATATGTCTATGTTCGCTAAGTAAAATTTAATTAATGAATTTTAATTAATTATCAGACTTTTCGCAAAGATTAGCAAACTACATAATGTCCTTCTGGGCGTATAACTCACTCGCACAAACCGCATAAGTGTAGCGTTCACGGCTTCTTTTAAAACAAATCTGCAATAACAAAAAAAACCCGGCATCTATGTCTTGCACGTACATCATGACGTCGAACACCGGTCCTCTCAGGTTTTAAATTATGTTTAACTCACTGGTAATGTGCCCGTCGCCTTGTAGCTTATGAGCCGTTCATTCCTAAGCTGACGCACTGTCAGCTTAGGGATGAACGGTGGAAGTTACGTGTTTGTTGCAGCAGTCACACGCCTATCGTTCGCCACGTCACCACGCTCTCGTTCATACCCACGCGCAGAGGAAGGGACGGGTCAGGTGATTAAAGGAAGGTGTTTGATTGGTTCTGGTTAGCTTGCAGATCCCACCGCACTGTCAACTTAGAGATGAACGAAGTATAGTATCGTCGTGATGACGCGACGCCGTGAATCTGTCGTGCCTGGAGTTCATAAGCCTTTAGCCTTCCAGGGATGTCTATATGTAAGCTTTTTTACATCGCCATTCCAGTCCTCCTTTGTGTGTCTGTTCAGCTCTTCGTACGAGACTTTGCGCTCAGGTGGCCGTCGATTATTTCCTCTGATTCTCTTTCACAACATTTCACCATGCAAAATAATTGTTCTTCTTTTTTAAAGCTTGCGAACGAATTTTATAATTTATGACATAAGTAATTTCAAAAGTAATGAGGAATTTTCTCGAAATTACTGCCTGAAAGTAATTCATTACATTACTAAATTGCTAGCCCAGAGAAGTACTTCATTACATTACTCATTGCTCCAAAAAGTAGTTTAATTAATGTAATTCCATTACAGCAATGTCATTAGTGCCATCTCTGGCATTCACCCAGATTTTATGTTAATAGGTCCATCCAGTTCCTGGACCTCACACTAGAATTTAATGAAATACACGTGTGTTGGAAATACAAACCAAGGCCAAGCAAAGGATTCCTTCCTTTTACATCCGAGCATTCCAAAAACACTAAAACGAAGTGTTGCTAATACTGCTCTTGTATCTACCTTACACAAATCCTGCAATCATAATATTGGGCAAAGGTTTAACAAGTAAATTTCCAGACTGGGTGATTCTGGGTATCCGATTGGTCTCCTGGTTTGTGTGTGCGGAAACATCTGCACAAAACTTAAGCACAAATCAGCTATTACAGACGGAAGAGAGACGACAAAAACTCAACAAAACATATCAGTAATACCGTACATTTATGGGAGTACTCATAGATTAAAAAAGATAGCCGCGAGGCACGACACTAGGGTCGTGTGCTCTGCACCAAATAAAGCGTACTCCATGTGCCGCAATATAAACCGGAACACCAACGAAAGGAAAATTTGCAACATCTCTCATAGGAGACAATATGCACCGTGTGAAACGGGGGTTGTTTATAATATTCCTCTATCATGTGGCAAACGCTACATAGGTCAAACTGGCAGATGTATTAATGATAGGACACGTGAGCATGCAGCACCTCTCAAGAGAACTACAGCGGGCCATCTACCAGCTCATTGCCGCATCTGTAAATGTAGCGCAGCCTTCAACAGCATTACCATCCTCGTAACAAACGAAAACAGTATTCACGAGAGATGCCGAAGACCATGGCGATCGAAGAAAATGAAGAGTTACGTGTTTGCGTGCCATCCATCAAGCTGCATCCATCCATCAAAGAAAAAACAGTATTTGCTGCGTGTCACGTCCTACTAAAGCTCACCGCAAAAGAAAAACAGTATTAGCTGTGTGTCACGCCCTGCTGGATTGCGGTTTGTCAATCTGGGATTGTATGTAGAATGTATGTGGTTATTATTTTATTTAATTTCATTTTATTTCATCCTTGGATTATTTGGTGCTCCCAGGATGAGCAGGAAAGAAGAAGCAGACAGTTAAGGTTCAAGCAGAGGAAGAAGCATTAAATCCATAGCTGGTAGTCCAGCAAGATCTCTATCTCTCTCTTTCTTCTTTCCGTTTTTTTATGCTTCTTCGTCTCCCAAGTTCAAGCCCTACTTTTGCCTCTGCGACCCCTCTCCCCCCTCCGCTCCCCGCCAAACCTGGGTGGGAGCGCACACGTTTCTCAGAACACCGCAATCACCTGCAATGAACGTTCAGTGGCGATGAAGCCCAGACTCCAACCCCGAATGGAAAGTTGGAGAAAAGGCCCGAAAGACAAGTTCTCAACTTTCCCTTCGGGCCCTTTCACTATTGCGTACTCTTACACTCGCATTCACTTGTCCGTCCGAATATGCCCCCAACATCGACGTATGGGGCGTGTGCCCGGGGCCCTGCGGATATCAGTAGGGGTGTTGGGAAAAGTCGTGCCAACGGAAAATGGACATAACGATAACTATCTTCACAGGGCAAAGACCAAACGCTCCCCGTTTTCAGAACTTCGCTAGCCTAGCACCACTTGACATTTTAATAGGCTATTCCTCCTGTGCTCTCTCCAACTCCGCGTATCATATCCTGATGACGCGGAGGATCAGGTTGTTTTTGCAAAAGTCGCACCGACGGCCGCATAGTTGACGAACCAAAAGACGGGCAGTTTTGTCCTCGAAAACGGGGCTCTCCAGCTTGGGTACAAACCACGCTATTGTTGAGACGATTCACTGAAGAACAAGCCATTAGCGGCGGTGAATATGACCTTCTGAGGAGGTTTGGGGAGGGGAGGGGGGGGGGGGGGGAGAAGAGGGGAGTCAGAGGTCCGGCGTTCGCGTTTGGACGATGTGCGAAATCAAAATTTGAACCAAGTCGTCAAGGTCAGTGCTACTCGGGCAATAATTCATTGAACCCCCGTTTGACATGAAAGAAAGTTTGACATCAGAAACCGCCTAGTCCACGTTCGCAGTCCTACATTTGTTGTCGTTCTTTCCGAAAGTTTGTAGCAAGCGTCACTCTATTGCCTGGCTCTAGATTTCTCCATCGCTCTCTTTCCACGCAAAAGACTGGGAAGATTTCACGCGTTCCTTTTATTTTTATATCATCACCTGCTAACATGGGTCATAAAATATGTAGCAAGAAATAACAGAAAACCTTTAAACGTAAAAATTCCTTTGATCGTGGCTTTCCATTTTGTGAGACGAAGAAAGCAGCCACCTCTGATCCGTGCCGGGACTCGGAGTCGGAGTCGGAATATATTGAGGCAATTCTTGCCCCAGTCACCCCTCAGCAACCATTGCCCTCCGAAATTCAGCTTGATATAAGATTCACCCTTAGCTCATCTGTTAGGCACGTGTAGTCCCTGCTTAGATTAAAGATATACATTTTCAACGATAACTCAAATAATCCCGTGATACGAAAACAAGGGGGACACGGGACAAACACATATCTCCAAACACAACTAGGTAACTGGTGCGCGACTAAAAAAATCCGCCTGGTCCTGGTATCGAACCAGGGGCCTCTCCATTACCCTACTATATTCAAGTAAAACTGAAGTTGACCAGATAAATACAAGACCCGCTTACAGATAGCAGACAGCACTCTAACATCGTTTTTTTTTTTTAATTCTGTGATAAAACATACACTGCGCTAACTGTAGTTTCAAGTTGAGGGGACGAAGGAGAAACCTATCGAAGAAAAATATTTAAATAAATAGCAGCATCTATTTTCACAGAAGTTGGGGCTCCAATCCACGGTGCGATTGTGGTTGGCAAGCGAAGCTCTGGTATCACCAGCAACGGTTGCCCACTGCACAATGCCAAATGCCGTTGCTGGTCGTATTGCCGCTTCTTTTCCCTTCGCCGCTCCTTGTATTCACGCTGCTCCTCGGGAGCCCTAACTATGCGTAGCCTGCCCATAGCGGTGATGCAATAACAATGAAATTAGTTGCTATACTCCGCTTCACCTTACGTCCAAGCGCAGTGGATGTTACGAGCCATCGGAGCCAATCAGAGGCCGTGTGAGTGTCACATGACCTTAGAGAGGGGGCACAGCGACACGCGGAACGCGTATCATGGGCTACGTCCACAGAACGGGACTGGCTAGGAAAGCTCGTAGCGTCCGCTCCGTCCGGACTCCGGACGTAAGGTGAACCGGAGTAGAGGCGGGTTCTTCTTTTATATACGAAAGGCTACTGACGTCACTCTCCACGTCACAAGCTTCCGCCGCCGTGGCAGCTTGCGCAACAACAATCTTTATCGGGGGAAACGTATGCGGCGAGTGCTGCGTGCTTCGCATTGTTAGCAGGAGCGCCTCATCATCAATTAACTGGTTCTGATGCTTGTTTTATGCTTGTTCTTTATTGACACGAATGCTGCGCTGTATGTTGTACGCGCTTTTCGCTTCAATCGCTGAAGTGTTTTCTTTTCCGTGAGGGCACCGACACGAAGATATCCGACCAACGAGTCATTGCAAAAGCTCACCCAAAACGTTAGTGATGCCAAGTGAAGCCTGGGTTAAATGTTTGCCCTAATCGATGTTGTTGCAGTAGATAGGCGTTGATCATTGCTTGTACCCGGAAACTATAATTGGGGATCTGCATTTGTGGACATTCTAACTGGGGTATTGTTATTTCTCAGTTTGGTTCTATTTTATAAATGTGGAGCTTTTATGACTACGCCATTATCGAAAGTGAAATGATGACTTCTTAGGGGGTTGTATAACAAAGCGTCTTAGTTGTCCGTCCCCCCTTTCTATGTATCTTCCTCGTGTTTAATTACTGTTACCAACACGCTCGGTTTGTACTTAATTCGCACACTCAGTTTGGTGTTATCTAGCTTCCTGTCTCTTTATACCTTGAGTATTATGAAAAGAGAAACTGTTCATTGGGGAAACTAACATGTCATGAAGGAAGTGTAGTTCGTTGATAAGATTTTTAACCGAATTTTATTCGAAGACTCGAAACATTGTGGACAAGCTTGCTCGCCTTCTTGCATATTTACTCGTGTTTTAAAAGTATAAGGATGGGCATTCGAGAATATATTTTTAGTTCTTATTGTGTTGCCGTGTTTCAGAATCAGATAAATTAATAGATGACCGGTGGTTTCTTCGACAGCGATAACCCGTTGGTCCTTACATGTTTATGCCCATTCATCATTCACGAGAGTTTTGCATCGGGGATGCGGGAATTAAATCAATAGTTGCGACAATATTTGCAGGGGGTATTTAGAAAAGCGATTAGAACCGCGAACGTAACAACGTTAATGCCAACATTTGTTTTAAAAAAACATATACGCATAATATGTTGTCAAATTGCCGCGGGAATGCATTGGCTGGGACGCATGAAAAGACAACATTTTGTTTATTTTGGCAATTATATATTTCCGTAGATTGCAAGAAATGTTTTTTTAACCTTCGACACCCCCCTCCCTCCCCCTTTCCCACTTCTGCTCAAGAGATCTTAACTACTCAAAAGGTCCAATAATGGATCTCTTGACGCGTTGGACCTTCTGACTAGCAGAGAAGAGTCCGGAGATCCAATCTGGGTCAAGAGGTCCAACGTGCCAAAAGGTCACACGAGTAAGGAGGTCCAATAATGGATCTCTTGACGCGTTGGACCTTCTGACTAGCAGAGAAGAGTCCAGAGATCCAATCTGGGTCAAGAGGTCCAACGTGCCAAAAGGTCACACGAGTAAGGAGGTCCAATAATGGATCTCTTGACGCGTTGGACCTTCTGACTAGCAGAGAAGAGTCCGGAGATCCAATCTGGGTCAAGAGGTCCAACGTGCCAAAAAGGTCACACGAGTAAGGAGGTCCAATAATGGATCTCTTGACGCGTTGCACCTTCTGACTAGCAGAGAAGAGTCCAGAGATCCAATCTGGGTCAAGAGGTCCAACGTGCCGAAAGGTCACACGAGTAAGGAGGTCCAATAATGGATCTCTTGACGCGTTGGACCTTCTGACTAGCAGAGAAGAGTCCGGAGATCCAATCTGGGTCAAGAGGTCCAACGTGCCAAAAGGTCACACGAGTAAGGAGGTCCAATAATGGATCTCTTGACGCGTTGGACCTTCTGACTAGCAGAGAAGAGTCCAGAGACCCACTCTGGGTCAAGAGGTCCAACGCGCCAAAAGGTCACACGAGTAAGGAGGTCCAATAATGGATCTCTTGACGCGTTGGACCTTCTGACTAGCAGAGAAGAGTCCAGAGACCCAATCTGGGTCAAGAGGTCCAACGTGCCAAAAGGTCACACGAGTAAGGAGGTCCAATAACGGATCTCTTGACGCGTTGGATCTTTTGACTCGGCAGACGCGAGCCAAGATATCCAATGTAGGTCCAGAAAACCAATGACTCGAGAACTGCGGCGTAATATTGCGAGAGTAACGGAAGGTTAGTCACCAGTCCCCTCCTAGTCGCGGGAAGGCACCTTTGAATCAAAGCAACTTTGGTTTATCAGTGGTAACAATTATGTTGCTTCGAATTTCGGCCAAAAAAGTGTGGGAACTGCACTCCCCCGAAATCGTTTCCCACAGAAAACGATTTGTGACTAGATGCCTTAGTTTTTGTTCACATAAATAAAACAGGTTTAAGTTATTAATGAAGATAATTAGGTCAAACGTTCAACGGTCTTACTGGTCACGCAATTTGAATAGAATGTGTAAATTGTGACGTAATTAGAGTATTATGTTGAAAATCTTTTGGTAGCTGATAAACACAATTGGGGAGAATTTTAACACCGGCAAGGAATGTTGCTCGCAACACAATAACATGGCTGCGGTGATAAGCAATTTGACAAGTAATGGACGATGGCACCCGACCTTGGATTTTTTATAACAAAAAAATGAATCGTGTGCAATTTAAGTTTTATAAAATGTTAAAGCCTTCACCCCCGTCTCTCTCTTCTTTTAGTCAACGTCAAAAAGACAAAATTATTTTAATTCCTGAAGAACAAATATTTAATCAAGGCATCCTAAGTGGCACCGACTGAGTTTTGAGCCTCTGCTGCCGTGCTGTTGAAGATATTTCTTTGCTTAGAATGGGGGGAAGGGGGGGGGGGTACTCAACTGCTGAAGTTGTGTCATTCTCTACTACGTTTATAATGTAGTTATTCTTCTCCCAAGGACTTTTTTCTTAATCTGCCATTGCTTCTCGGTTATACTTATATTTCTAAGTGCTATATTAAGATAACGACAAATACAAAATCGGAGTCGTTATCCGTGAGAAGAAAAAAAACTTTGCGCTCGGTAAACTTCTGTTACAGCTCATTAAAGGAAAAAAAAATAGGTGAGCTTTCGTTCCTGGGTTTCTGAAAAATCAGTGAGCTTATGTCCGAAGTGATTCTATGCGGTGAGCTTTTTTTTCAGTGAGTTTTTGTCTGATGAGTTTATTTATGGTCGGAAATAGAATGTACGTGTTCTTCAAGGTAAGCAATATGCGGAAAACTGAAAAGCATGCGTTAGAAAGTTATCTTACCAAGTAAAATAATGCCCCCTAATGTCTGTACTCGCACCAATCAAACACAATAGCAGAAACACAACACAATCGCGGTCGAGAGGGGTGGGGGTCAATGACCCGTTTATTTACTTTCCTCTCCAAAGTCAGCACCACTAAGCTGATGAACACCAACTCAGTCATGAGGGAAAATGTAATGAGAAGCGTAACTTACCAGACACACGAGAAAGTGTGGATCAAACTCTTTTGTCTCAAGATTGCGGTGAAGCAGGATGATGTTACCAATGTGCATAATAGAACGAATAAGTTTATCTGAGTTTCTCCTCATTCGCGCCTACAGAAACACCACAGAGAAGCTGAAACATTGCAAAAGGTGTTGTGTGAGATCCATGGTAAACCGAATTTGGGGGAATGTAGTGTATAGTCTGCTCGAGTTGGAGAGACCATCCACAAAATAGCAAGATTGAGATTATGAAACGAACTTTCTAAAGACTGCACGTAAGGCGTCCGTTTAATCTAAGACAATATTACCGATGAACGAGATTTAATAGGTAGGTTAGAAACGCAGGCTTCAAAAAACTTGCTAACTAGCTTAGTACTTACCGTGCATGTCAGATCACAGCTTATGAATGGGTAGATGTTTGTTTGAAAACAAGTTCGAAGAAGTGGATCTTGTGCGTATATTTTGCAATGAGCAACCGTTTCATCGATTGTCTATTCGTTACAGAAAAAGGCCCCGCCACGACCGTGAAATATGACGGCTTGCGCACGTTTTTGAAAAGCAATTTTGTCACGTTCACGCTCGATAATATTGTGTGCTATAGATCACCTTGCGGGCGATGTATAACTTACGTGAAATACGTTTATCTTGTGCAAAATAACTAACTCAGTGAGCGCCACAAAACAACGACGGCCCTGCCTGTTTGGAGGTCCCAATCTATGCCCGCGGACACTTCATTTGACAGACACGTTCGTCGTCGTTGGGGTTTCGTCGTTCAACCAGCAACCAGCTCCCGCCTTGTAATTTTTCCATTATCCAAAATCGATCAGAGAGATGAAATGAAGACGACAAACCGTTCACAGTCAACACAAATCTGGGTGGTTTGTGGACATTGAGACAACGCGATACTTGTCAGCCATTCATAGGGCGACGTATCTCTAACCCGCAAATTAGATATTTAGCCTGGGCCGTACAACTGCTATACACTGTTTCACCTTATGGTTGGTCGTACCAGACGCTACGAGCTAGCGCAACTAATCCTGCGCCGACAGTGTGGCCCGTGACCTGCCGGTTCGGCGCGGCGTTGCGCGGAGTGAGATGTCCCGTGACGCTCTTGCTACGCCTGATCCACTGGGGTGTCCTTTAAAAGAGCAGTGCAACAGTTTCAGTGCTTTGCTTAAATAATTTGGGAGTTGGTGTCTCGACCTTTCTGAAACAAAGAACAAAAACCGCTCTTGCTTGCATGTCCTAATTTGTATTTTAAAAATGGACAAAGATTGAGGTTTTCAGCACCTCTCAACTCCTTCACCATCTTCCGAGTCACGTGCGCTGTGACGTGAATGGGGATGGCGCGGGGTTCCGGTGAAGCTCTTTCTCTAAAGCCATCAGTGAACAGCGAGAACTCACCCACTCGCGACCACGTGACCACGTGCTTGCGCAGCGCGATCAACAAGGCGAGAGAAGGAAAGTGTCGTCCGGGTCCGGCCATCCACGTCCGGCTTCTGCCCCCGTCCCCCTCCGGCTTCTGGCGGCTGTTCGCGGTAGCAGAGAGGGCTGACGGTTTTGTCGACCTCGGATAGATGGCGCCACTAAAACTCCGTATACTAAAAATTTTGTCGATGATGCCATGTTTTTGACGCATTTATATTTATGCTGCAACGCCAAGATTTATAGGAAAATTACCTTTTATGGAGCAGGTATTTTCACAATTTCCCACATTTTTATAAGTCCGCCTTCGACGTCAGCCGCGCGGTTCTCATGGCCGCTGTTCGCGGCTGCAGGTCGGCAAATATTCTAATTTTTGCCTCGCGATTACGGGGCGGAATCGCAACATTTCGAAGGAAGGAAATTGTTTTCTGTCCTTTGTGACAAGGCAAACAATGACAAAAGTAGAAGATGCAGATTTTTTCAACGCTAAAAACGTTGCACAGCTCCTTTAAACTGAGACTGCAGTAAATGCCCCAAGCACGAGAGCACGAGACCTCTGCTTTGAAACGCTCGACCGCAGAACGAGCGCTCGCGCAACAAAGGCACGTCTCAAGGTAAGGAGTGCGAACTAGCTCTCTCTATTAGCTTTGGTGGTAAACGGAGTATAGGGAGTATTCACTGGACGCCATATTTGTGGGTGCTGTTTAGAGCGCATGCTCAGAACGAGCTCACATCAATAGGCTGCTAAGACCGGCACTCTTGAGGGTGCGGAATGCACGTTGTAAGAGAACTGTGGAAGCTCGACATCAGCACGCGCTCAGCATTCGCGCACACAACCATGGCAGCCAGTGAACACTTCCTATAGCATCGGCTGCGATCTGTCCTTAAGTGGAACTGAGTATAGCTGGGACGTGCACCGCGCAGTAGTGATTCCACGAACGCACGACAATGCTGGTTCTCCGTACAGCGTAGTGCCAGTTAGCAGTCATGCTGCACTGGGCGGCAATATACTGCGGGAAGACATGCTGGCACCCTGGATTACTGACAAACATTACGCTGCATCAAATCATCCACACAAGCCTTCCTGCCTGTTGAGATCACGCTGAGTATACACGTCTTGTAAACAGGTCCCCGACAAACTGTTCGTCTATATTCAAGAAACAACCTGCGTCCCCGCCTTCGTACAACGCGCACAACTCTCGGGAAATTCCTCCGGCAGTCAAGCATATACCACACGCACAACGCATACCGCACAACGCCGTGACACAGCCAGCCATTCAGGATCTCAAAACCTGTCGCCACCGAGGCCACCTGTATCCTCTTCTCCCATGTACCTACTTTTTTTTTTGCTTTGTACTTATTTGCGGGATCACATCTCGTTGCACTGTAGTGACCGTCACGCCCCTCCTTGATATTTAAAGTCGTCATTCATCGTTCTTTTGCTTTTCTTTGTTCCTTTTCCGCCTCGTCTTGTTCCGACTCCCCCTCTCCCAGTGATCGGTTAGGCCCCGTTAGGGAGTCAAGTGATCCAACGAGGCAGGAGGTCCAAGAATGGATCTTTTGACTCCCTGGACTTCTTGACTCGGAATCCTTTTCAGTGAATGGACATGACGGGCGCTTATCTTCCGCGGCTTATAGCGTTCTAGCCGAGGGACCTTGACGCGGCGTCGCTTAGGGCGTGTAGCGAGGGTACTGCCCGAACGGAAAAATGTAGGGTGACGTACTTACGGTATGCGTTATAACTGGAAAAACGCCATTCTACATTTTTATACACCGATGCCGAAGGTCTTGATAAATATTTCTGTTTAGAGGTACTTCCTCCCGTCTACCGCAAGAATACAAATTATATGCGAGTCCTTGAGAGCCTCGGAAAAACTCAGCGACCCTCTACCGGTTTCTAAATCAAAGATTGCAAATAAAAAAAAAAGAAAACAAAGAAGAAAAAAAAAACGGATATAAAATACATTTCTCAATTTTTCATGGCATGCCAAAGTTCTACACAGAGGTATACTCGTTTAAACGCAGAGAAAATTTTTTTTATCAAGCTCTTTCAAAAAGAAAAAAAAAAAAGCTTCAGCAAGTTATGAATTGCGTCAAATAAGCTTTTTAAAATTCGATAAAAAGTGCTTCATAACTTCCGCGAACGTTCCAGATTCAGGGCTCAGGTTCGATAAAAAAAAAAAAAAAATGTTGTCACTATGACTGCGCGGTTTCTTTCCGAAGTTAATAATAATAATAATAAGTGTTTATTTTGTTTCATCGCTGAAACGGGGCACCAAGACAGAAAGCTGCTGCAGCAGTTTGCCGGATGTCCTGGCCCACTTTACAGCAGGCGATTCCCAAGCAATTTCAGAAAACGGACAAAATAGGTACAAAATAGGTGGCAGAGTGGATGATTTCGGCTAACCAAGAATAATGACGTCATGACAAACAAACCCTGAGACTGCGGGTCAACTTCATTTTAGTGTAAGTGTTGTTGACCCGCAAGCTCGTTTCTTTTTCTTTTTTTAGTACTAAATTAGCATTAGTTTGTTTTCGCCGTTTTGTTTAGTTGACTTATGACGTATTGGAGGTGTTGAAAATACCCGAAGGATGTTCTCCAAGCTGAAATATCGTGAACGTCCACGGCATTAAATAGTTGACGCTACCTTCGTTGACAGCAGGGGCTCTTATTAAGAAATAGTAAATAAAAAAGAATAACTCATAAAAAAGGATAGATTAGAAGAAAAAAAAAAAAATAGGAGCAAACAGTCCATGCAGTTGAGACATTTTCTCAAAACCATATAATACACGCAATGTGCAGCTTTTGTAAAACCTAAAGCGGTTTTCACTTGTTTTAATATTGTTATTTCTATGCTCTATTATCATATAACCTGACCTCACAGTGCAAGCTGTCGTATGTACGACACTTCCAGCATCGACTGCCCGCGACCTGACAGCGCTCTTCGCGGGGATTGTGTTTCGGCGTGCCTGGATCATTTGTGGTCGTGCTTGAAAAATACATTATGGACTACACTAAACTGTCAATTTGTGTGTCAAACGATTGAAAGAAAGACGAAAACGATTATCTAGTGAGTTTGCAAAGGTCACCTAAGAGCATACAGAGGAGTTTTATCCCAAATTCGTTGGCTGGTTATTTTTTCTTTTCTTTTTCTGGAAATATTTTTTACGCGATTAACGCATATGAGGCATTGGGAACTCGTTGAGTTCCCCGAGCCTCTCTCCAGGAAATTCAGACCCAGGACCACCAGGCAGAGCGCAGAGCGCCAGCATCTCGCTTAGACGAGACGAAAAACACTGTGTTTACATGAAGCCTGGAACGCTGACACCCGAAGGAGCAAGTTAGCAGTGATAAACTGCAAATTTGTACACCAATACGACTACCGACCAAGCTCAAGCAAGCGCGTTCTGTCCGCGATGCTTTGCGCACTACTTAAAGTGTACGAAGAGACGCGTCAGGGGACTACGACAGGCGGGTGAACGTGCTGTCGTTTACACAGGGAGCAGGGAAGCCATCAACCGGCTCAGCAATACCCCTCGGATTGGGACGGTCATCCGCAACATCAGGAGCACGATCCTCATGCTTTATGAACGCCACGGAGTGGAGGTGAGGGTCGACTGGGGGCCAGGACACGCGGACGGCATCGAAAACGAAGCCGCACACATATGCATTGGCAAGCGAGAGCGAGGACGACCGCTCCGTCCCGGCATCCAAAATTGTGCCCTCACCAGACGACCCCGAGCCGGCTATCCGCATTAGTGCGGCGAAGAAGGACCGAAGACGTACTTTGAAGGAGCAAGTACCGGTCAACAGCCACCCGTTGCCGCAGCGACTACGGCGTGGCGCCCAAAATTCTGATCCATAAAGCACGCGCCGGAGCCGCGCTTATCGAGGACGTCCTCGTCAAATGGCGAACCAACCAGAGACGCGCACATCGGACCCCTGTTGACAGCGAAGACGACGAACCACGAAAGGGAGCCCAAGCCACCCCAACACTCACGTGCTCGACTAGCGCGACAGCGGCTCGGCCGACCGTCGAACACATGCTCAGGGGTCCATGTCCTGGCTTTCACTTCCTAAGGAAGCGTTACCTCCAGCCTCACATAACGTCACTGCAGGAATGGCCCATCCATGCCAACGACAGCCGAGCCCCATGACACGTTGTTTTCCTTCTGGGAGTTTGCACGCGAGGCGGGCATCGACCGCCGAATGTGACTTTTTTATTACCCTTTTTCCCCTTCTAGGCCAAAGCGCCATCCTCCCTTCAATAAAAAATGTTCAGTTCAATTCAAAGCAACAAAGGTCGCTCGTTCTTCTATTTACTTGCTTCAAATATACTGCTAACGTCAGCACGCAACGCGCGATGCACAAGACTTCCGACATGCTGCGTTTGAGGGGTGACTGTGCAAGTGGTCTGTGGAGGGCCATCGATGTGTAAACATCATATGCAAGTGAAGTACAATAAAAAAATCTACCACTTTCTGCCCACAGCGCTGCAGTTCAAACACGGTTATTTAAACACAAACCAGATACCAAATTTTCGCTGAAACTCACGTTCATGCCAAAGGGCCTCCTTAAGGTTGTGTGTTTTTACCTAAGGTAAATTTTCTTTCTTTAGCTTTATAGAGAGTCCAAAACAAGCCCATTATATATATAATAATACCATTATGATCTGTCGACTACCCGCTCCGCCACCTGCACGTAAACGTTGTGAGAAATAGCATATGTTGAAAGATTGAAGTTCATTTTCTCAAAAACCCCATTTTTATTTTATTGTTTACGTTCTTTTAGATATAATAGTTGACTGGAAGAAACAAACAATTTAGAACAGTAATATTTTTGTTATATGTTCTCTGTTCGAGCCGCAATCGTGTGAAATCTGTGCTCATTTGACTAAAATAGAGCAACCACCGCCGCTCAGAGTTCAAATCCTGGCTCCGCCGTTATTTTGGCTTTTCTGAAAACTTTGATTCTTTGATTCATTGTATTAAGTACGGTTCATCCGTGCATGCATATATATATATATATATATATATATATATATATATATATATATATATATATATATATATATCAGGGTGTCGAACCGGAACCGAACCGAACCGAAAACCGGAACCGAACCGGTATTTTTTCCGGAACTGAACCCGAACCCGAACCGTTATATTGTTATCGCGATGAACCCGAACCGGAACTGAACCGGAAAAAAAATAACGGTTACCGGCTCATGTCAAAACGGTTCGGCCACGCCCTGTTGACAATGAATGTGCTATCACTGCCATTGGTTTTTTAAGTGCCGTCAACTGACACACACCTCGCTTACATATTTTTCTTCTCCACTCAGTCTTAGGAATATAAACGCTGCATCCATGAATCTTGACAAACGCTGCATCCATGAATCTTGACGTAGGAACCAGTATTGCGCTGGTCGCGGCTTGCACGAAAAAAAGAAAACTAAAAAGCTGTGCAAAAAAAAAAAAAAATCGCGTCACGGGATTTTATTTTCCTACAATCTCGTAAATCCTAAATGCTGCTGTGTGCTCATTTCATAACAATTTTCTAGAACGCGCGAGTTCTTGAAGCTTGCTTCCATCGGAATGAGAAAAGAAAAGGCTGTGGAGTTTGATAATAATGCGTCCGGTTTCGTATAGGACTTAGAAGCTAACATATTTGTGCGACAGCGAACTCTTCTATTTTAATATTTATCCTATTACGTCCTTCTGGCGTTGCGTTCGGTGAAGTGTTTTTCATATTCCGTATCTTGTTTAATGAAAACTTCTTTAAGGGTCTAATTTGAGTTACCGAAGCCTAGTTCAAATAAAGAAAGCTGTATTTTCTCTCCACTGTTCCTTCAATTGCTTACACGCCGAGGTGGCGAAATAGTTAGCGAGTTCTACTTGTAAGTGGGTTTGTAAGGAGGTCGCGGATTTCACAGCTACTGCGTCGGACCCAATTAGATGAAGTCCGAATGCGTAAACGTCGGTGAGGTAACCTTTGAGTGCACATAAAGAAACCATTCCTGGTAGAAATCCCTGAGCCTTACACTACGATGTATCCCGTTTCGTATGTGCTGATTTCAGATGCTTTATTTGTAATTTATTTTGATGTTGCAATTGGTCATTTATAATTTCCAAACCGGTTCGCGAACCGGTTCAGCGCCCCGAACCGGTTCGCGAACCGGTTCGCGAATCGAATTAATCGAACCGGAACTGAACCGGAACAAAATAAATTTACCTGAACCTGAACCGTAACCGAACCCGTATTTTTTTCGGTTCGACACACTGATATATATTATACTCCACTCAGTCTTAGGAATATAAACGCTGCATCCATGAATCTTGACAAACGCTGCATCCATGAATCTTGACGTAGGAACCAGTATTGCGCTGGTCGCGGCTTGCACGAAAAAAAAAAAAAAACTAAAAAGCTGTGCAAAAAAAAAAAAAAAAAAATCGCGTCACGGGATTTTATTTTCCTACAATCTCGTAAATCCTAAATGCTGCTGTGTGCTCATTTCATAACAATTTTCTAGAACGCGCGAGTTCTTGAAGCTTGCTTCCATCGGAATGAGAAAAGAAAAGGCTGTGGAGTTTGATAATAATGCGTCCGGTTTCGTATAATGGGAGGCCCAGAGTTCAAATCCTGGCTCCGCCATTTTTTGGCTTTCGGCGGGTTCCTGAAAACTTGGATTCTTTAATTCATTGGATTAAGTACGGTTCATTCATCTGCACATATTCGTTTATATATATATATATATATATACATGGTGTTTTTTTTTATTCTTACACATTTGTTTAAAAAAAACCGTGAAAGCTACACTAACGCGGTTTGTGCAGGTTGGTTATACGGCCAGGCGGACAGTATGTGGGTGGCTAATCTTTACGATAAGTCGGATAATTAATTAAAATTCGTTAATTAACTTTTTAATTACTGAAAATAAACATATGGCTTCAATTAGAAACTTGCTGAGCACCATCGAAAACCCCTAAATCAACTAGTTTTAGCAGGATATAACGTCGGGGCAGCGTTTTACAGCGTTCTGTAAAAACGCTCTATTTGGACGCGTTTCTAGATTTCGGTTTCTTATCGGAGCGCATCTACGCGCCCGCGATCCTGCTCCCTGATGCTCGCGGCGCGAAGCCACCTCCTCGCCTCCTTCGTAGAATGGAGGGAAGTAGGGCCATAGCCCGCACGTGTGTTGCGCGTTTCAGCCACTGGGGAGCAGGACCGCGGCGCGGTGAGGCGCTCCGATAAGAAACCGAAATCTAGAAACGCGTCCAAATGGAGCGTTTTTACAGAATGCTGTAAAATCCTGCCGCGGCGTTATATCCTTCCAAAAATAGTCGATTTAGTGGTTTTCGATGACGCTCTACAAGTTTCTAATTGGAACCATATGTCTATTTCTACTAATTAAAAAGTTAATTAACGAATTTTAATTAATTAGCCAACTTATCGCAAAGATTAGCCACTCACATAATGTCGGCCTGGCCGTATAACCCACCTGCACAAACCGCATTAGTGTAGCTTTCACGGTTTTTTTAAAACAAATGTGTAAGAATAAAAAAAAAAAAAACACCCTGTATATATATGTAACGTGATGGCCAAGAAATGACAGCGTTCGGTCTTAGGCTACCCTTTTTTACATCTGTTCGCGTTCCCCTGGCGCGCGCTCCCAGAGCGCGCTTCGTCTTCTTCGCCGTGGCGATACTAGCGATCATCACACAGACACACACACACACACACACACACACACACACACACACACACACACACACACACACACACACACACACACACACACATATATATATATATATATATATATATATATATATATATATATATATATATATATAAATATATAGTGGGCGGGAGGCTGAAGGCGTGGGTATATAACTGGGAAGAAAAAAAAAAACCTTGGTGAAAACAGCAACAACAGACGATTTAATCTTCGACGAAGCCCGGACTCCGGCCGAAACGTCGAAGAATGAATCGTCCGTTGGTGCTGTTTTCACCAGTTTTTTTTTTTCTTCCCCAGTTGTGTGTATATACGAGGGGGGACCCAAAAGAAACCGAACTAATTCTTTTTTAAGCAGAGCTTTTGCAGTACCGCGTTTTGCCGCCAGGAGTTGATAGAGCGAACATTGCTGAGTCATTAGGCCTAATTCCGTCCTCGAAGAAGGTTAGGACTAGTTGCGGCTGGGTTTATAGTGACAGGTGTTTCGTGTGGGCGTCGTTTTTGCAATGTCTGATTTCTGTGAACAGCGTGCGGCAGTTAAATTCTGTTTTTTGCTCGGGAAAAGTGGAACAGAAACTATTCAACTGTTAAAAACGGCGTACAAGAACGATTCCATGGGGAAAACTCAAGTGTTTGAGTGGTTTTCCCGTTTCAAGAATGGCGACATGTCAATTGATGACAAACCTCGTTCCGGTCGTCCTTCCACGGCACGAACACATGAAAACGTTGAAAAAATTCGTGCAATCATCAACGAAGATCGACGACGGACCATTGACGAAATTGTGGAGCTGTCGGGAGTGAGTTGGAGTTCATTGCAGCGAATTCTGACAGAAGATTTGGGAATGAAAAGGGTGGCTGCCAAATTCGTGCCACGACTGCTGACTGCTGAAGAAAAGCAAGGTCGCGTGGAAGCATGCTGTGCTTTGAAAGAAGAGTCCCGAAGTGACCCAAACTTTTTTCAAAAGTTATTACAGGTGACGAAACTTGGTGCTATGGTTACGATCAAGCCAGTGGAAGACTTCAGGTTCGCCTCGCCCCAAGAAAGCTCGTCAGGTGAAATCAAACATCAAAACAATACGGATTAGTTTTTTCGATGTGAAAGGAGTCGTCCATTCAGAGTTTGTTTCGCAGGGTCAGACAGTTAACCAAGCTTTCTACTTGGAGGTTTTGAAAAGATTGCGCAACAGTGTGCGGCGGAAGCGGCCCGATTTGTGGAAGTTGGGTGACTGGTTTTTCCATCATGACAATGCCCCGGCTCACACTGCCTTGTCTGTACGACAGTTCTTGGCCAAAAATGGTATGACCCCTGTTCCTCACCCTCCATACTCACCCGACCTTGCCCCGTGCGACTTTTTTTTTTGTTTCCTAGAATGAAAAGAGAAATGAAAGAAAAGCGTTTTGCTGACGTTGCTGAGGTGAAGAAAAAAACGACGGAGGCGCTGTCAAGCATCATAAAAGATGAATTTAAACAATGTTTCGACACATGGATTAAAAGATTAGACAAGTGTATTAGTGCAAGTGGACAGTACTTTGAAGGAGATTGAACGTTTGTACTTGAAATGGGAATAAATAAGTGCAAAAAAATTTAGTTCGGTTTCTTTTGGGTCCCCCCTCGTATATATCCGCGGAGCCCAAACCGCGGCCTTGGATTGGCGCACGGCGACATCGCGCATGCGCAGCGTAGAACACGCAACGCTAACGCAAACGCATAGCCCTTGCGTTTGCTCGTATACGCAATACTAAAACTCACTATTTTTCGGGAATTGAGTGCGTACGTAAAGAGTCTTTGCGCTCCTCCAACAAGGATTCGTGATGAGGTCTTGGCTAAAGCCAAGACGAGCCCAGTTAAAAAATGGCGGCTCCCAGGACTATGCCTGCGGCAGATTTTGAGGCGTCGTGACGGCGATGTCGGCGGCATGCACGCGACTGCGAGTTTCAATGCGGGACGACATTGCACTTGGTTTGGCAACGATCACCGTCAACTTGATGCTTGCGACGCGCGAGCATTTCTCGGCAAAGTTACGGCGCGCGCGAAGGTCAGTACACGATGCCTCTCTTGCCGAGGCGACGCAAGCGGACACGACGGGTCGACCGCTTGCGTCGCCTTTTCGTGTTTAAACAAATCCAAAGTGTTACTGTGAACCAAAACACTTGTTTTTCTTTTCTCAAGTTACAGCATTTTGTGCGTGGAATAAGCATTGTGATTGTATCTTGATGCCGTTGCGAGCGCGAGATGTTTGGGCTTTTGCGTCGAGGCGGAGAAATGCTATTCCAAAACTCTATTGCGTAGCGTGAGCTAAAATTGCGTACGCTATTCTAAAACTCCCTAATGTCGCAACAAATACGCTCACAATATTGAAATGCACCGTCATACAAGAAAGGCAGACGTCTCAGACAGTGTCGGTACATTGTTCTTTTTGTATAATGGTGTAAGTAGTGTGACTGCGGCAATATAGCCGTTCTTTTGTTTTGGGTATTTTTTTTTATAGACTAGAGTAGAGGTATGAGACAAAAAAAAATGAACGAATAAATACTGGTTCTTACACCAAATCATTTTGCGTGACTTTTATTATTAGGAAGTCATATTGCCGAAGTATACGACAACTTTGTGTCCTGACAGTAATATCAGTTCCCAGTGTCGTCCCCCCCCCCCCCCCCCCCCCCCGGTTAAAATATTTTTTTTTTACCTTGGACATTAAAACACTTAGATTTCCTTTAGTTTTTCTTGTCAACAGGATTGATTTTACGTTAACGCAAGGCGTTGCTGATCGTCACGATTTTTGTTTGTTTATAACGATATTGGCACTCAATATGTGCTTTCTTCACATAAACAATCATTGCCAACGCGAGGTTGTGGCACATTAATGCAGTTAAAATTGTGTATGCTCCTATCTGAAATACTAAAACAGAAAAAGGATGAGACACAGAATAAATGTGCCCGTCTGCGTCTTGTACTCTTTCTATTCTATTATTTCTGCTAGAAATATACTTAACCATCACTCCCTTTACGAACATAGAAAGTGACGTGTGTGTGCGGTTTACTACATAAAATTAGGTTTTTTACGGCTACGTGAAAAACCTAATTAATCTCATGCTCAAAGTAGACCAGTAAAATAATATCCAACGACTTCTTTCTCCCGCCAAAGTGAACATGTAACTAAGGTTTCTTAGTAGGCAAAGTGAATTTGACATATCCACTTTAAGATTCAGCTAGATATGTTTTCAATGTAGTCATGCGCCGTTAGATTTGCAGTAAAACTATATCTGCGAGTTTGGTCAAACGCAGTAAGAAATCCACCTTGTTCTAACAGAATCTGCAATTCTATACACCTGGTAACCTCCAGAAATAAGCCAATTTTTTCTCATTTTTCATACGTCGGGCAAAGTAGTTCCTAAAGCGTTTTGTTGTCGGAGGGAAAAGCGTTGTTCTTAGCGCTTAAAAGGTGTACGCGTGGATAAAAGCAACAACAACAACATATATGGAGTCTAAAGTGAACCTACATATATCTTAATTCTTTGATTAAAGTAAGAAATTAGTAATGCCCCGCGGAGGGTGCCGAAATTTAATTTTTACTGTGGTTCTTGAGGTGAAAACGAGTACAGTAAAGATTTTAGTTGGAAGAGGCTGTTACTGAACTTCCAGTAACTGATTCAATTTAGTTTTACTGGATTACTTATTATAAGATTACTGGAAAGTAATCTTATATCAAATTAAAGCACCCAAAAGTGACTGGTTTTACATATAAAACTAATATTCTCAGTACGCACTTTACATACCTGCTTTCTTACTTTCACCATTTTAACATCGACAGCGCATTTTGCAAAACTACACTCTAAGAAATGCCTGCACGTCTACTTACCCGCATAACATTCGGAGAGCCAATCTCTGCGTTCCACAAAATCAGCTCATCAAATGATGAGGCGGAACATCTGCTTAGGCCTCAAAATTAAGTCTGCGCTGTGGCATTACCTAATGCATTACCCAATGCTGTGGCATTACCCAATGCATTACCCAACGCTGTGGCATTACGCAATGCTTTGCATTGCGGAATGCCACAGCGTGGTTCTGCTTCGGCACCGAAACAGTCCCTTCCTCAACAATAGGCCCTTTTCAAAAGTTCATCGAGCAACACTGGCAGTCGCCATTCCGCGGGCACGAAGCACGTGGTTGGATCCCAGTGCTCGCCGGACACAGGCGCAGGCCTCGTGTCTAATACATACTCAGATTATGTGAGCAAGCAATGGGGGACAGGCGTTGGCGCGGTCTTTTGAAAAGGGCCTGTTGTACGTCAAAACCTCTGTTATTACAGTTGGTGAGCGTCAAACGATTCAGTAGAACCCCCGCTTTCAGCACGTGCTCGTTGGCTTCCTCCGGGATTTCGCTACGCGCAAGGCGAACAGTTAGCAAAGGCAGAACGTTCGCACTGGAGGCGTCGCATTTATTGAATTCTTAAGCTGTCACCGACAATAGACTCGTAAATAAAATAAACTGCAAAAAAAAAAATACTGCATTTGTTGTGTAGGGAAATCAGATCCGCAGTCTCAAGTTTACACCTAACAAAAAACACAAATTAGAAAAAAAAAAAAATGACGTGCTCCCATTTTAAAGTGAACTCGTTCAAGAAAAAACAACAAAACACCTTCCTTAAAAAAGCAATTAAAAAGTAAAAAGAAACACCAAATACCCCCAAAAAATTAGAAATAAATTGGATTGGTGAGACACTAATAACCAGCCGGCTATATTAGGGACAAGCGCACATAAAAAGCAAAAGTAACGAACTGATGTATTCTTGGGAGAGACCTTGGAGTGAAACCTTGGAGGCATTGGTGGCCTGTGTTTTCTTAGTGCCAAGGACGTCTTGTGGACGCCACTCTCTAGAGCGCCGTATTTTGCAGATACTAATAGGTCGTAATTTAAGAAAACAACTACAACAACCCGAGACTGAGTTACAAATAAGGAGGACGAACACAACACGGAAAGTTTCAGTTCGGTCAGTTCGGTAAACCAGCAGTGCAATTTCAAATAAGATCCTACAAAAAATCGACATTTGTAATTCGCTTCATGTTCTTATTTGTTGTTGCCTGATGTTCAGGATGAACACATGGGCAGTCATTATCGCACAGAAAAGTCCTTGGGAGGAATCGTACATGAAGAGATCAACAACCGAATTTCGGTCACCTTTAATGATTGGTAACTTAGGCGATATTCTAAACGTGAGTTTAAAAGTTTTAGGAAGAAAAAAAAAAAAACTGTGGATGCATCTGAGTTCTCAAACATAAATCAGTTGTTAATTATGTTTAATATTATTTTCGCTGAGATGTCATCCTTGCACGCTTCATAGCTTATGTGCGAACATTGCAGGTCTGTATTTTGTTAAAAGAACTTATTCATAAAAGCCACATTTCGAATAATTTTCCTAGTCATAAACTGAATTAATCTGTGGTAAAAAATTAGCATATGTGTGTATCGGGATAATTAGCAGTGTTGTGCGTAATACTTAATAAAAGTGTTTACGATAAGATACTACATACCCATTTAAAAATATATTTAGAGGACTATGTAAGTTACTTTTACTACGAACTATCTTGAGTAGAGTACACATACTTCAAAAAGAATGGAATTACCTTCCAAGATACTTGGCAAGTATAGTTGCAAGCTTGTAATATAAGAATAAAAAAAGTCAAACAAAGGTGCTCTACGTGTGATGACTTCGTTGAAAATCACATATTTATGACTTTCATGAAACTACTTAGCTGCTGCAGTTGAAGTTAACTTTGAAACAATTCGGTATATGGAACATAATGGGTACCGAAAGCTTTTAAGAACAAGGGGGACACACGTCTTGTTTAGGCATGGCAACTGGAGTGCTTTAGCTTGGCGGTAGGCTCTGCTCATGGCGCACTCTGCAATACGTTTGTAATATGCTTTGACGCGATTCGGCGTACTTGGCACGTAGTCTGGCATTGCATATCCCTAACAGTCAAACTAGAAGTTGATAAGGCAGCCAGACTTGATGAGTACGCGTGTGAATGACAAACCTGCACGCATCGGCTAGAGGACAGCAGCCTCTATGGCTGATCAAAAACCAAGAGCGAGTATTTTGTCTCCCCAGCCAAGGGCGGGGAGAAGTGCCTGTACCTTCAAACGGCCAAAACATATTGTAGGACGGTTAAGCGGAAAACACCAGTAACACAAGGGAATGTCCACGAAACCGCTTTCAATCCCTTTCTCCACCTGGCGGAAAACTAGGTTGGAGGATTCTGAGAGTGAACCAATGTGCGCATTCGGAGGGATATAAAAGAAACGGCTTTGAACGAGCCCAAAATTATGCCACAACAGGCACACAAGGGTCTTTGGGTAAGCCCAATCTAGGTCCCTGCAGCTCAATAAGACTAGCAGGATCTAGCTTCCTTGGCCGAGGGGGTGTTCGCGTTCACTTGAAAACGTGCTCGCGCATTTTCATACCAGAACCCCCTGAACCGGTGATTTCCGAAAGGGTTTACTGTGATCGTACCAAGCGTTGACGTCACAATCTTCCGCTGACAGAACCAACCTAGCTTCATACAAAGTCAAAATCACGATGAAGTCAGTAACATTTTGGTAGCTCCAAGCGTAACGTGTCATTCAAAGACAACTTGGAAAAAATACACCTAAGCACTTCATATGAGCTGTGAATGCGAAAGCATGAATGTCGTTCTTTTTCTCCCTTAGTTCGTCTGCGGTGTACTGGCGTGGGTGGCCACGTTTCGCTACTACACAGCTGGGGTTGTTATCAACAGTGAACGCGAGCCTTTAATGACGTTCAATTATCGTCTTCAAAAGAGCTGACATCTCGACAACACAATGAACCGGCGATTGGCTCAGCGTTTCGTCGCTTCCCCGGACCACAAGAAGTTCAGGGTGGCTTAGCGAGTTCGTCTGGCCAGCGGATTTTCGTGGGATCAACATCAGCATCGGCACATGTCATGACCTCAAGGCGTCCTGACGACTCGGATCTTCGTGGGGTTATGTGCGTGCGGGGAGAGGCGACGGGGGCGGAGCCTCGTGGTTTGTGAACTTCAAGAGACGGGGCAGACTGCAGACGTAGCTGCTTTAGCTCCCTATCTGAAGAAATATAAAAAACGGATCCGTTAAAAATGAGAAGCGAGCCCCTTCAAATTGGTCTCTGACTTTGTCTTCGTGCTGTAAATATGTATTATACAGTGTACAAATCGGGGAACCCCGGCTCTTTCGAGTTTCCTGCTCCCGTCCTGCCCGGAAATGGCCCGACAGTCGGCTTCGATACCGGGACGAAGACCCACTCGTAACAGGGCCGACGGCCGAGCGCGCCCTCTCGTGAAATGGCCAGCCGCGCTGAGCTCGGCCGTGCAGCCTCTCCGGAGTTGGCCCAAGCGGGCAGCGAGGCCACCGCTCCGCCTTACCGGCGGCCGGGCCGCTGAGTGGACTGCGCCGCCAAGCAGAGGGCGTTTCTGGTGGCGTTTTTGGAAATAAGCCGCGCAAGAGCCAATGGGAGCCTCGTGCCTTGATGACGCGCGCCAGTCAATGGGAGCTTATCCATCAGATCAAGGCCTCATTTCGCTCCATTGGTACAGCGGAGTTTACGTGCCGTGTGGTGCGGCTTCAAACCTTACGACATCGGTTTGCTCCATGGAACCACTTAATGCTTCCTCATTAAAAACGGACATGATTACTTATAAAGGCGGGCGTACTCCGGCTGTCTATTTGGTATTTTGTTAGTATTTCGGACACTGCGTTTTGCTCGTGCCTTATTTCCTGTCCTGTGTTTGTTCGCTTACCTCCAAGTCTGCCATCGGTTGAGCTTTGCCCTTGAGTCTGACAATACTTTCCGTAGATTGCTCCGACAAAAAATATTTTTGAAACTTAAAACAATGTATTTCAGATACTGAGTACAAGATAGTGAGAAATGTAATTAAGATAGAGTAGCAAATACTCTAGACGAAATGTATTTGGAGGATACCAAAATACTACCAAAAAGTATTTGAAGTACAGTATTTTGAGTAGAGAATGTAAAATAGGCACGCGTTTGGATGAAAGTGATAATGAGAATGCGATGATATGTACCAGGGGAGGACGACGCTGTTTTTTGGACATCGCAAGCACCGTTGGCAGAGCCTAGAAGGTTCGGTAGAGGTTCAAGCGAGTCGGCCAGCGATCTGAGGTGAAGTCGCGCGGGCAGTTCAACGAACGTCTCAAATTGGAAAGCCCTGGCATTTCGGTATGTCATCGCTCACTTCAGTGAAGGCAGCGGGCCCCAGGAGGTGGCTCAGTCTTTGTGGACAACTGCCACTCCGAAGGCATTCGCGTCCAGGGCTTAAGCGTAGCGCCACAGTCACCCGGTGCAGCATCTTGCTATCGTCGTCGTCCTCCTGCATACTCTACGTCTCTTACTTCATTTATCAGTGCCGATCTTGATCATCATCAGCATCATAATCTGTTTACTTTATGTGGTCATGAACAGCTATCTTTTTTTTTTTTTTTTTTTTTTTTTTATAATACGCAGAAAACGCATTTCGAGATGTCGATGCGTTCTCAGGGATGAATTGTTACGGTGTAGACGTGGGTCATTCCAATAAATGAACGATGTTATTCGCTCCCCTCCCCGAAGAACTCCATAACATATTTTAAACACTTAGACCGATCGCCTCTTAGATAATATCTTCTATTCGTTACATGCCTTTCCCGGAACAGGTCACTGCCAGTTTTGGTCTTGATTTGGCGTTCAAAGTTTTTATTGTTAGATGACACCTTGTTTTCATGTTTTTAATGAAATCATGCAAACATGAGGTCACCAAAAAAATAAAAAACTTCGAACGCAGATTGAAGATCCCAATTGGCAGCGCATCATCTCGAAAGCCCTGTAACGAATACAATGTTTTATTTAAGAGGAGACGGTTCGCTGTAATATTTTGTTTCCTTTTTTGTTAATAGCAAAAAAAAAAAAAAATGTATATTTGAGAATTATAAATTGGCAGAACTCTTTATGTCAATGTACTGATATATTGCCATAGAGCGAATTGGTACGAAAAATTGTGGGTTTTCGCAGCGCTTTTGTATTGGTACTATGATTAATCATATGTCACGTGGTAACGTGATGTCATGCAGTCAAGTAATGTCACGTCACGTAACGCAGTGGCTCACTGCATTAAGTCGATTGAAATTGAGAACGTCACTAGATTCGATAGTGTTGTTGACACCGTGACCTCATATGACATTACGACTTCGCATTGCGAGTTGCGTGACACTGTAACGGACTCGATTGTCATGATCCCGAGTCGAGTGCTCGGGTTCATGATAATGAACGTCTGCAAATATTCGGGTAATGGCTCGTATTCAATTAAAGATGAAAGTAACCGAACTAACAATGACTGAAGCTCAGCTCATCCTCTATGTTTGGCCAACCGCAGTGCATGACTATGGTTAGCACTGACGGTATATAATTAGCGTCAGATCACTTGGCCGCTTGTTCTAATTGCGCGTTGAGGAGGGGAAAGCTGTTCCTTTCCTTTATTTTTTCTTCATCTGCCATGGCACGGAGAGGAAAACTAATGGGTGTTTTTGCAAGTTATCAACGTCAGGGTTGAGTCCTTAGCGATATTTACTAAAAATAATTAGAAAAAATTGTTCCATGGCCTATTTTACATCTACACATCATAGAAACATCGAAAAGTTGGTTAGTTTTTGCTGTACTTCCTCAGACAGCTGTCCTCCAGAATAGAATCATTGAAAGGACTAAACGTGACATATTAATTTGACGTTACATAGAACTACAAGTATATACGGGAGGGATACCAAAAAAGAAAAATCTATAATGCCCCCAGAGGGACAGCCGAAGGTCGGCAGTCGCTCTATAGGTCTCACAAGAGTGTCGTTCTCAAGTTTTTCCCCAAACTACGACCAACTCCGTACTCTGCCGAAACTTCACAATATTGGGGTGCCAAATAAAGGCAATGGAGGATTACTTATAACAAGTGACACAATCATAATTATCTAATCAACAGCTTCTGACGAGCCGCAACAGACGACTCGTGCGAGCTCTGGTGCGGCTCGTGCGTGCACTGGGGAAAGAAATAAACAAAAAAAAAAGTTGTGCGCGGAAGCTCGGAGGTTGACGTGTCTTCAATGAAACCGGAGCCCATTTCTCTTGACGACTACAACCAATCGTCACACACCCCAAACGGAGGAGGGAGTCCCTCAGGAATAAAACTTATTCTCTGAAAGAAAAACGGAAAAAAAGATAAAATAAAATAAAAAAAAAAAAAAGACATACGGGGTTTAAACGTTTTTCTGCCCCGCATCTTCGCCACAGACCAGAAAGCGCCATATCAGAAACTACATTGTTCGCAAAAATACTTTTTCCAGAAAGCGCGTTTTCGTAATGGCAGCCCGCTTGCGCGCTGCACCAACCAAGAATAATTTGTCTCTGGAATACATGGCTTGCACTCAGCGCGAACCTTCTGGAGCGTGCATTTTGCAACACCGGATTTTATTTTTCTCAGCAAGAAAAAAACCGCAATGACTACCAGCATATAATGTGAGGACATCACGTGCAAACTATAATAAACAGTTCAGTTTTCTGGTGAAATACGGTGTCCACAACACTAGAAAAAGTAGATGTCTAAATTCGGTATAGTATATAGAAGTCTGAGGGTGATATACGGCAGCAAAATCAAATGTTAGAGCGCATGACTGACAAAGCACAAAGTTGTAGAGTGAGGGCCCAAAACAATTGCACGTAAGACCTAACATATATCATTAGCCTGCCGAGGCGGTACTTCGCGGAGTTTTGAGTTCGTGCAAGCTGATACCCAAATGTGATTTACGGTAGGAGATAAAAAGTCTTTCTCCTGCTTTTCGCGATATTTCAAATTTGCGTGTAATTAGGAATAGAATTACATATCTGTCTGTTTCTTTTTGCGCAACGTGTATCGAATTCTCTTAAAAATGATATTTATTATTTCTCCCTTTCTGCACACTTCGTGCATCTGCCTTCAGATCTATCATGCGAGCACAAGGTAATTTTTGGCGTACCCCGCGACCCAAGGTTTCACAATGCCAAACAGCGAACAAAAAGCATGTCTCCGCCGATCGACTCAACAGCTGGTGTACTTTCGAGCAGAGGTCGGCATTTTAGGTCGCCCTCACTCACCCTCACTCTCACAGCCATACTTACCTAAGCCCCTCTTTCACCCTTATTCTCACACTGACACTCACCTTCAGACCTTCACTCACCCTCCCTGAACCTTACGGCCCTCACGCCCCTCGCACTCATGGCCCTCACGCCCTTCATGCACTCACCGCCCTCACGGCCCTAAAGCACTCAAGGCCCTCACGGCCCTTACCGCCCTCACGGCCCTCACGACCCTCACGCACTCATGGCCCTCACGACCTTCACTTACTCACCGCCCTCACCGCCCTCACGCCATTCATCGCCCTCACGCCCCTCACGCACTCATGACCCTCACACCCCTCACGCACTCACCGCCCCCACGGCTCTCAGGCACTCATACCCCTCACGCCCCTCACGCACTCATGGCCCTCACGCCACCCAGGCCCGCTTCAGATGGAGCAACTTCGACCACAAACTTGACGTCGCAACACCAGCAACACGGGCTGCCCGCGTTTTCACGCAGCAACCAATTGCTGCAATTTGCCATCATCATCATGAAATTTTATTTTTGTTGCACTATTTAGGCGCACAATTAAGCGCTATAACCGTGTTTTATGCATTTAAATCTCGTTGAGAATACCAATGCATCTTTCTGAAACAGTTTATTTCCAAAAGCGATCAATTTCACACCAGAACAAAGTCTTTTGTTGCCATCATCACCGGCACGAGGTATCACATGAAAATATAGCGTCCCTGATTGGATGCAGCCGCTTTAAACGTTTTTAAATTGCTCCGAGTTCCTCGCTTGTTTCGAGCCGGACCCGATCTCAGCAATTCGTGTCGGACTAGGGAGAGCTAGGGAACAATCCGCCATCAATATCAAAATTGCTGAGAAAGTTGCTCCGTCTGAAGGGAGCCTCGCGCACTCACCGCCCTCACGCCCCTCACGGACTCATGGCCCTCACACCCCTCACCGCTCTCACGGCCCTCAAGCGTTCATGCCACTCACACACTTACCAACCTCACGCCCCTAACTCATGGCTTTCACACCCCTCACGCACTCACCGCCCTCACACCCCTCACGCACTCATGGCCTTCACGCCACTCACCGCCTTCACGCCCCTCACGCACTCATGGCCCTCACACCCCTCACGCACTCACCGCACTCACGGCCCTCACGCACTCACCGCCCTCACGGCCCTCACGCACTCACGGTCCTCACAGCCCTCACTCACTCTCACAGTCATGAATTCTTCTGGTTCAGAAACTCACTCACCCTCACCTCACCTGTGAAGATGAGCGTGAGTGAAGGTCAGTGAGGGCCCTCATGAGTGAAGTTTGCCGACGTATGCTTTCGAGTACCGTCCTCCCGTGTCAATCTCAAGCTGTTTGTGACCAAATTCATTGATAATAAGAAAGTGTATTTAATTTAATCAAGATTAGACAAAATAGAAAAGGGCCGATCACCTTAAAAAGTACATCATAAGTACATGCTCCGCCAAATTATATCATAGATTCTCTACAAATATTTTCCGGCGTCTATGTCCTCAAGAGTATTCAAGTGATTTGGGAGAGCCTTAAACAAATTTCTGATTTTGAAGCTGATTTAAGTAACTATGTAATCCTAAAACATATATAACTTTTAGAGCGCAGCTCTTAGGGGCCCTTAGGGGCCCGTTCCCGGCTTGAGCGGCGTCGGCGTCGCCGTCGGCGTCGCCGTCGGCGTCGGCGTAACCAAGGTCATCCCAAGGTCACGTGACCCCCAAGGTCACGTGACCCCTCCCAAGGTCATCTCAAGGTCACGTGACCCCACGTGACCCCCTGAAAATCACGTGACCCCTAAGGTCACGTGACCCCTAAGGTCACGTGCCCTTGGGGGTCACGTGATTTTCAGGGGGTCACGTGGGGTCACGTGACCCCCAAGGTCACGTGACCCCTTCCAAGGTCATCTCAAGGTCACGTGACCCCAAGATGACCCCACGTGACCCTTTGAAGGTCACGTGACCCCCAAGTCACGTGACCCCTCTGAGGTCACGTGGTCTCCTCCCCAAGGTCACGTGACCCCCGAGGTCACGTGACCCCTTCCAAGGTCATCTCAAGGTCACGTGACCCCAAGGTGACCCCCACGTGACCCCCCAGGTCACGTGACCCCTCTGAGGTCACGTGACCCCCCGAGGTCACGTGACCCCTCCAGGTCACGTGACCCCCAAGGTCACGTGGGGGTCACCTTGGGGGTCACGTGACCTTGAGGTGACCCCCAGGTCACGCCTCCCCGAGGTCACGTGACCCCCTCCCCGAAGTCACGTGACACCCCCCCCCCGGAGCATATTAAAGAATGAGGGGAGGAGGAGGAGAAGGGGGAGGGGTCTACCCTCCCCTCAGTACCCTTCACTCCTCCTCCTCAAGGGCTGCGCTCCGATTCGGCGTTACAGGGATTTGTAAACGGCTTTCACTTTTTTTAAACACATAGAAGCCTATTATTGCCTCCTTTATAATATGAATAGCTATTTTATCTGTCTGTGGGCTGGTAAAAACACAGTCGACAACGGAGCGTGGCGGAATTTATGACGTTTACGCAAGCTGAACGTCAGAAAGTGACCAATAAGGTAGTCATGTCGAAATACTGCATTTTTCTATTCAGCGAAAAAAACGTCGTCAATACATAATGTCACCGCGACCTGACTTGTCGTCACAACGCCGTGCGACATCACCACGACGCCTTGACGTCAACGTCGTCATCGGCGTTGACCATGCACGTTACACGACATCAAGACTGCGTTCTGACGTCATATTGCATTGACAACGTCGATGTAAACATTGACGACGATGACGACGACGTCACGCGACGCCAATATGACGGCGTCCTTGTAAATGCGACGTCATAAAGACGCTTGGTGTCAGGTCGTCGACGTTGTTATCGCCATGACGCCACTTGACGTCACGACGACGTCCCGACAACTTCATGACGTTGACGTCGATGTCATCGTTGACGACTATGAAATCAAACGACGTCAAGACTTGGTCTTCACGCCACGTTGACGTTGATGTTGGCAAAGGCGACGACGTTACACGCCGTCAAGGCTTCGTCGTGACGTCGTTGTGACGTTGAGGACGATGTTAACGTGAGGTCATAGTGATGTTTGACGTTGCACGGGGCGTCAACGTCAACGTCCGCATCGACGACCACGTCCACGTCGTCCTCGACGCGGCACGACGTCATGACCCCGTTACAACGGCGACTTGATGTCGCGTAACGGCGTCGTCCTCAAAGCGACGAGATGTCACGACGGCCTTACGACAGCACCTTGGCGTCACGTAACGTCGTAGTCGACGATGACGTCATGGCGTCGTCGTAACGTCACGTCGTCGTAACGTAGTGTTTTGACTTTGCCTCTAACGTCAAAATCATAAAATAAAATATAGCCCCTAAGGGGCTATATTGCCCATCTGACTTTGATCTGTGTCTTCGCTCGGTTCGATCGGAGGGAAGGTGGCGCTTCGATCAAAGTGGCTTGGTTCCACTGATCGCGTTCCACATACTGAGGTGCAACTGAAAGCATGCGCAGAGCCTGCAGCTCGCCCCACTCAGTCGTTTCTAGTTCACTCTAGAGTTCCTGTATAGGCTGCGCCGGAGCCAGAGTTGCGCATCTGTTTTCAACGTGCCGCTGCGACGCTATTCGCCGAGATCCTTTTTTTTTTTCTTTATTAGACACAACAATGCAGCACATAATGCTAAGTCATGAAAACACCTCGCCTCACTGCTTGTGGGCGAAACTAAAGTTCCTTCATGTTCTTTATCTCGTCAAACAAGTGCGCCCAATCGGGTGCGGTTTCTGCAGTACGGCAGTATACAGACTGAACCTCGGCGACAACATCGAGGAAGTGCTTATGTACAGATTTGATCTTGGGGTCGGCATGCCGGAATTCCATCCTAGTTTTCCAAATACTGAACAGTCCAAGCAAAATGAAAACGTCATAAGGGACATTGTCGCTCTTTTCAACTGGAAGGTACCGAATAGTGTGTTGGGTTAATAAAATGTCTTTTTCAAAGTTCTTTGCAGAATGTCCCAGAAGAACACGGCGTCCCAACAATGGATGAAGACGTGTTCGATGGTTTCGGGTGTTTTACACAGGAGGCAATCCACAGACCAGGGGACAAAAAATTCCTTTTTCTCTTAGCCACGGTTTGACCGGGAGCGTGCCACTGTGCAACTTAAAGAAAAATGACTTAGCAGCTGGTGGAACGCACATTCTTTTCACGCGACAAAGTACATCTTGCCCGGGACACTGGCTGTACAGTGAGCGATACAAAGGTGCAGGGAAAAGGAGCTCAACTAGATCTCGGCTGAGCTTTTTCTTCGTGACACTTCCAAGGTATCCCATTGAAAAACGGGTTTGCAAAAACAGTGCGGCCTCTTTTACCTATTTCAAGTACCCCGAAAGACTTGGGGGCTCAGTACATTGATTAGTCACCAGCATTGTCGGTAGGGAGTTCGCCAGTCTCACCTGGATAATATTGCGTAAAAACGGGTGGTTCTGGTCGTGCAGAAAAAAGAAGCGCGAAACGAGCTTTCTAACAAAAAGATGCGAAAGGCCGAGGCCTCCGTCCTTCACTTTACGGAAGAGGTTGTCCCTTCTCATCCGTTCCCAACCCGATTTCCAAATAAAAGTGGCGAACACCCTGTGGAACTTTTGGATGTTGACGCGCGGACATGACAAGACTTGCAAAATATACCATATTTTTGCTGCCAGAAAAATATTGCACACTGTAGCTCTCGCGAATATTGACAGGCTGCGATTTGTCCATGTGTCTGCCTTACTCTTTAAAACGTTCGCTACTTCAGTCCAGTACGGCGCGCTACTCTTATAATACTCCAGTGGCACTCCGAGATAAGTACAGGGTGTATTTTCCCAGGTGATACCCGCAAAAAACCGAGGCTTTAAATCCCACATGCCGTGCCACACTCCGCAACATTTCCCCCAGTTAATCGCCGCTCCGGTGGCATTACAGAATTCTTTGGTGAGCACAACAGTTTCCATAACACTTACTGCATCACTACAAAAAACGGCAACGTCGTCAGCATATGCAGACACTTTAATCTCGACACTATTTAAAGAAAATCCGCGAATGTTATTGCTGGCTGCTACACTCACGCAAAAGGGTTCGAGGTATAGCGAAAACAATAAAGGCGACAGGGGACAGCCCTGTCTCACTGACGTTAAAACAGCAATGCTTTTAGAAACATGATTATTTAACACAAGTCTGGTGGTACACCCTTTATATGCCATGCACACCCCTTTTAGAATAGTGTCTCCTACATTAACGTGCTCTAATATAGTCGTCAGGACATCATGTTGCACTTTGTCGAAAGCTTTCTCGAAGTCTAGCTGTATCATTGCTACTTGGCCCCTCCCCACTGTTTCCAGAATGCTTCTAGCGACATGAATGTTAGTTTGTATAGAGCGTCCTTTTATCCCACTCGTCTGGTGGTTTCCGATTAAACTGCCGATTATGCTTTGAAGCCTACGCGTAAGGATCCTGGTAAAAATTTTGTAATCAGTGTTACACAGTGTAATAGGCCTGTAACCCGTGACTTTAAGCCTTGTCTTTTCATCCTCCGATTTTGGTATCAAGATGGTATGGGCTTCCGCAAAGGACAACGGTAGTCGTTGATTTTCGTATGCCTCACGAAAAACACGTAACAATAAAGGGCTAATTGTGTCTTTAAACGTTTGGTAAAACTCAGCACAGAGACCGTCAGGTCCAGGCGTCTTTTGTTTTGCAAGGGATTCTATTGCGTGGTCCACTTCGCTCTGGGTGATATCACCTTCAAGCCAAGTTTTGACGTCGTCATGAAGCTTCGGCATGTGTGTTAGAAAATCGTTTAACTTATCAAAACCTATGGGGGTCCGTTTTTCACCAAAAAGATGTTGATAATATTCAAAGAACACTCCTTCAATAACTGCCGTATCGCTACTGATTGTTCCTTTATATTCTATTTCTCGAATTCCTCTGGATAAAGCGTATTTTTTCTCGTCAGCGAGCGCTCGTTTGGTGGGTTGTTCTCCACACAGAAATTTCTCTGAGCGTGCACGCACGACAGCTCCCTTGTACTTTTCGAGGTAGATTTTGTCTAGCTCTGCTTTTATATACCGAATGTCCTCGTTACTCGTGCCTGGTTGTTCACACTCTATTAGGCAAAGAGCATTCAAATTTCGCTTCAATTCCTTTTCACGAGCTCGACTTTGGAAGGTAATATTACTCGCCCGTTCTACCGCGGCTAATTTAACGTCTTCTTTAAAAACATCCCAAGCTTCGCTGATGGCGGTCTCTCTTTTGGCCATAGTGCACAGCAGCTCACAGACAGTATCAGCGAACTGTTTATCGGTCAGGAGCGTTCGGTTTAGTTTCCAGAGCCCCCAGTTGAATCTAGAAGTCGGGTGTTCTTTCCTTCCAACCTTGACGCTAACAAAGCAATGGTCAGTAAAAAAAAAATGGGTTTAACGCGATAGTCGTGCACTGCTCGCAGAACGTCGACTGAAACATAAATACGGTCTAAGCGGGCGTGCGATGCATTTTGAAAATGGGTAAATCTAAAGTCGTGCCTTCTACTGCACAACGCACCAACGTTTTCAAGTCCACACGATTCGACGATTTCTTTCAAAACACTTGAACTACTGTCACTATACGCTGCCTGCGCGGTTCTGTCTCGTTCGTCACACACACAATTAAAGTCGCCCATGAGAACAACACTTTTGTCGCACTCCATATAACTGTGCAAAAATCGAAAAAACACCTCTCTGTCTCTCGCAGCATTAGGTGCATAAATACACATCAAACGCCATTGCACTCCTGACAATATAAAATCGCATGAAATGAAACGCCCGCTCTCATCAATGACTACTTGCAGGTTTTTATATCTTAAAGACTTTTTTAGAAAAAGAAAACAGCCCGCCGAAAAGCCCACAGCATGACTCGCGGCTACCTCGTATCGCTCCAGATAAGGACTCAGCGCTCTGGCGATATTATCCTCCGCTTCCATCTTCGTCTCTTGTACCGCAAGAAAATCCGGCTGCTCGTCTGCCAACAGACGCTGCAATTGGTATTGCTTCTTTCTCGAGGACAACCCCCGAACATTCAAAGTAGCAAAACTAAGGGCCATTCGGAACTCATTTAAGAAGACCAAGTCACGCAAGGAAGGGAGGCTAGGATGCAACGAGACTAAGCAATTTGCAGAACACGCTTTGCGGTATATACACCAATACAAGGTACAACGTTCTTACTTGTGGTTCTCTTCCTAAGTGACAAAGACCGGGCACCCTGCAGTTACATTTATGGTTCCTTTTGCGCTGAGTCCTTTGTTGTCGGGCTTCCACCTGTAGCACCAGGCCTTGCGTGGTGCCGGCCCCTCTTGGTTATCAGCTGAAACCTCTGGGCCATTCTCCCCTGAAGCCCGTCCGTCTGTTCGGGCTCCTGGATCTGTGCCGTCTCTAGTGGTCTTTTTGCAGTGCCGCTTGTGGCCTCCATATCTTGCTCGCCGTCATTCTGGGCTTCTTCCTCACCACTGACGTTCGGGCGCGGTTCGCGGCGGGAGTGGTCCTGGCCTTGCCCTTGATCTTGAGAGGATGAGCCTAGCGCTGGCTCTCTGACCGCGGGTTTGGTAACACCCGCAGTATCTGGAGCAAGCTCCGACGCGGCCGGGGCCTTGGAAGGGGCGCCTGCAGCTTCTTCAGCTTCTTCCTGGTCCATCACGAGCTCTGAGGTTTCGTCCGCCGTCCCCACGTTAGCGGCGTCGGCGTACGTCCTCCTGCAGTCCTCTTTAGTGTGCCCGAAGCGCCGACAGCTGTCGCAGCGAGGCACACTGCACTCTCTCCTGATGTGGCCAGTTCTTCGGTACCTGAGGCAGAGCGGGGCCCTACCTGGAGCCAGGACGAGTGCCGTGCAGCCAGGCATCCGGAGTTGGTGCGGCAGCTGCTCTTTAGTGACTCCCTCCTTCAAAGTTAGCCTCGCAATTCTCGTGGTAGACTGGACCCCTTCGAAGCCACTAACGCGCCAGGTCTCTCTTGCGACCTCTGTCACTTTCCCGTACGGCTCCAGGGCCTTCCTGACGTTGTCGTCCGGAAGGTGGAAGGGAATCCAGTGAAGTTTGATTCTCACCTCGTTTTTTTCCGGGTCAACAACGAGACAGCGTCTTCCTTTAGCCTCGATGGTTCCGGCGGACACCAGCTTCTGCTTGGCAGATGAGGACTTCAGGGTCACCATCCACACGTGGCTCATTTGAAAAGAGCCACATGCGGCAATGTCGCCCAGGACCCCTGCTTTTGCCAGGCAGACCTTGAAATCTTCGATACGGTGAACCGCGCGCCGATATCGCCGTGAAGAAACACAGTATTTAGGGCGTGAACGCCTGTTGGCAGCGGGGGCAACACTATCTTATAACTTTCGTTGCTCAGCTCAGCAGATAAACCGCGGCTATCAGTAGCCGTTGATGCCGCTCCGACGGAGCTCATACTGATACGTCCTTCCACTCCGAGAGCCGGAAGTCGAATACCATTCGCCGAGATCCGATCTCGTGAGGAGCCGGATCAGGTGTCGTGCAGGAAAGTAGACGTTGCTCGCACCCCGGCGTACGTTACCCTGCTTTTGAGCACGCCGCGCGCCTAGAACGCGCGGCGCCGCGATTCGCCGAAATCAGTCACGTGACGAAGCGGGATCGACATGCCGTGCAGGAAAGACGGCGCTACGGGGATGAACGTGGAACTTTGGCTCCCGTAGGGAGCCTATCAAAGAACTCTAGTTCACTCCGCCTTCTGGCACCACTCGGACAACGCCATATTGATCAGTATTTCCATCACTGGTTGAAATATTAATTTTACGGGCGATCATGTAGCTCAACAATCAGGACTATAGCCGTCCTCCAATGCCTAGTTATTCAAGTACATTGGAATTAGCTTCATGCGTGACATTGTCGTATGCGCGCTTTATATCTAGAAGTATATACTGCTGTGTTCATTCGTCGTTGAGATCTGTGTTGTTCCAATAAAGTGGCAAGGCCAATGACGCTGTCAGTTTAGCTTCGCCCGCGGCGGAAGCTAGATATTATGCAAGGGTCTTAGTTGTAATGTTCCATTATCCATTCGAGAAGAGCATGGATAATTTTTCGCATTAGTTTCCTTATGCAACATGTGAAAGAAATCGGCCGGTAAGAGGTGATGTCATGAGGTGATTTGCATAACTTTAGTATGGGAATAATTCTTCAGATTTTCCATTCTGAGTGAGCTTTACCTGTACCCCACGAGACACGGAAGAAGTCCAGCAACCTCTGTTACGCGACTGGAGTCACTGGACCCAGGTGTACAAGTACATTGTACGAAATATCAGGACCTGGGGAGGATCATCGCTTCACGGATGTCAATGCTGTATGAATTTCAGCCAAACTGAAATCTACGTCCATCCGTGTGTCGATCGGTGTTGGTATTGGTGGCATTGTTCGCTGATGGAGATCGCACGACAGTCTTTTGTCAATTTGATTATTGATCCGCGATACTTTGTTCAGACATTTTCTGGTGCAATAACAGCGTTCCAAATGCATACATTTGTTGAGGATGGTCTGCAAAATATGCATTGTCGAATTTCCCAAGCGGCGAAATTTAAGCATTTATTATTGAAAAACTACGTTTATTGCTCTTTACAGTAGCACAAACGTACTCGTTGTTAAGATGGAAGGCACAGGATAAAAAGCGTAGGTTTAGATTTTTCCGCATTGAGAGCTTTAATCTACTGCGTTCGGTAGGCCGCAATGTGTCAAATGTTTCATACCCGGAGAGTTTGAAGTTTCTTTAAATATAAGGTTCACAAACGACTGTAAAAGGAAACTTATGTTTGCATGTAAATTGCCTTAAATCTGACATGCGTCAGTGAAGCCCATATTAAATCCCATTGATAAAATGTTGAACGGTTAATTAAGTCTTCAATGGAAGTTGTGTACATATGTATTCTGAAATTGCCTCTAACTACATGCACTACCTAAAAAAATGAAAGCCGTTTACAATTCCCTGTAGCGCCGGATTAGAGCGCAGCTCTTGAGGAGGAGGATGGAAGGGTACTGAAGGATAGAATGGAAGGGCACTGAGGGATAGGCGACTCCCTCAGGTCACGTGACCTCAGAAAAGGGGGGGGGGGGGGGTCACGTGGCCTCAGGAAGGGGGGGTCACGTGGCCTCAGGGGGGTCAGGCGACCTCCGGGAGGTCACGTGACCTCACGGTTACGCCGACGCCGATGGCGACGCCACTCAAGCCGGAAACAGGTGCCTAAGAGCTGCGCTCTAAAAGTAACTAAACGAGGGAAAACCATTTCAAATCTTTGCTGCGCAAGAAGACCAACTAGCGAGAAAAACTGTGCAAGAAAATCACGTATGTGCTTTTTCTGCCGCGAAGGTAATTGCCGACCAAAGATGATTGCCAACCAAACTCCTGCGTTTGGTTGCGAGCGACCAGAGGGATGATCAACGGGCAGTGGCTTTTTTTCCTTCGAGCTCTTTCCTCTGAGCTTGTCGCGGTACGATGGTAAAATCCACTGGTGACCCTGTACGAAATCTTGTTTCAATGTTTTGACCTCGGCTTGTGTCTTGGTAGACGTCTGGTTTGGGGGAATTACCCCTCCCTGTTAGCGTTCTCGCTGTATCGTATTTTTGTCCTCTTTTGATGTAGAGTTAACGTTTCGTTCCTTGGGGTAAACGCCGATGTGGTGTTTGCGGCCGTTATTTCTTGTTGGGAAACATCTTGCACTTCACAAAATGGTTTCGTATTCGTGCTAACAGAGTTACGTGCTGTTGTGTAATCTGCTTTGCTGGCTTGCCGCGGGTGACGTGGTTCAAGCTCCCTTTTCATTTCTAGCACTGATCAGATGAGGCTTCAAGATTTCTACCGCAGTTACGGCACCGTGTAGGTGCGTCGACGTTGCACTGGGCCCTCTGGTGTGACCCTGAGCATCATGAGCATGTCGCCGTATGTTCACAAGTAGATGCGACGTGTCCGAAGCGAGAGCATTGGTGACACTGGACTGGGTTTTCAACAAATGGTTCCACTGTATGCCGGACCAGAGAAATAAATATGTAATTCGGTAGCTCAGACAAGGCAAATGTGATACCGACAGATGTGGACGTGCACAGTCGACGCGCAGCTATCACTGGAATGCTGTTGTCAGCCCGCAGTTGTGCTTGTGCGTCTACTGACCTCGACGTTGATGGCTCTGTCGACGCCCTTCACTACGCCCGCTGCTTGTAATTGGAAGCGTGGTTCAAATTCCCTGAGTAGAATTACAAGTGCTGCATTTTTGAGGTTGCCATATTACGGGTGTCTGCAGATATTAAATTAAGGCGGAATTTAGGTTCGATCTGAATGACAGAAGCTGCTGCACGTGATTCGAGTAGCTCAGTGAGTCGCGGTTCGTTCAGAATCGTAATCACTTTTTCTGGATCCAGGGGCATGAAATTGAGGATGCAGTTGTTTACCATGACGTCGTTTCTTCGCCGTCTTAGGCAGGTTCAGAATGTAGCTTTCGTCGTCAGTTGTGGTCTGCTGTCAATCGTCGCTGAATTCAGAAAGGCGCTGTCCAGGAGTCAAGGAGTTCATGATCAACATGTTTTCGAGATAGCTAGTGAATGGTTCATTATCGTTGACGTACTCGGACTTGGAAGGCGTGGAAGGTCATTTGGAGGGGCCGCACACGGCGGAGCCGTCAAGGTCTCAGATGGAAGTCGTTGAGGATCTTTTCCGCTGAGCAGCTCAGTGAACGCGAAACAACTCGCACTCCTAGAAACGCGATCTGAACGAGGTATCTACACAGTGCGTCAAACGCTCGCCGCAAACGCCGGCAGTGATGTTTGTTATCGTTTGAAACCAAAACGGAAATGACGACCTCATGATATTTGTGAGAACAATAATAACTCTATCTATATAGTTTTTTTTTTTCCAAGCATAAACGTAGAATAAGATACTACTACGGCACGAAGAAACAATTTTACAACAAACATTTGACACGTCAATCACCTCTCCAGCCAATAATCGAGAGCCGAGAAAAGGTGCTTAGTTATAGCTAAGCACCGGGCGGGGCCGAGAGCAGGGCTACATTCCCCTAAATTCAGTCTAATGACGTAAATGTAAAAAAAAACTGTCCTACTGAGGCTTTTATCTTTTATTTACTTCTTATTTTAATGTTAGTCGTTTTTTTAGGCTGCATCACGGAGTAGTGGTACACGATTACACGCCGGTACGACGCTCATATTCAGAGTGAAACGGGCATGATTGGGAATATACCTTTTGCTTAATTACTCAAGCACCAAAGACCATGCCGCGAGTGTACTTACATTACGGATGTTATATTAAGACTTCTGGAGTTGGAGTGGCTCCCCGTAGCTAACGCCGAAAACGCCGAACTTCGCCATCTTACTCAGGGCAGAAAACGGATCGACACGGTGTGTGGCGTACGACTGATGTGATCTTTGCCTTGAATTGTGATGTGCCGCATTTCATTGATGGCGAGTGAAGCAATTTCAGCCGTTTCCGAAGGCGATGGGCAGCTGCTGCGTCGCTTTCGGATCCGTAAATCGCGTGAAAACGGCAGGAATTACCGTTCATGTGTAAGTATATGCAGCACGCACGTTGCAACGAATCCCGTTCGCTTGCTATAGCTTACTATTGCATGTGACAAGGTGTACGCGAAATGCTTGATGATTATGTGCATTTGAACGGCAAAATAGAGCCTTAAACATGTTTGCACGTCGCAGGTATCCCAAAGACAATACTAGGCGTGCTGCGTTGAAGCGCGACGTTCGGCAGGAATGGGAGGAGGGGGGGGGGGGGTTGATTGGGGGGTCACCTAAGAATAGTGACGTTGTGTGTTCGATGAACTTCAAAGATGACCGATTTGACGCACGCGGTTAAGCGAGACTTCTACCGAATAGCATTCAAACTGTGTTTCCTGCCTTTCCACCATACCTGGGGAAAGCAGTGAGTATCGTAGCGACTCTGAACGCTTATTTTGTATTTATTTAGTTGCATCTAAAACTCGAGATGGTGTGCTTATAACAGCCATGCATCTGCAAAACGAGTACTATGAAGTACTTTATTTCCGCAAACTTAACACCTTTCTAATTTTTCAAAATGCTGGTTTAGGTGATAGCTCACGTGGACGAATTTTTCCAAGGGTGGCGAGGTGGGTTAGTCGGTTCATACTGACGAAAAGGCAAACAGCACACAGTAAACGGGTACCTAAAGGAAGTACAAACAGGACAAGCGCTTGTCCTGTTTGCACTTCCTTTAGTCCCCGTTTACTGTGCGCTGTTTGCCTTTTCATCGGACGAATTTTCTCGATCATGAGAGGTATGCTATGTTTTCAATAACATGTGGTAGATTTTTCCCGGAACCGATTCGCGGAGCTCATCATTGAGAGCATTATTATTTTTTTTGTAAGTACTGAAAAATAATAAAAAAAAAACCGGCTAAAAAAAAGTGACCTAACATTTACAACAATATTAAAAACAGGAAAAAAAAGAAAACATCGTTTGGTTCTTCCACCCGGCCTAGACGTTTCTGTAATGTTTTGGGAAGTAACTCCGAAGTCATAATTAAATACCCCCGCAAAAAAAAAAAAAAAAAAAAAAACAATTTTAGCGGTTTTTATGTAAACTATAAAAAATATAACCTATAAAAATATTAATATATTTTTATTGTTAATACGCAGCCCCAAAAGCAACAGAGCACTGCGTGCGCCCCTTCCAGAGCCGCCCTTTTTGCCCTGAGTGATTTGGCCGCCGACCGGTTAACCTGGCTTTACCCGGTCGCATAGGATAGTGGAAATACGCCACTCCAGAGGTCCTCCTAAATAACTTCCTTGAGTTACACACGCTACACGTGCTGGCATCTCCATCAGATACTGTTCTAAAGCAAAAGCCCGAAAACAACCCTTCTCATCACTGTCCTTGATGCTGGGGTAATTTAGCAATAAGGATACTGAGACGAAGGCCACCAGGGATCTGCAGCGCGAGCTTTCGCTCTGCCTGCTCGGAGCTGTTTTGCGCACAAACACGCACGATCATCGATCCCTTGGCCGTGCACCTGGCGCAGGGAAAGACTGAGAGTCAAAAAAAAGAAAGAAAAAGTATCAAAAGTGAACAACCAGGAAATTAGATCGATAAATAAACACCGCGCGAAGACAGGGACATGCGTCAGGCGTCGGCAAACAGGTTCCCAGGAATAAAAGTAATTCTCCGAGAAACACCGGCTCCTGGGACACATCGAAAACACTGTTGCAGGGTGGCGGATCACATCGTGGATTCTATCGAACACCGGTAAGGGACCGCCGTTCACGACAGCTGCTTGCCGTGATTCGCGTACTTCGTTTTTCCGAATTATGATATATTCTATATTCTTTTGCACTGGTTCTGTTCTTGGCATTTCGATTCAATTAAATGTTTTCTCTAAATGAATAAGAAAAATATTTCGACACTTTTGCGTTTATTGTTATGACCCAATGCTCGTTCAACGTAAGCAACCAATCACAATTATATGCGTGTTTCATTTTAAAAGAAGCAACTATATTTTTTTTTGTAGAATCAAGAGTTTTTGTTTACCAGGTACTTTCATGTCTTGTATACATAGAGCCCCCTTAATTTTGAGTAGACGAAAATCTTAAGCGATAAAAGTGAAAAAAAGGTAAAAAGAAGGAAAACTCATAAAGATAAGGCCGAAACCACACACAGGAAAAGAAACGTCTTAAACGATAATTAAGGAATTTATTCAACATCGTGAACATTTATACGATAGTTCACCCTCCCCAGAAGGTAACCAAACCCCGTCGCACAGAAATAAGAAGGAGCACAAGAAACAGGTGTTCAACTTCCACTGGCATGTGAGTGAGACTTGTAGTCTGGGCTCACTTCGTGGCAGTTCATAATGTCTGTATTTTGTTTGTGTTTCTTGTCAATATTTGCGAAGAGGTTTGGTGACCTCCGGGGGACGTTGGATGATTGTATAAATGGGCGGGAACCGGACGTTTCGGTACCGGAAAATTCGGTATCGGACGTTTCGGTGAGTACAATTAGGTAAGCGCGGTCTTTTTGTTACGCGTACGTTTCGGTATCGGCTATTCGTAACTTTCACGACCTATAGGGGGCGCACTGGTGCCTAACAAAATGGCTGTCATCTGGATGATCGTCGTAGAACAGTACGAGGCCGGGTCTGGGGCACGTAAATAATTTTAGTTTTGATATATAGGAGCAGTATTAGAGCCTTACTTTAGTTTTTCACGCCAGCAAGGTGTAAGCAAACACATTCATTGCGAAGCCGGTCATCCAGAAGCTAGGGAGCGCGATTCTCACACCGCGGTACCACCATCCCTGAAATTTGCGAATAAGCGCTGACGTCATCACGCTGACGTTGCTTTATTTATTTATTTTTTATCTTATCCGGCGACTTCTCCTGATTGACTCTTTTGTTCACTTGGTCCCCTAAGGGTAACAGGTTTTTTTAACTGAATACTGGGTTCTTACCTTTTTTGAAAAGGGAAGACCTACATGTTTTCTTGTCACTTGTTTAGTAACGTTAGAACTTTTCGTACTGCGACAGCGTACGGGATAAAAGGGGTGAAACTGCGAAAGGTGTCATATGTAAAAGTAAAGAAATCTAACTTCTCTGTACATGTTCTGACACTTGTTTTCTGTCTAGGGTTATATGTGTTAAGGCGCAAACCTCACTTGTCCCACTGCGCGAAAAAGCGGCGTTGTTGCGCCCGAAAGATGGACATAAAAACACGTCATCAAGCACGCGCCGCTCAATGCTATGCTCAAGGAGGACGCTGTTCTTGAGGTCGCCTTAGAGGTCTTCCTCGACATCGTCTTCTAGGCGTCGTTCTCGATGTCGTCCTAGACGCCGTCCTTGAGGTCATCCTAGAAGACGTCCTTGAGGTTGTCACAGAAGACGTCTTAGAAGTTGTCCTGGACGTGGTTCTTGACGTCATTCAAGAGTTCGTCCTAGACGTGGTTCTTTAGGTGTCGTTCTCGACGTCATCCATAAGGTCGTCCGGGAGGTCGTCCGAGAAGTCGTCCTAAACGCCGTCCTTGACGTATAGACGCCGTACTTGGCGTGGATCACTAGGACGTCGAGGACGACGTCCTAGAGATCGACGCCAAGTACGGCGTCGATTCTTTACGTCATCCTAAACTTTAATACGTGTAGAAACATTGCTCGAAAACGTTCCTCCCGCGGGACTGTAATGCTTTCGTTTTCCTACACGTAAACAGTCTTAAAGGGATACTAATCCGAATTTTGGATTTCGCAAAACAAGGCCGCAGAAGCGTCGAACACGCTACGAACTCCAAAACATCCTTCATAGATCGATATCTCAAACGGATGGACGTACTTTCCGAAAAGAAGGGCGCGATCAAACGAGGGCTATTACGTCACTATCCTCTGGAATAGTTGAGAATGAGGGGAAGTGGTCTCGTTTCTGTCGTCTTCGCTTCACCAGCTTGACGGGACGAAGCGAGGAGGAGAGGGAATGAGTATCGTGACGCGTCTTGCCTCGTCGGCCTCGTCGGCTTCGTCGGCCGTGTTCAACTCCGCACTTGTTTTCCAAAAATACATCCATCCGTTAGAGATATCGATGTTGGCGATATCGATTAGTGATGTTCTTGGGTTTTGCAGCGTCCCGCCTATCCGTCCAGCCTTGTTTTGTGAGCTCGACATTTCGGTTCACTATCCCTTTAAGTGTCGTCTTGTAATTTTTTTTCCCTGCCCGTTATTGACGCGCCGTAGGTTTTTGCACGTCGAATGTTTGGCGGTGGCGCCCTTTGTGCCTAGCGAAGAAGTATGACTACGTATTTTATTTGACAAATCCTAACACGAATAGCAACACACACAAAAAAAGAACCAAATACTGACGTGCACACTACTGCGGTTTTGTGTATATAGTTGGGTAATCCTTACGATAAGTCGGATAATTAACTAACATTTCTTTGACACGCTCCAGTGACGTACTTTGGGTTTCGTTTTTTATTTTAATTTTATTTATTACAACAACGATGTTTTGGTTTTGTTTAAAAAAGTTTTTGCTCTCCCCCTCTCTCTTTTTCTTTTTGTATCTTTTTCTCGAAGCCTCTCTTGTTTCTGTTTTAAGATTTTTATTTCCGTTTATTTTGAATGTGGCAAACCGGCAATAGGCGCAGTTGACCTCATTGTTTAGTGAACGCCCCGTTCTCTCTTTCTCTCTCTTTATCTCTAATTTCTAACAAACCTTTTCATAAGCGAAAATAAGCATATGGTTCCAATTAGAAGCTTGCTGGGCGTCATCGAAAACCCCCAAATCAGTCAAGTGATGGAGTTGAAGCACATAAGGGGGCGGGGGGGGGCGTACTCCAAAGCTATTACTCCCGCAACGGGCGCAAAGCTAAGCGTGAGAAAACACTGCAACTTTGCGAGCACAGATGATAAAGTAATCATCCGTGTTTTCCCTCCATTAGCTTTGCGTTTGTTGCACGAGAGGTAACTTTTGCGCTCCCCGCGCTTCCCATGTGCTTGGAGTTCATCTAAAATTGACTGATCCGGGGGTTTTCGACGACGCCCAGCAAGTTTCTAATTGGAACCATATGCTTATTTCCACTAAAAAAAAGGTAAATAAAATAATTTAGTAAATCTTCTGACATCGTAGGAATAACCCTTAATATTATGCCCCCTGGCCGTATAACTCACCTGCATAGATCGCAGTAGTGTACATTTCAGGGTAACTAAGAATAAATTTGTTCGGTCTAAGATAATTTTAAATTTAATTTTACTAAAAGTATATTAAATTAATTTAATATTATTTTTAATGCTTAAATTTACTTAATTACCTAACTTAAGAAAAGACTGAAACAAAACAAAACAAAAGCTTGAATTAAGTTTAATTAAAATAGCTGCGATATTTCTTTCACTCACCACGTAACTACAATTACGAATGCTTCCGTCAGAGTTTTGGGAGCCGTTAAGCGAATAACACGCAGTTTTCCTAAATCATTTTGTTTGCTTAGATTTGTTTTCTTCCATGGTGTGTATATAGTCGTGTAGAATATGCCTAAACTGTATGGAACTGCATTGGAATGGTTGAGTCAAGTGTAATTGAGCGTGTTTCTACAGTTACGAAAGGATATGTGACTTCCTGGAATTAGACACGTTGCACAATAACAGGAAAACGATCCGTGGATTGATGTTTCCGTATAGGCGCTTTCAACACTGACTAGATTGAACCGCGATTGCCGACCTTCTCTTGTCTTACCGAGATTCCGAGCCACTGAAGCGGTCATTGACGGGCGAGCCTCCACAACAGCCTATTGTGGGGATAAGGACAGAGTAGCACCTAGAGTGGCAATAACCTGTCCTGTTGTGGTAATGATGAAGTGAAGCGAACGGAATAAAAGGAAGCAAAAACTGAAGGCCGGTTATGGCGGAGCCCATGCACAACTGCCTGAACGCAAATGGTACAATTGACTCTCTAGCGCTACTAAAAGTCACGTCTACTCGCGCGTGCCTCGTAGTTCTAGTGTACTTTATTCTTCGTTTTATCCTTCGGTTTTATATAACACAGCACCCACGACACGCCTTTAATTGACGTATGAGTATTTAGAATTGATAGGTGGGAATATCGGGCTAGGTATTTTTTTACGAAGAGAGTAAATTTAGAACCTGTGTTGCTACCATTGCTTTGTCCTAACATTGGTATTTTTAATCGCGTCCGAACAATCATACTACTATATGACATTGATTGACACCACCAAGGAATCGTCAAGATTTTAATGGGTCACTAAAAAGAAGAAAAAAAAAGATTTAAACACTTTTAGTTTTGTTAGAATTAGTTCCCGACCATGCTTTTTATTATTGCATTTCATGTTTCTTCTGTGACAGTAACTCAGCCTTGTTTCCAAAGTTGAAATTCGTTCGAGTTATCTACACTCAACGGCTGAGTGGCACGGAACGTTCTTGTATTTGTCTTTTATCCTGAGTACTCTTTCGTTTGCAGAGGCTTCTCATATCTCCTTATGTGAAGCAATAAAGTTGAGTCATTCATTTCTTGTTCAAACCTTTTTGGCAGTTCTATTTGTAAGCTAAAACAGAATTTAACCGCAGAGCGTTCGTACTGTCAAACCGGAAAGGAAACGTTTATTCCAATTAGAATTAATTCAAGTGTTTATAAAGTTGGAGATAATAAAAGTTACGAATCAAAATATCGTTCACTTTATAAAAAAATTATTATTTATGCTCTTCGAAACCTTTTAAACTTCCAGTTGGAATAAAGCACGTACCACGTGACACTGAGCGTCGTACCGCGTTCCACGCGGCGGCGTGTGTTTCCAGAACACCTCCGATTGGATACATTTCGTTTCTTGTGCATTAATAAGACAGGTAGGAAACGCCAGAAAGCTAAGGTGGAGTGGTGGAGTGAAATAAAGAAAAAAAAAGTGGAGTGGTGTAGTGGTTAGCACACCCGACCGGACATTGGGAGGCCCAGAGTTCAAATCCTGGCTCCGCCGTTTTTTAGCTTTCGGCGGGTTCCTGAAAACTTCAATTCTTTGATTCATTGGGTTAAGTATGGTTCATTCATCTGCACATATTCGTTTATATCCTTCTCGGAGACCACGTACGATGGTGTGAAGTGCCCGCGTTGTATGTTCAATAACGTGGCTCTTGATTCTCGCAGATGATGATGATACCGTGTCTCTAAAGCTCATAAAACAAAGAATACCACATGTACACGGGACGGGACAAACAGTGGGAGGATTTCTGGAGCACAAACGAGCACGTACCACGTGACACTGAGCGTCGTACCGCGTTCCACGCGGCGGCGTGTGTTTCCAGAACACCTCCGATTGGATACATTTCGTTTCTTGTGCATTAATAAGATAGGTAGGAAACGCCAGAAAGCTAAGGTGGAGTGGTGTAGTGAAATAAAGAAAAGAAAAAAAAAGTGGAGTGGTGTAGTGGTTAGCACACCCGACCGGACATTGGGAGGCCCAGAGTTCAAATCCTGGCTCCGCCGTTTTTTAGCTTTCGGCTGGTTCCTGAAAACTTCAATCCTTTGATTCATTGGGTTAAGTATGGTTCATTCATCTGCACATATTCGTTTATATATATATATATATATATATATATATATATATATATATATATATATATATATATATATATATATATATATATATATATAACTGAGAAGAAAAAAACCCTTAGTGAAAAACAGCAACAACGGACGATTTAATCTTCGACGTTTCGGCCGGAGTCCGGCCTTCGTCAGGAAGAACTTTTACAGATGAACGCGGGTGGTATTTATACAATGCTACGGTCGAGTACAAATTTCGGAGGGGTGACGGTTGAAGCTTTCGAGAGAGGGAAGCGTAGGGCAGTTCTTATCCGGGTGAAGAAGCTTGACGGTCGGTGCCAAGTTTCAAGGACGGCGGGATGACGGTTGTAGCTTCTTGAGAGGGGGCGCAGGGTGCCCCCTCTCAACAACGCCTGATCACACCGATTGAGTTTAAAAGGCTGGCGTCATACAGACTCTAGTGATGCATGACAGCATCTTGCACGAGTCATCTTGCAGGATTCTGTCATACATCACTAGAGTTTGTAAGACGCCAGCCTTTTGAAACACTTTGTGTGATGAGGCGTAGTTTGCTTGCGTCGTGATCTCAAAACTCTCAGGTTGCAGGCGTATGATCATAATGAAGTGGCAACATAACCCTTTGTTTTTGCAAGTTTTTCGAAAGTGCAATATTTTTTTTTAATTTTATGCTCAATTCCTTTGGGTTAAGCTTTAGTATGATATGGTTCTATTTGTGTTTTTTGTGACAAAACTAATCTTTCTTTATCACAAAAGTAAACCAGGATCGCGATTGACTTCTTTTTGTGAAGATTCATATGAGACATCATCATACGAATAAGACATCCTGTTGTAGATGTCTCATTAAGGGCGCTGGCTTCAGAAGATTAATGCTTCTTTCGCGCTGCGAAATCCTATTTGAACCCGCAGGGTACTTGGGTGGCTAAAACGCGGAAACCCTGCTCGGTTTCAGGAAATTTTATTCAATGAAATAGCGTTAAGTTTTATATAAGGAAAATCATTCTATCGACCAATTTTTGATCCTACCATGCTCGCATTTCGTGATTTGTTTATAGAGATAAAAAATAAGTAAATTTTGTGCGCACAAGAACATCACAATAATCACGCAAACAATAGCTGCGGATCTACATATATTTTGCGCACACGCAATATACTTGATTCATATTTTCAGTATTACCAAAGTATTACAAGTGGAGCAACCACTCATCAGGAGACACAAAATACTAAGAAAGGTTTGAAGCAATACATTGTCGGGATATTTGATTCGTGTTTTTAGAACGTCGACATTACACGTCATTCTCATTGGCAAAAAAAAAAAAAAAAAAGTAAAGGAAAGTCATATTTTTTTATGCTCATCGTAAGACAATACCGTTCGTTTGAGAAAAAAGAGAACCGTGTTCTTGTCACCCCACAGATAAACTATACATCGTCGTACGCCAGGCGCGGTGAGCCCCGATCATGACCTTATCGATCCTCAGTCAATGTCATCGAGGCATCAGTTCATAATAACGCTGAATCATTAAGTACAAAGCGTAAACATAAAAAAAAATACCACGCCCTGCGTTTCTCAATCGTTCGGCGACGAGAGACGAGTGTTCTTTAGGAATGAAAAGGAACGTGTCAGTGCATACGCAGTGGCGTTCTTTGCACGTGCTGATGCCGTATCAGCATTCTGAGAGCTATTATTTTATTGATTATTATTCAAACCTACTTCAGACGACAATTTACTAGGCACTCAATACCCTTCAATGCAGTTACTGCATTTTATTTTCGTTACTTTTCTTGAAGCGGATAAAGCAAGAAGGCACGCGTGTTCGAGATTAATGGATTTCCTCTACTTGGAAGCGAGCAAAAAAGCTCATACCTAAATTTAGATACAACACTTAAATGAAAGAGCAACAAAACCATTTCTGTTATGTCCTCTTTAACTTCAGACACTGTAAAAAACGAGAAAAAAAAATCAAGATGTTTTGGTGACCTTCGACGGGTGTGGTTGTGAAAGATGTTTTCGAGAGCCTGCGGCAAGCTGCATTTCCAATCGTCTGCGTCAGGCTGACGCTTTCACTGAAAGCGGGAGGATGTGGTCGTGAAGATATATGAAAGGGAAGCCAAAAGAACCTTTCGAATTTAAGAAACAAAAAAAGAAAAAAGCTTCGACCGTGTGCATGGTAATACTTCAAAAATATATCCATGCAAATATCTTTCCCCCCAGTTATCAGCGAAAGTGACGTCATCGATGGTGCCAGTGCAGTGACCCTCACTAGCCTTTCAGCCACGTTACAAGACTAGCTCAGTTGTGATTCCCCTCACGCTCGCTCCCCCCCCCCCCCCCCCCCCCCCCCCAAGTCCGCCACGCGTTGTTCGAAGCCCCGTCTGAAATTTCGTTCCAGAACTGAGTGTTCCATAAAGTACAGTGGAACGCCATGTCGACGCTGCGCTTCAAAGCATATCTATTCCATTAATTAGAGCGCATTTACGATGGCAGCCATCCTCAAAACAATGGCGCGTCGATGGACGAGAAGTGGGTTAGGGGGTGGGGGTACGGTTCGTGAAAGCAGCGTCTATGGACAGTTCCGTAACTGAATTAACCAAGTGGAATTGCCTCTCAGCTGGCTCGAATATACCGAAAATGACGTCACGACACTTTGGACAAAGAACAGATGGCAGAGCCTGTTCTATTCCTTACTTTATTTTATGTTGAAGTTTGGACTAGTCGGTATACAGACATACGACAAAAACGGCGCGAAGACGAGGACAAAGTAAAAGGTAACCGATAGGACACCGCGCCGATCCCGTCGGTCACCTTTTACCTTGTCCTCATGTGCGAGCTGTTATTGTTTTAATTATGTATTTATTTTATGTGTGTGTGTGTGCATTTTAATTACTTATCCCCCTCTCCCCCCTTGCCTCCAAGTAAATAAAAGGTTCATAAAGAAAAAAGAGTTCAGGCATACCCTGTGACAATTGCGGCTCGTTTTTTTTTTTTTATTTCTATCAAAATAAAAGCGGTTCACGCTAAATCCTGCCGAATATTAGTGCAATAACCAAATTTAAAAAACAAAATAGTGAAACTTACAATGCGTTGCTTCTAGCTCAGTTTCTAACGGAGACTGTTATAGGGCTGACTATCGTAATATCAGCGAAATACTACAAAAGAGAGTACATCAAACTTTCGTACGGTCGTGAAATTTAGCGTACTTACACCCCACAACAATTAGTAAGCTTGCGACGATTATTTAGTATTAATTAGTCATTATAGTAATTAATTATCGGGAGAAAAATTTACGCATTTTCCTCTTGCACATTCTGTCTCTCTCGAGTTTATTCATACGATTAAGATACATCACAATCTTTAAGTGCTTCTCCTTCCCTTTAGAGCATGACAAAAGTAAAATAATTAAACTCCCCGACAGTTTACGAAACACATGGCAGAGAAAGTCCTTATTATCACCCCGCAGGCCATCACATTGCGCCGATTATGGCGCCGAAGAAGTAGACACGAATAAAAGAAAAATGCGTCCACATACTAAACCGTTCAAAATGAAAGCTTGGGCGAGTTGGTAAGGGCCCTGATGATTAAAACGTTATGAACACGAAGGCAGGAAAGAAGATTGTGTGCGCTTACTTCTGTTGCTGACCGACAGCGATTGTGTGTCCTCTTTCTTCTGTCCCGTCTGTTGTGCGCCGCACGTTTTAATCAATAATAAACCGCGCCTTGATTTTCTTAAGCGGCCAGCGATTTTAGAAAACAATGGCTTTGCTAAAGTTCGGACAAGATCGGCGCGCTCTTCTAACTTCGGCCCCAACTTTGTGTTTGACGAGTTTAAAGCCGCAGCAAAAAGAAAGGACGCCATCTTCTTCGGACGATACCTTTCCGCGTGTCTTCCACTTCCTTTAGACGTGCTCGACATGTTCATGCTCGACATCTATCTCATGCACCAAAAAATAACACTTAAAAAAAAAAAAAAAAAAAAAACATTATTACGAACCAGTGCACAGGTAGACAGTTACTCAAAATCCAAACACACGGAAAAATACACTCACACAGCGCTGAACTATCAACCCCCTGATTTGTATTTCAAACTTCCTCTTCTTCAACCCCAAGGAATAGGTTGCCAAGGAAGAAAACGGGAAAGACAAGGCAAAGGAAGGAAAGGCGAAAGAAAAAGAAAAACAGGAATGAATGGAAAAAGGAAAATAGAAGACAACGAAAAGGAAAATAAAGGCGAATAACACTAATACAGCCGAGTCCAAGAGTTACAAAAAAATCTTTTTCTTTCGCCTTTCCTCCCGTTGCCTTGTCTTTCCCCTTTTCTTCTTTGGCAACCTACTTCTTGGGGTTCAAGAAGAGGAAGTTTGAAATATAAATCAATTGATAGTTCAGCGCTGTGTGAGTGTATTTTTCTGTATGTTTGGATTTTGAATAACTGTCTAACTGTGCGCTGGCTCGTAATTATGCCTTACCAACTCACCCAATCTGCAGTATTCATTGGAACTTTTTTTTTTTTTTCTTTAAGAGTTTGGTAGAGCCGAATGCTGCAGTCTACGGAGGAGGCTCGGCGAATAAACGAGTATAAAAATACGTTTCGAGCTAGAAAAAAAAAAAGCTGTCTCCGCTGGGGCTGGTGAAACGCCGTGCTCAGCAGTACAACGCAGGCTGGATTTGATATCTAAACATTCTTTTTTGCTTCGTTATCTTCCAAGATTCCTCCGTAGACTGCATAAAGTTAATATAAATTCGGCAGAGTCATTTAAGACTGCTTACGTACAGGAATGCGAACGCATTCCTGCGCGCAGCGCATTCCTACTAGCTGCGCGCCACGTCAACTTTTTTTTAACACGGCGCTCCGGCAGTGACGTCACGCTCCCCCACTGCGCATGCGCGGCGAACCCCGCCGGCTTCACTACGGCTTCAGTGACGAAGCATCTGCGCTGCTGTGCTTTTCTTTGTGTTTTAATTCTGAGGCGCGCCCGCTCGGACCTTGAGTGGTGCGTGCTTGATGACGTATTTTTATGACCCTGTTCCGGGCACAACGCCGACGCCTTTTCGCGTAATGGGACAAGTAGTACTAATCTAGATTAGAAGGTCCCATGCATTTGGGTCGCTTCGAAATGGCGGGGAATAGACGCAGATATCGTTGGTGCCAGTTGGTAGTCCCATATCGCTGTCGACGCGTTAATATACAAAAAAAAAAAAAACGCAACAAAACATTACCTGTTAGGTCAGCACCTACTTTTTTTTTTCTAGCTTACTTTGCGGAAAAGCACCAGGATCGCGCATTTCACGATAATAATTAATGTTGACAAGCGCTCAAACAACTTGAACTCGTCGCAATTAAACTGACACTAGTACATTTAAAAAAAAAGGGGGCGGTAGCTTTACTTTTTTTGTTTTATATAATACTCACTGAAAATTTAGTTCGACGTACAGTTCACTGATGCCGAATCGAAGGTACAAACTTTTACGAAGAGCTTGATAACCGTGCGATATAACATAAGAAACAGCTAAAGCACGCATTAAAAAAACTACAAAACGGAACGACAATAAAAAAAGCACAAAAAACGTTGAGGTCTTGTAGTAGGGCCAGGAAAACTCCAATTAGTCATTTTTGCAGTCACTGATACGCATATTACATATTTCAAAACGGCAGTGCGCTACACGTCGAATTGAAGTTTTGGAGTGTATTATATGTAACCAGGGGCGTAAGACTATACTTTTTTTTTTTTTAATTGCAACATTTCGTTTGCTCTTCTGCCACTCTCGTTCTTCCTCTCGAAAACACCTATGTCAGAGCTCAGTGTTCGCCGTGCTCTGCTTCCGTCTTTACACCCTTGGTAGAACGCAACAGTTGACTCTTCCCAGTGCTTTACGAGAAAGTACACGCTTCAAATTTCTTAGAACTTACGCCCTCCATTTATTTCAAGCCCCAAATTAACCTTAGCAAAAAAACGTGTATATTAGTCCCACGTTTATTACAAAACTCCTAAACGCTACGAAAAAAAAAAAAAAAAAAAGAAAAAGTGGGGTAGCCATTGTCAATTTTAAACACCTTAATTCTCCTTCGCGGACAGTTGCTGACAATGGAATGGTTGTCGGTGCTCTACCTTGCCGTGGCGTCGGTTCTGGCGGCATACCTGCTGGCCATTTTGCCACGAAAAAGAACTCTTCCCAGAGGCGCCAAGCTGGCCCCGGGTCCCAGTGGCCTCCCCATTCTCGGCCACCTGCCGTTCATCGCCAGAAGCATACACGAGGTCAAATGCAGGGACTGGGCTAAAACCTACGGCCCCATTGTCAGGTAAGCAGGTAACCGAGAGACTAAAAATAAAGCTAAAACCCAGCAATGAAATAATAAAAAAACACGGGGTATTTGAGAAAAAAACGAACCCTGTTTTTTTTTGTTTTTTTTCACGAACTAAAATACGCATTACGCAATTATTGGTGTCGGCCTAAATCATAAAGCTAGCGGTTAGAACGAGATTCTGAAGTTTCAAAACTTAGGATCATATAAGTAAAAAAAGTTATCAGCGATTAAAGAAATACTCAGTAAAGAAATGCCATCCAATGAAGACGCCAAAATATAGATATAAATGGTCTATACTGCAGAAGAAAGCACATTTCCTGATTAGTGTTTTTTTTTTTTGAATCGCTAATAAGTTTTTGATTTAAATACTAGCTAGTTCTGGTATTTTGACATCTGGACTCAACCAGTATGGGCGGAAACTAAGAGTTTGGCGCCGTGTTGCTTACATTTCTGGTGAAAAAAAAACAAGGTTCTTTCTTTTCTCGAACACCCAGTACATTAAGGACGACGACGACAGATATACAATATTTGCTGGCTAGAAATTGGCTTTTATTTTATAGGAGGTTTTCCGCTGATACCCCATAACAAGGAGTTACCCAGGACGCAATAAACAACATGAAAGGGGGGATACGTTGGTAAACACAGCATAGACAGAAGTTTTGTACATGTTAGGACGAATGACAAGCATTTACGACTGGCATACTTATCTGCCTTTATCACCTAAACCTTTGTTCTGAGTTTAAGCTAAAGTATATGGCGGACAAACGCTCCCCATCCTTCGGTGTATTTTAAACAAGACACAAAAACAAATATAATACATAGTGTGATGTATCTGGCATTTTGCGTCGGCGTGACAGAAAAAAACAACTGATGATAATTATATAAAACTGTTGTCATCGAGATCTTAACAAACGGACGATGTGGCTAGTTTTGTTCAAGATGTTTGCTTCATGATTGGTCCTTTGTCGTGCTTATCTTCTGATGCCTCAATCTCGTGGCGTGAGGAACAATAACGAGTTGCGTGTCAGTGATTATAGGAAACAACTTTCTTCACGCCGCTTTTCGTAAAATGCGAATGACCATAGGATGTGTTACTCTCAACAAATTCTGAAAGAATGATCCTCGTAGAACTTGCAACTGTTTAACTTGCAACTATGCAACTACCATAGGATATATTTAATACTCATTTCTTAGCATCAGGTGTACCCTCCTCTTCCCAAACCAATGAAGGCAATGCCACGTCATATGAGTCACAGCATATCTAACTCTATTTTCTTTTTCCCGACTGATGAGGAAGAAATACTCACACAGATTGCTAGTCTTAAAAAAGAGTACTGCTGCAGGTGAAGACGGCTTTAAAGCCTGAACCAATCAAAGCCAAGTTTAGAATTATAGATGCTCCATGAACACACATATGTAGCCTATATTTGTCAAAAGGTTGCTTTCCCAACCGAATGAAGGCAGCGCGAGTCTGTGTGTCTGTGTTATCTATCTTAATCTATTTTTTGTGTCATCAAATGTTACGCTAGTAGAGTGTTGCACTACCAGGCTGCTGCCAATGTAATAAGGGTCCCGACCCAGTCAAGCTATCCAACGTCTTTTTCTCTGGGACTCCTTCCAGTGTTGCTGGAAAATAAAGCTTTGATTTGATTTGATTTGACATAAGGGTGGTGTACAAAGCGACCTAAATTACTATAAATCAATCTCAGATGTGTTTTTTCAAAAAAATTTGGAACACATAATAAACAGCCGATTGACTAGCTTCCTTACAAAAACATAAAATAATTACAGAAAGCAGTTTAGTTTTCAGAAGAATAAGTCGAAAGAAATGGCACTCATTAGCATTAAAGATAAAAGCATTACCAATATTGAAAATAAGCAACACACAATCGGAATACTCGTTGACTTTAAAAAAAAGTATTTAGATTCCATGAAGCACTATATACTTTTTAATAAATTCACAATATACGAAATAAGAGTGAAAGCGCTAGAATCAGTGTCTATTTACTTGAGCTGTCAGTCACGATTCATCATTTTAACTGCGTTAAATAGGATCTTAAAAAAATTGCATATGATGTTTCGCAGGGTTCCGTTTTAGGACCATTGTTATTTCTTGCTTAAAATAATGATATAGTTAATACTTCTCACAATACAGAAATTGCATTATATGCAGACGTCTTTTTTCACACCGTGATCTCTGACAATTTGAATATACATCCAATGATTGTTTGAATAAACTATTTGCGTTGCTAGTTACAAACCAGCCTGAGTTGAACATTTCAAAAACTAAATATATTGTGTTTAGGAAAAAAAATAAGTTGCTTATCACTGACATCGACATTAGGTTTAATTCCTCCAAACTAGAAAAGGTCGAATCTCAAAACATTTTGGGTGTGTAGTTTCATGAAAATTTTTTCTGGACAACTCATATATCCAAGTTATATTTAGTCCTTTACGGATCAACCGGCATTATGCACAAAGTCAGACTTTATTACCAGTATGGCTAAAGCATCGAATATTATATAGTATGCACTCATTCACTCTCATATACATACATGTTCACTGGTTTGGGAACAGCATCAAAAGGCAACATTGATAAAATACTACTGCTTCAAAAGACGGCTCTTCGATCCATCAAGTGCTTGGGCTATAGTGAACATAGCTTTATTTATATTCAAAATCATTGTTTTCTCACTTTTGAGCAGTTAATTACCTTCAACCTTACAAAAGTTATTTTTGATTATTTAAAAAACAACAAAGAGCTTTTTTTAGGTCAACTTCCTTTAAAAGACATTTCCTACAACTTAAGACGCGTAATACATGTTAAAGAGAAAATACGCATGAACTATGGAGATAAGACTTTAACACAGCAAATAACTTCTCAATGAACATCCACAAATTTTGGATATGTCAGAAATAGCAACATCTCTCAATATATTTTAAGAAAAAAATGAAGACCTATATTTTTGATGACGTGTAAAACCTTGCGTAGAAATGTATATATTTTTTGTTCAGGTATATTTTGTTTTGCATAGGATTGTGTTTCAGTTTTTTGCTGCGTCGCTTTTAAATTTGTATGGGGCGTGGGACAATGATCAGGTGAATTTTTTCACCTTTTGTCCCCGCCACCCTAACCAAAATGGCCAATAAATGAATGAAATGAACTCTCGGTGTTTCCCAGGATCAACATGTGCTACCTGGATGTCGTCGTCTTGAACGATCTCGAGAGCATACGAGATTACTTCTGCAAGCAGGAAGTACTCAATCGACCGTCCAACTGGCTCTTTAAGCTTTCGGGAATACAGGGTACGTATATGCTCCGCGGTCCCACGGTCCTAATGAGGTAGAACTTTGCTGTGTGGTTTTCATAGGTAAGAATCATACTAGCTTCGGTTTAATTCGTTAGACAAGATGTAATTATCTTTATGATGAACAGGTGGGAATGCAGGATATCAAAATACCCTCCTACACTGTCAGGTACAACTTCGAAACAAAATTAAGCTTAAGTTCTCAGATAGCCAACAAAGTTGAAGAGGGTTGACAAAAGCTGTTCAATTTTGATGAAATCTGTTTGAGGCTGACTTAAACACTTGACTTAAAGTGAGTAAGTTATCGAGACCAGGGACCATTCCAATAATCGCTTTCTGTGCCCTGCCATCTTTTGTGGACTACGTTGCGGAACGCGTCCAGAGCTTGCGCAGATGCCTTCTCTCGGGAGTATCAAAGGCTTCCAATGCATTCAGAGCTCAGTGACTCGGCATTTTCGTTCGTCTGGGTGAAAAGCGCTAGAGGAAAATATTAAACCAAAATAAAATATTACCATCCTCGCACGCGTACCAAATTAACCTTGACATACGATCTGAGTGTTGCTTACACGAAATTAAGGAAAAAATATTATTTCTTGAGTTATAATTTTTTGAGGATGACTGTACGCATTCATACAAAAGGGAACATCACAACTGAACGCAAGCATTACTGCTTGCAGCTGACTAATGGCTTCGTCGACAATCACGCAGGTCTAGGGCTGCTGAACGGGCACCAGTGGCGGGACAACAGACGGTTTTCGATGCACGTTATGAGGGACCTTGGATACGGCAAGACGCACATGGAACAACATGTCATGGTAAGTGGATTTCTCGCGCAACATTTCATCCAGTTTTTTGTTTAAGAGCAGCGTGTTACTCGCTAACAAGTTACTGTTACGTCACGACTGGTAGGTTGAAGGGTCGTTACTGCTCAAACAAAAAAAGTGTTTAGAGATTTACCACCCTTGCGGTGGTTACGGCAAAGACTTGTGGCAGCTGCTAACCTCCGTTTGCTCTGCTAATGGCTAGCTCTTGGCTCACTCAGTTGGTAGAGCGCTCCACTAGTCCTAGAGAGGGTCATGGATCGGTTCCAGGACCAGGCGGATTTGTTAGTGGCAACAACATGCTGCCTGTCTTTGCGGTGCATTGTGAGCCACGGCATCAAGAGTTACGTCGGTATACCACAAGCAGCGACGAACCACACTAAATAGAAGCGACTACCATGAAAATGGAGAGGCAGCTGTCAAAAAGTGACATCCGGATCCTGACAGGAATCGCTGTCAGAAAACGCAAAATAACAGCTCTCCGGATCACTGCGCATTTGAATGCACACCTCGACTCACCTGTTTCCACCAAAAGCGTTCGTTGCAAGTCTCGCAGGGTGAATATTCCGGGACACCTGTTATTGTCTAACCCTAATCACAGGTGGCAGGGTTAAGCTTCTAGTTCAGTAATTGTAATTGTGTAATGATGTGTGTTTGTTTATACAGCGTGAAGTTATAGTATGCCTCAGTGTGTTACTAGTATCTCAGCTGTAAAAAAAGGAAATAGCCAGTGAAGTACCACTACTAGCCTGGGGTCTTTAACGTGCATCACGCAGCAGTGGTACCCCACAGCACATTCATATTATGCAGTGTGCGGTGGGGTATCCCACCGCACACCGGTACGGATCATTGGGCTCTCCTGGTTCATTGTACACCCGTCAGCGATATGAAGGTGAACAGCCCTCTTCTTATTTTTGACGCTCCTGCAAGTTTTGGAACAAGCTCTGTTCCAGAAGAGGACTAGAACGCAAAGTTTAGAACCCCCGCCACGCACCATTTGAGACGTTGAAAGTTAATATTGCTTTAGGGAGCCGTAAAACAGGCAAGAAACCAGGTATGGTGTTCACCTTCATATTGCCGGCGGGTGTACGTCTAGTATTTTCCAAAGAATCCACGTCTTGACTGTGTTTTCTTCCGCTGGAAGCGTATACGCGTGGTGAAGCCCTTCAAAAGCTTACAAATCAAACTCTCTCGTGTATAGAGAGAAACGGAATGTCTATAATTCCAAGACTTCGCGGCCCAGTCAGTAATCCACTTGTGCAGAAGTGGATCAGTGATTAGGCCGCGAGGTCTTGGAATTATGGACCCTCCGAATTTTCTCGATGGGCACACCAGTGTCAAAAATTACCGGGCAACTCTGAAGGACTGAAGTGCCCTGACTGATAGGAAAACTATACCTAGCAGGTGGTGGTGTCCATTTTCTATTATAAAACGTCTAGAAATCGGCTATTAATTTCAAATAAAATATATCCAACTCCGGAAACATTGCCCTATAGCCCCAATCACTGGAGCTATATTCCGGATAAGATCGGGCGTTCGGTGATGCGTAGTTTAGTTTTCATGTAAAACAAACACGGTTACCTTCACTTGCAAATACCTTACATACAGATTTAGTTTGTCTAGATGATCCACTTAGTTGACACGGAGAGCGTACCTCAGTCTTTAGACATAGTTCAACGAGCAACGCTGATTACACTCCAGTCATATCAAATAAAAATTGTTCATATTTCGTACGGCTTGATTGTAATCAGTCAGCGACAGAACAAAACATTTGTTTGGTCACCAATATTGCCGCAGATTTCTCAGGTAGGGAAAGAGCCAATTTTGTGTGTAGGCAAACCGTATTGGTGGTACGCTTTGCTCGTTAAACCGACCCTTCCATAATTAAAAAGCAAAACAAAAATTCAGTTTTTTTGTTGTAATTTAGAAATAAACTGAGGTGAAAGCCGAAGGCTTCATACTTTTCTGCACGCACACGAGCTACACGCAATCACAGTGCTCGAAGGCCTTTTCCCGCTAAGTTAATTATAAAAAATAATTGCCTCACTGATATAGTGGAGAAAATTTGCCGCTAAATCTCACGTCATGGTGGGGTTGTTTTTCCGCGAACGTCACGAGGACACGCGACGTCACGTGAGACCATGATGTCACGTGGTGCTTTGACGTCAAGTACGAAACCCGCCCGAGCGATCCGCGTGAGAACCTCGCCAAAAAGGGAGTTTCAGTGGATAGCTCCAATACATCGGATAACGTTACCTGATAACCATACGGCGCATGCATAAAGTCATCGGCGGATTATCGGGTATACCTTTTTCGGAGTTAACAAAACGATTCACTAAAACTCCCTTATAACGTCTGTCGCCGTAGTAATAGGCCACACGGCGTTGGCTCTGTGGTTATTCTGGGTTGTGATGCATGTCTGACCCTGCAGGAGGAGTCCCAGTACCTGGCGGACAAGATCGCGGAGGCCAAAGGCGAACCTGTCGTGCTTGAAAAGTACCTCAACCCCAGCGCGTCCAACATCATGTCGGCTCTCCTGTTCGGTGCTCGCTACGCGTACGAGGATCCGCGGCGCATGCTGCTCGACAACAACATGGCTAGGATCGTCAGTATCCTCAGCAGCGGATCCGTTGTGGCCTTCCCGCCCGCCTGGTTCCACAAGGTGGCCGGGATGGTGCCGTTTCTGGTCAACGGCGTCGTTCGAAGCATCACGCAAAACTTGGTGGATTTCGTCAGGTGAGGTCAGCCGCTGGTTCAGCGTTAGTCGTTGTTTTGGGGTTCCGCGTACAAAGTAGCCTTAGAAACATGCTCGTTTTCGCACGCGATGTTAGTCTGTTTGCAATGGTTAGTGAATATGTCAGTACAGACGTGCCACACATACATTCGATATTTTTACATGCGGCCATTTATGAGCATATAAAGGCGCAAATAGGCCGTGTATCGTCGTATCCGCGAGGATACACGGCCACATATTTCCACATAGGCGAGAAAGGCGCCCATATATGGCTGGGTTTAGCGATAAAGGGGTCAGAATGTAACGCATATATTATCTTGTAAAGCCCGTATATAGGTCGCAAAATGGACGTATATAATATAAGGATCAAAAGTGCCATATGGCCATTACGAAGACTAGCTCTCATTTGATCGATCTAGGTCAAAATTACACGCACCCTTTACCGCCTTTAAGTTACACCGAGTTCAAAGGGAATGTTGCTCGGCGGATATTAAATTTATCTTAACACTAGGAAAGCCACAAATAGTTTTATACACTGTACGAGCTATCTCCGTGACTCGAGACGGTAAATTATGTTGAAAATCGTCTGTTCTTTTTTAAGCTAATGTAGCGGTGCTCGTTTCTACAGGCCTGCCAAATCAGCGTTATAACTAATAAGTTATTCTTGTAACATAGAGGCCAAAGACTTAAACTACCTCCACGCTGACGCCTCTATATGTTTCAAATCGTCATTGAAACAGAAAAGAAAGTATTGATATTTTTCGAAACGGGACAGTGATGCCTAGAAACTGGCACAAATAAGAAAACACTATACGTGACTGTTCAGTATATTTGATGGCAGGACTCAGTACAGTCGCCTTTCATTACCTTTCCGGTTATACAACAATTCACAAGTATGCTCGCGTGGGCGAGCACATGAGAGCAAACCAAAGCAACGTAAAATAACGCGATCGAAAAGAAAAACAAAAATAAACATTGACAATTGGATGCATACTTTTCACTCGCAGAAGAGAAATCAAGCAGCATCTGGACACACTGGAGGAGCATACCAATCGGGACTTCATCGACGGTTATCTGAAAAAGATAACAAAGCACAAGCATGAGCCGGAAACGAATTATACGAGTAAGTCCTCTTTCCTCTATGGTGCTCGCGCATGCAAAGCACGGCGGGAGGCGACGAATGCGTGCTGCAGGCGTTTAAATAAGACGCCCAGGTCGTCCTCACTTTGTCAGTGACTAGAGTACCAACAAACACTTTCAGGGACCGCAGGGTTTTTAAAGGGACACTGACACCCGAAAAGTCGCGTTTTTTTAGTACTTTTTTTTTGTCTAAAGCTATGTAAGTTGTAGTCATGGACACGCAAAAAAATATCACAATACGAAAAAAAAAAAAAAATTCCAGGCGCGCAAGCCTTTTTTTTTTGTCTTTCTCTCCCGCTTCTCACCTCTTCGCTTGTTTTTATGCGTGACGCAATTGATAATGAAATTTAGAATCTTTCTAAGCGAGATTTCTATGTTATTTAATAACGGCATTCGTAAAACATGCTTTTTAACGCAATTGCGAACGCAGTATTGCCCTTTTTGAAATTCCGAAAATCGGAGTACGGAGTGATGTCGCCTCCTGGTTTTTTATCCTCCCTCGGAATACACAGCGGAGCTCGACAGATTGAAACACTGAGGATGATTGGCAACGTTACTAGAACAAGTCAGTTGGGAAACTGCCATAGAGCCTGCTTTGGAAAAGTGGCTTTGATCCGTACTCGAGAACCGAACAAATGGCGATCGCAACGCCACCTGCTCTCGCGCAGCGGCAGCTCCGTGAACTGCACGTCTGCACGTATCTGTCCAGGTCGAGTCGCGCAAGGGCCGGTGGTGCCATCTCGCAATGCTATTTTGCAGTAGGAATATAAATGAACTTTCATGTTTTGACTAGTCGCTAAAGGGTGGTGCTGTTATTGCGTTTAGTTTTGTCTCCGTGGACGCGAGAGGTCCGTGTTTCAAGGGTGAGTTTACTAACTGAGTGTTTCACTAATGTTGATGCAGGGGCGGATTTGGGGGGGGGGGGGGCGACCTCCTCCCCTCCGTTAAGCTCTTTAAGGTCAATTATATTTAAATAAAATAAATCAACCCCATAAGTAATCCAGCCAAACGTTTAGTTTTTAGTGACATAGGAAGTATTGGGTGAACACAATAGATTTGGGCAACGTTTAGGCCGTAACGTCAAATCTCAACACCCCCCCCCCCCCCCGCGTAAGCCGAATGCCTACCGCCCCTCCCAGGCATGACCCATAAATCCGCCCCTGCGTTGATGATCGGTGAGTCGGCAATCGGACGAAGTTCTCTTCTTTAGGTGACCGACGACCTCTCCGACTTTGAAAGGGAAATCGTCAAACGGTCAAAAGCAACTAGGTTCTGTGCGCCGTAGGTTCAGTTGTGACTCCACCGGCGCCAGGGCAGCCTTTCACTCAGAACCGGCAAGACGTGGCACCTCACGTCACTCACAAATATCCAGCGCGCTTTCTCTTCGATCTCACACTGTTTCAAACAATTTGAGATCGCTGAAAGAGCCCTAAAAGAACTTCGAACTCGAAAGTGAAGCGTCGTCTGCTCACAGCGATAGGCGGCACGCAAAGGTGTTTCTCGCGGGACGTGGGCGAACAGGACCCTTCGGGTCAGTTCGGAGGTGTGAGAGAAACTCGAGTTGCAGGACGACTCAATCTTTCACGTCTCCGCACTGGCGCGGGTCGAGCAGGAACTTCAAATTCGACTTTGGGAAATCGTTATTTTTTTTCTTTACAAATACTGAGTTTCGAAGTTTAAAATTCTGAGGGTAATGTCCCGGCATTGCTTTCAATCGTCCCAGATAAAAAAAAAAAGAACCACAACAGGATTTTGATTTGTCAGTGCCCCTCTAACGTCATTGTTCGAGGTCAGCTCTAATATAATGTGCCTTTCATGTGTCATAGGAAGTTCTGCACCGAGGCTTGCAGCCGACTCTCAACAAATTTCGTTATGTCGCATAATCAAAATAGCACACCGATAGAAAAACTCAGTACCGGTTCTCCATAAAATAAATACAAAAATAAAAACTCAGTAAAGCATTAGTTCGAATTTGCCCAGAAACTGCAGGAGAGAAGAAGACGAGAGCGCGTGGGGAAGTCAGGACGCCAAGTTTTGATTAGATTGATTAATGGGGAAACGCAAAAACTAGCTGTGTTTGTCTCCACTGCACTCGTCGAACGCGTTAGGACTCAGAAGCCCGGCGTCCGGCGGTTAGCTCTCGCATCCCAACGCGCTCGATGACTGCAGTGGAAACAAAGGCAGCTTTAGGTCTACCGTAGCCTCCTCTATACTCACAACGCCTTGCAGCTCGACGACGGAGCCATAGAGTGCCCAGTCGCAGATTTGGAGCGCGATGATCTGGTAGCACACAACATCAAAGAGCCATTTCTCGGGAATCTGGACGTTAGCGCACAACTTTTGCAGCGGCGAGGACCCGAAACACACTTGTTCGCTCGGGAAAAGTGTGTTTCGGCGTCTCGCCGCAGCGGGGCGCCAGTCACGTGGCTCTATTCTCATCCGTTGTCTGCCGCACCACCTTTTCCGTTTCGGTGGCCGCTTCTCGTGGCGATCTGCCAGGCTTTGTCACTATATAGGAGGCTATGGGTCTACCCACTAATCATTCGAGCCAGAGCTCGGCGTTCTGGCGTCCCTAAAGTCCCTCAATAAACGCTTTGCTAAGTAGCGTCAGGAGTGATGTGCCGACCTGCTCTCCCATTGGTCCGTGCTCGCGTTTCGTTTCCGGTTAGGAATAACATGCCGAGTAACGCTTTGGTGCTTTGGCGTTCGAAAACCTACCCGCGTTCAGCGTTGTTCCGTCTGGATTGTCACGGGACATGACCCGCCGGAGTAACTCGGAAGATTTCAAACACAACCATGGTGGGCGAGTTAGGAAAAACATGGCGGGCCACGCGTTAGAAGACGACAGGAGCGAGGAAAGTAGGACTTGTCGCTACCTCGCATAGCGTTATCTAGGGACCTTAGATGTTCCCACGCGCTCCCTTCTCCTCATCTCCCTTAGTTTCTCGGAAAATTATATATATATATATATATATAGTTGGCGAAGTTCATTCGTAACTTTTTTATAAAGGTTGGGCCCGTAATTCGACCTACACCTCTAATTATTTATAACATTTGGGCTGTATACATGGGAATTACACATGACGTTATTTTACCGTACCAAATATATATTTTCTACTCGTTTGTTCCAAGCAAAAACATTCGATTCCGGGAGATAAAGACCAGTCTCCGAAATCCTAGCCCCCAGCGATAGGAATGGGAAATAATAATCTCAAACGTTGGCTCTTGTTAAGAGAGGGGCTGCGCATGAAACAAGATTTTTCTTTTACAGCACTTTTGACATCGGTGTTGTCCTTGGAGCTCCGCGACTATACATTTCTGATGTTCGTGCGTTACGATATGTGCAAAGGTTTCTAAGAAAAACGGAGCCTTGCAAAAATCGCTGCCCCCAATTTGTATCATGGCGTCAGCAGAAACAAACATTGCGGCGCGCATGGAACAGAGCAGACACTGGTCTACATGCTGCAGAAGGAACGTGTGCGCCAGCAAGGGGCACCGAAATGGCCGCCGATGTGACGCCAGAGCAAGCAATGTATAGAGGAAACCAATGTGTCTTAGGTGTTCGCAGACAGGTTAATCGGAGAAATCAAACCCTCCGGTATTGTTACTCGTCCCCATGGTTCGGTTCTTTGTGACAGGGACCAAAGTATTTAGACATCAGTATTTTACTGCGTCCCATGCACTTCCAAAGACGATTGCATCATCCTCCACACAGCGGACTTTCTGGTGGGCAACATCATGAGCTTCTTCATCGCCGGCTCCAACACTGTAGCCGTAAGCATCCAGTGGCATCTGCTCAACTTTGCCAAGAACCAGGACACACTGCAAGCCAGGGTCCACCAAGAAATCGACGAGGTCATCGGCAGGGAAAGGCGACCAGCCTGGGATGACCATCACCTGATGCCCTTCACCATCGCCACAATCTGGGAGATGTACCGCTGGAGGACAAATTCTCCGTTCGGTCTTCCGAGAGGGTGAGGCGTCACCTAAATTTGAGCATTCCTCAAACTAAATTCGGTCACTTATAAAGCGACCGATTCTTATGGGAACTCTGCACGAGCCGTGCTTGCTCGTGAATATCGCACCATACAAACGCCACGGGAGAGAATGTCGGCGACGGAGTGCAGCTGCTGGTTTGCCGTCATAGCATTCTCGACCAAGGGCGCTGCGCTGCACAGAGCTCACTGGGGAAAGGGGGGGGGGGGGTAGGGGGGAGAGGAAAGCGGTGTGTAGAAAAGAGGACTGTGTAATAGGCTAGGAACTGCGCATAAGCGCTACCGCCCTTCGTTGGGTGGGTTAAGTGGAAACTGCATGACTTCGACTCGAGTCATTCCGTCGGAGTTTCCACTAAACGGGCTTATAGAGTACCTCCGGATGCAGTTCGCACCTTCTATGTGAATTTCAGGTTGTTTTCTTTCGCTTTGCTTTTCTTGGGGAACATTGCAAGATGGCCGGCACGCCCACAAAGCAGAACACAGAAGACGGTAATCTGACGCTAATGCTGCTCAAACGTAGACTTGCATCGTTGTTCGCTCTTTATAACGCCTGAAATTGGGACTGAAGCGAATGCAACTTCTCTTAAGCACGCAGTAAGTCAATTGAATTTGTCTATTGCCAATAAAGGTAACATATAGTGAGCTTTATTTTGCTTAACCGTCGATTCGGAAAACAAAAACAAAATAAAAAAATAAACGTAAACGAAGTCGGATAGCGAAGTTTTTTGCATGTAATGCGCACCCGTTCGGAATGAAAAAGCTACACTGCTTTTTTAGAGCTAAGTGGCTATGGAATCATTTAGTTAAACTGCCTCAGCAACAAAGAACGAATGCAATGTACGATGCAAGCAAGAACCGCTGCGTTCTCAAGGTTGTGTTTGCAGTAAACTCACATCACACGAATGAGATTGAAAGAACACAGGAAAGATCTAGTGGATGCCAGTCGTGGGAAGTAGCAAACAGCGTTTACCAAGCTAGACGGACTTATGCGTAGCAACTCCAACGAAAACATCGGCATAAGGACGCAGACGATTACCTTAACGCATCACACAAGACTGCCACAACATACCCGCTTCATTATAAGGCTACACGATGGTATGAATAACATTTCGTTGCTTTCGCGACGATACATTCATCTTGTATCAGATACCTTTGCGAGAAAAACCAACAGTAGCGAAATGGCTACCAAAACAAGGGCGAGCAATCCACGATCGGCGTCAATTGGCGTCTGCTCTCGGCGAGATCTGGCGGAACTGCGTCACCGTTCCGAAAGTAGGACTATTTGACTCTATGAGGGCACCGAGCCCGAAGACGGAGTTCCGGGGTTTGACTCGAGTCACGAGCACCGGAAGTGCATGTTGTCCGTTTAGTGGAAGGAGTGGCTCGAGTAATGACTCCGAGTCGCTGCTTAGTAACGCACCCATTTGTAAGGGTAGACATTTGGTGAAATGTGTACCCTTACAAAAATTTGTAGTTAAATTATTTTGAACTTCAGTTAAAAATTTTCTGAAATGGTATTAAAACTATTTTTTAATGTTTTTTATTTAGGTTTCCCAGAGTTTATTTTGAAAACCTACTTACTTCCTAGTTAAAACTGGCCACTTGATTTTTTTAGAAGCCCTTCTGACATAAATATTGTCGAATTGTTTTTGACGAAACCGAAAAATAACGTAAAAAAGGGCACTCGAATTTTTTTAAATACATATTTTGGATTTCGTTGGCGAATATTGTCTCAGAGGGGTTTATACACACACCACAAATACACATTAGAAACGAACACAAACACCACGAAGCAATCAACACCAGAATGACAGACCCGTTGGCTGATCCAGAGCCTTATACAGCCTACATATTAAAGGTAATCATTTGGCCGGCGACCGCCTCAGCACTTATTAAGGTTCTCAGTGTCCGATCTTCTTCTCGGGAGTCTGTCAAGGGAAAACAATGTTTCGAAGTTCGTGAGCTCTATCTCTTACAAAAAGGCATCGGCACAACTAATAATAATTCGGCGCAGTCGTTAAAACAACAGCCACAAAAACAGCTACTAGAAGTAATTTTATTAGGGTTGTGCAAATAGTGATTGAAATCGAATAGCGCAGCGTCATCCCAAGCTTCAGCACTGTTGAAAGAACCGGCCGTCTTGGCTCTCTCTTGTATTGTCAAGGCTATGAACGACGCACAACCCTATATTTTTGTCGCTTTTCAGTCTTTACGAGCGAGAAGGATGGGGGGAGGGGGGTTAGGTTAACGCGTTTCAGCGGTCCGCCCATACGTAACGCTGGGCACAGCGAACTTTTATGTTACGTCGGACGTAACTTTATTTTTATTTTTGTTACGTCGGCCGTAACGCTACAAATTGCCATAAAAATAAGAACTTTCCTGGAGACAGATGTCGAGTTGAAGCCATTTTTCAACTTACGTTAGGAGTGTTGTTTTATCAGAATGCTTTATTACATAGAAACGGGAAAAGGAATGAAAAAGGTCCTTCATATTTTGCCTTTGTCCCCTGAATAATAATAAAAAAAAGAATCCTAGAGTAAAAGAAAAAGATGTGCAAAGTAATTTACGAACATTTTAAGAACTCTTACAAGTACGTCAACGGGGAATGTATTTTCCCTTTCAATATTTAAAAAAAGAGTGTGAGCTATTAATCTTCAAAACTCTGTTACAAATTATATAAAAAAGATGTCCTCGGTATTTTAATAAAATAATAAAAAATAATGTTTTTTTTAATAAAATAATATAAATAATATGTCAATATTTCTTAATTTTTTATAAATTAATTTAAGCAAAGACATGATTAATTGTTTTTTATATGTTTTTAGAAAATGACGTACAAACAAAAACCTCATTACTACGTCATTTTAATTTTTTTAACAAGTCTTCAAAAATCTATTAGTTTTTTAAAGTTTTTTTAACAATATTCAAAACAAAGTGCGCTAAAAAAGTTATTCAGCAGGATCTCGAAAACTCAGTAAGAAGGCTAAAAAAAATTAGGAAAAATATTGAGACCTGTTTTTGTAAGGGTAAGCCGGATCAAGTTGTGTTACCCAAAATAACTTCCCAGCATTTTCTGCCTATAATTCTCTAGTGATTTTGTTTAGACAGCGGGAGGTTAGTCAGCCCCAGTGAGCCTGAGGCGTCTCCGTTGTAGATGAGAAGTGTAGCCTGTGCAACACCACAGACAGCCTTGCATCACGCAGTAGCGATACACGACCATACGCCAGTACGATGCTCGTCCAGATGGAAAGGGGCAGAGGTGGGCATTGAGCCGAAAATGCCTGGGTTTTGCGGCTGTGAGCATTCGCTGTCACGTGCTCCAAGATTCTGTGCGCCAATAAAACACTGGGCCACCGATACTCTCTCGAACGACTTTACAGCGTTCCTCTAAAACCCAACCGGACATTCGACGCTGTTTTTCAGGGCCGAGGAAGACACCTACTTCGGCGAGTACTTCGTTCCCAAAGGAACGGTGGTCTTGTCTAACCTTTGGGCAGTCCACATGGACCCTGACGTCTGGAAGAACCCCGAGGAGTTCAACCCGTCCAGGTTCTTTACAGAAGACGGTTCCAGGCTAGCGCCCAAGCCGGACCACCTGATACCGTTTGCACTCGGTACGTCGCTAATAGTCTAAGCTTGACTCGAATTTCTTTTTGGAGCGAGTGTGGAAAACCGAACATTCTCGATCCTTGCGGTTTACTTCAGGTGATGTGAGAACAATCGTTTTGGTTGTTTCTAATGCAGCCTTCAGCTTACGTAGCTGAACAGTGCTTCAGCGTTGGGGTGGGACTCCAGTTTACAGTGACTGAACATTATTACCGGTCAGACGCTGACGAGGCACGTACTCGTGTCTAATTAATGCCCAGCGCTGTCCTCCGGTAGGCAGCGCAGAAAATCCAGCACTTCGATCTTCTTTATTTAGGAGCTGTTGGTTTCATCGGGGTCGATGACGTAATTAACCAGTAAACAGGCCTCGTTTTGGGTAGAAACCGAATTATATGAAAAACACGCTGGTTCGATCTACTGACTAATTAGCAGTAATCAGGAGCCAAACTGGGCTATGATTTCGCCGTAAGTCCGGGCACAGTTGACGCTACGAGCCGACGGGGTTAATCAAAAAGCGTAAACAGTGCAACGCCATGGCGACGGTCGTGTTTCCGGACAGATATCATTCCTGGCTAGACCAATCAAACTGCGTGAATTCTATTTTTCTAGCCCTTTTAGTATGAGCGTATACGTTTTCATGTCTTTTAGCCTAGCTCTGACCTATAATAAAACTAACTACAGTTGGTAGTCCGATTAGATGAACTTCGAAATAGCCTTCGTTTGGCTATGGTCATGTCGCTTGCATATTTGCTGACATGTTAATTTTTTTGTCGCTAAGTACACGTTTTTTTAGCGCTTCTTCTTCACTATGATGGCATGCTTGCAGAAGACGCTACTTAACGATAGTGGGAACTGGATAACCTAAATATGCAATTGTTTGTTACTGTGCGAAATCCCACCACACAATACGCGCCTTCACTGAGAGTTTCGGCTGGCGAGGGTCGTTTCAAACGTAAAAGGTTTCCTATCGCTATACGTTGTCTCACATTAAGTCAGGCCTCAGCCAATACTACGGTACAATTGAGCTTGTGAAGTAGAGCCAAACGTGTAACGTCCTGGCGATCGTCCCTTTTCTGCGATTGCTGTAACCAGCCAAATCAATGATAACGCGCAGAAAACGCGTCGTGATTTTCCGTGTCTTTTTTTGTGTGTGTGTGTGCGTAATTGACTTAACCGGTGACGACAAACGCGCAAAGACGACGAGCGCCATGACAATGCATTTTTGGCGTCGCTTGATTGGCTTTATTGGATCGTAGCGCTGGCTGCGGTGGTACTTAAGGATTTAGTATAGCCGCTCCTGCCGCGGCAAAGATTAGATCAACTAAAATTTGGACGTCTTAAGCGTTAGACCAACGAAGAGCACCTGGCACGCCCGAGCGGAAGATTGAAGAATGATTTCGTCCCACTTGGGAATCTTTTGATGTGAAACTGAAATCTCGGTTTAACATCCGCAATAGGCCTCTGTCAAATTGCAGGCACCGAACGGAAAGGATTCGAACCCCCTACCTGGGAATCCGTAGGCCGTTGCTCTGCCTTAGAGACACTGAGGCAACTCGACAAAGATGAGCGGGCTTAGCAGACCTCTACATCGAACTTTACACTGTGAAGTCCAACAAGGATGCTGGCTTGAAATAATAAAATACGAGCAAGCGATGAGCACGCGTTCCTGTCGCACCTCTGTTGCAACGCGTAATCCATCGGCGAAACGCGATAAGTATCTCTCAGTAGCTCACCTTGAGGAAACATTGAACAGTGTGTATCCTGCTGCTGGTCGCTGTCTTCCTCGAAAGAAATTTTTTTCGCGCCTTCCGGCTTATTGCAGGAAAACGAATGTGTCCCGGAGAAACGCTGTCGACTATGGAGATCTTCCTCTTCCTGACGACACTCCTGCAGAGGTACCGTGTCGACGCCGAAGAAGGCCGCGAGGTGGAGCTCGCGTGCGACGGCGCCATGTCGCATCCCATCCCCGGACAAAGACTGCGGTTCATCGCACGCTGACGACGACGAAGTGGTGCCTGACGGAAGGAACTAGTGAATGAATGGACAAACGGAGGTGATGCGAGAAAATACTTGAGGAAGGGACGTTCTACGAAACTTCATCAAGCAACGGCGGCGGTCGCCATACTTGTCTACGGATGACTCGAGGTGTCGCAGTTTAGTGGGCAATCATAGGGTACTGAGGTTAAGACGCTACACTGTCACGTGGCGTCATGTCACGTGAGGTCACAATGTTTCCCCTAAATTCGTTAAAAATGTTTTCCGCGAATTTTAAGGGGAAATTTCCTTCTCTATATTGAACTAGAAATAGTCTATGAGGAAGCAAGTGACAAAAAAAGGCAAGGATAAAATCTTCTCCGGCGTACGCTCTGATAAAGGTGAAAGAGTAGAGGGCTTTGTGACAGGAGCTTGTCCTGCAATCTTATAGCTGTCACCCACTATAGTGGGGTAGAAAGTAGTAATTTAGGGGATTAACCTAAGCAATAAATTGTGACGCCCGCGCACACCCCTTCGGAATACATTGCAAAAAAAAAAAAAATGTCACGTCGCTCAGTGTACGTCTTGATGGAAGAACAAATAAGTACTATGTGTATTCCCTGCAGGGTTGTTTTTGTGTGAACTTTCGCCTTTGATCTACCTTCTTCCATCTGTGGCTTTACGGCTCTGTTTGTCTGCGGTTGTCGTTTACTAAGAACAACACCAGAAGCTTACGGATTTCACCAAATATGGTTACGAACTTCATTACGTGGTCACACTGCCCCGAGGGCGGGGGAGAAGAGAATTTTTTTCAGGCTAGGTGGTGCAAGCTACTTCCCAATACAAAGGGAACAGCCAATATTTTCCATACCTTCATCCATCCATATAACTCGCAGACAATGCAGGTGGTCCCGAGTTCGCCTCGAACGCTGACGTACTACACGTGTAAAATATATGCTTGTGGGGCATACCCAAACTATTGCGTCTCTAGATCATTGGTGGGGAATCGTCTAGACGGAGCACACTATTGAAAACAGTATTTACATCGCATGATAAGGTCGCATGTGTCATTGCGGGGTCGAGAATGGTGTGTACAACGACCACAAATTAACGGTAAGATGAGTAAAAAAAAAAACAACTACAAAGACATTTTTATGGCAGGCATTTTGTTTGATTCCGACCGATTTGGTTCTTACAAGGGCCTACACTGCAGGATATATCAATGTAAAGACAAAACAAGAAACCTTGCAGCTATTCTGCCATGAATCTTGTTTCTTTTTCTTCGAACTTTTCTGTTTCCGTAATTGTTGTAAAAATAAAATTCGATGTCTCTCCCTTTGGCTGCAAAAATATCTGCTTTCTGTTTCAAACATTAAAAAAAATCACCTTTGTAAGAATAAAATGGGAAAAAATGTAAGAAACATTATTTCCTTTGTCAATAAAAGAATGTCTAATCCAAAATTTACTTATTTTTTTTTATTTGTATATTAATTGCTGCTCACGGGTTTGTATTACTATGTTCCATATTTAAATGTTCAGTTTGTCATTCATTGTGTTGCTGCTCACTAACTTGTATTACTGTTTTTACATTGAAACTTTTAGTGTGCCATCCCTTGTTTAATGCCCTGTAACCGGGCCTTCAAGGTATTATGAAATAAAAATAAAATAAAACTCTCTAAAAGTCTGGTTGGTGCTTTTATGTGCTTCATATATTAAACAAATACACATAAAACAAACAAAACAAAATTTCGGTGAAGGGTCAGGTTGAACTTTGCGGGCTCCGCCGACCGCCGTTGGGATTGACCGGACTACGCCGTTTGATCCCTTGAACATTACTATCGCTCGAGATACCGGAGCGCTGATCCAAAGCCGAGGAGCCAAGTACCCGCTCGGCCGTGCCTTTAAATAATTCCTTCGGGACAACGGCCCTCACAATGAAGCGCCCTCTGCCGTCGCTTGCGGCGCTTGGGTCTCTGGTTGCCGTTCTTGGTGCGTGGCGTCAAGGCAGGCGCCCACAACTTAAAGAAACGAATAAAGAAAACACAGAAAAGAAGAGAAAGGAAACTTCTGAGTAACAGCTTTGTTTTAGTCAAATTTTTGATTCCCGCAATCGTTGTCTTCAGAGGCTGTTCACACATACACAAAATAGGTTTTGACAAAAAAGATTGTTTCTTTTTTTTTGTAAATTCAAGCAGGTCTTTCACCAAAAAGTACCAAGTACCTCAACTGAAGCCTGTAATTTTCCCGGCCCATTTTTGTTTTACGCGAGAACAAAAATGGATTCTTACAAAATAATGAACGGTTGGGTTAGGGTAGTATGTTTTAATATAACCCATCAAGAAATAGGCACTGCTTACTAAGATAAAAAAGCGTGTTTAGCGAATCATTGTTCAAGGTAATTTAATTTGATGAATTTGGAGAGAATGAAACGCTCCCGAATTTTCGATGCAGCACTTTGTGCAAACAGATGTTTGAAACAATGAAGAAATAAAGTTAGGTTACCAGAAGACAGCAAAGGTTTGTTCTCGTGCATTTCTGCCGGACTCTGACCAAGTGCGTTGTAATCTCTTGTAACTGTAGGGGTAGTAAGTACGTTTATTGAAAAGAAAAGGGGATCATGTCGTTTCCTCTTGGTTGAAACCTTCTGGCAAGACAGGCAGATGAGGTGGGAATGAGGAAGGGAATCAGATGGTAGGGGAAGTGGCCTAAAGGTCGAATAAAACTGACAAGGGATGACGACGTTTGTTTTCTGTGAGCGTTCTTGATGCTTGCGCGGGTCCAATTTTTGTAGCTTTAAGGCCATGGTTCCGGCTGTAACTCTGCGATGGCTTCTAGGTTTCGCTTCTCTGTGTCCTTGCAGTGCCAGACCAAATGCATGCATGCGGCTTTTTGGCAACACGCTTTGCAAGATGGGTCCGGACCGACGTCTTCAGGCAACGTTGGTGTGTAAAACCTGGCTTGCCACACCGGTGAGATGGCCCTTTTAGTTTGAAGCCTACGTACGCACCCCCCCTCCCACCTTGAGATGCTAGAAAGGACGGGGAAATCGTCTGGAGGCAAGAGTGAGGCCAGTCTTAGTTTCCTGGCCCTTCGCTCCTCCTCTTTGGCTTCTTCGGGGTCCTGTACCAAGTGTGAACTTCTTTCGAAGGGACTGAGGTTACCCGGTGAGGATGGAAAGATATGTAGTTTAAACTTCGCGGCATCGTCAGCTCTCTCATTCCCGTGTATCCTGCAGTGACCCGGAATACATGCGATTTTTAAAGGGGTACTCCGCCGATTTCTTCATGGTCCCCGATTTGCTTGAAATTTTGCTAAACTCGCCAGACAACATCGCCAAAATAGTATCCCAAATATTAGGTCAAAATAATTTTTTTTCACGAAGTTATTGAATTTACAATTTTAGTCCTCACCGTGTTTTTCAAACTGAAAGTCTCTACTGGCAACAATGAAAAAGTGACGTCATTGGAAGTGCAGGGGTTCACTCTTTGGACTGTAGAATTTGTTCCCAACTGATTCGAAGCAGTTTCATGGTGTCAAATGAATGCTTTGGAAGCTCGCTCCAGTCCCCGCGCTCCAGCACGGAACAAATGATTGGCATATTCTATTTTTTAGACTGCTCGCCCGACTGGCAAGCTAAACTTCCAGTGACGTCACGGCCCTGAAAAGGGCGGGTATATTTGAATGTTTGTTTTTGCATCATTTTCATTTGCCGATTTCGCAATAACTATTATGAATTTCACGATACTAAATAGCATACCAGAAAGGGCAAAGGCCGGGGAGTCAGAAAATACAGTTAGTTGAGGTAGCTCAAAAATCGGCGGAGTACCCCTTTAAGTCCTCGCCTTGGAGTCGAAACTCCTTGGCTCGAGATTTTATTGGCTGCACCGTTCGATCCTCGCTGCTTGCATTGAGGCTCTCATACTCGGCTTGTTTTGAGTCGATGATAGTATGCAGGGTCTTTGGAGTTCCTTGGGTGATTTCTTCTACCGCCCAAAGGATTGCTAGAAGTTCTGCCGTCTTCGCACTGGCGGTTTCTTCTACGTCCTTGCCTCTGGACTCTGGGGAGTTTTCGGTGCACCAGGCGAGCATCCAGGCCTGCAGCCGCCTGGATGCTCCGGAGCCGTAATGGCAACGTTGGGGAAGCAGCGAGCGGCCGCGGGGGGCACTTTGTACCACGTGATCTGACCGCGAAGGTGACTGCCTAAAGGCTGAGTATGTTTTGATTATATGAGTACTGAGGATCAGCCGTTAAGCCACCGATTCATTTGTTGGAGTGGCATGCTGTACCGTGGCAGAAGAATGTAGAATGAAAGTACTGCATGGTCTCCAAAGGACCCGCAGCAAAACATCCATGTTTCGGTTACACTGTTTATTTATTTATTTATTTTAAAATATTACAAGCTCGATGAGGTCATGCAGGAGTGGAGAGAAAACATACATTCAAAAAGGAAAACAATTAAAGATGTACGGAACAAAACTTAGAAAGCCGTGGAATGTGCAATATAGTTGAAAATGAGTAAAAAAAAACAATCACATACACTTAACTAGTGGATTCACAGGCACCAAGACCCCAGGCTAGCAGTCGTACTGCACTAGCTAAATTGATCATCTACAGCTGAGAGACAAGTCGCTCGTTGAAGGCAGACTAACCTAAAAACAGTATAAACATGCCCAAAACATTTTTTTTCTTTTCTGAAGCTCCTGCGGAGTAGTTGGCCTACCTCCCTCCACCTTGGTACTATGTACGTTGGGTATGTCACAACATTTGACTGGGCAGTTGACAATGTCCTTTAAGACGTCACTCCTTTGGCAATGTAGGGTGCTTGTACAGCAATCTTAAGGTTGGAAAGTATATGGTTCTTATTGATCTTTTTTATATTGATCCAGCATCGTATGTTACACCTCATCAGTCCAGAATTTCAAGAAATAAGCACAGTTGACATCTACAAGAATACAAATACAAGAAAGAGTGCTTTAAATTTTTTTTCTTTTTTCCACACACAATATGCGAGTGGAATGTACTGTTCGAAAGCGTTGTCTTGCAGCCTACCTGAAGAATTTTTTTCTACATTGAGTGCGCTTCCTGAAATTTAGACTTATATGTGCGAATGCAAGTGACTTAGTTGTTTTACCCCTGCATAGTTTGTTTGAAATATTCTTTTCCCCCTCCTATGAGATTCCTAAACAGTTGACTAATAGTATGTGAAATAAAATTAATAAATAAAAATACAGAGCATTCACGCTGCCACTGGCCTCAGATACTCTTGAAGGCTGGGCGGGTCCAAGTTGAAGTAACTTGTTACATGGCTGCCATATATGGCCGTGTGGCAGTTACAGAGAATTGTTCCAACCTTATACATTTGTGCCACTTGCTGCCGGAGAAGCTTCTGATTTTTTTTGAAGTGCAACGAAGCAAACTCAGCAAATACTTTGCCAAACCCCCTCCTCCACGGCTTGGCGGACACGGCTCGTCCCGAAGTTGAAGGCCTGTTGAGTAGGCGTCAAGGAAGAACCGCCGTACGGCTTCAAGAGCAGTGGCTTCGGGGGATATGCTGGGTCTCCATAGATGACAAGATCTTGGTTTCCCACCAGTCTCTCCAAGCTATAAACGAAGACTGCCTTGTCAAGCTGTTAAAGCTCACCAAAAACAAAATTCGAAAATGTGGCATAGACAAATTAAGAGTATGAAATGGTTAATCGATTGTGTGCAGCCACTCTGCAATGTATTGTGACAAGTCTGCCTTCATCAATTTGTTCAGTGTTTAGAAAGTCACAATGATGGCGGGGCATCAGAAGCAGAGGCTGCACAGACTCCACAAAACTGTGACAAAAATGACAGGAAGTGCACAATAAGTGCGTTATCCAAAAATACAGCAACATCTACATAAAATGTGACAGACGCATGCATAACCGGATAAACAGGAACATAAACATGCAGCCGGTCTGAGCTGACAGAGCGGAAGGGTAAGGGCACACGCTATGGTAAATGATTTACAAATCTGTTTCCACAGTATTGCATCACAAACACTTCTATTCTTGCACATTCCGAGTATAAATCAAGCATGCTGTAGCCGCATCATATTAGACCATTGACACACTAAATGAAGCTTGTATAAGGTGTTGGGAGAGTATTCTTGGTTTGTTGTCAGGCTGTTCTTCATTTTAAACATCAGTCAAAGCACTGTTCAAAGGTAAGTGAAATTTTTCGTGACCAAATAACTTGTTGCCACGTTTAAACGCTAAATGCAGCTGCATGTGGTGCACCGATACACAGCTCTACAATTACCTGCATCGTGCCGCCTTCCAGGATATGGCCCATCGAGCTGGCACACAATGCCGTTAGGGCACATATATGGACTGATATTTTACCACGCGTGCATCCTTTTGTGGCCAGAGAAGTACGCCTCCTGGTTCCTTTTCGGGCGGCATATGGGGCGAGCCGTGCCATCAATGAAGCCCCAACAGTTGAGCAAAGGCCCACCCTTGTTGTGGACAGCCTTGAAGAGAAGAAGCAAATTAAGATATATTGTTTGCCTTTATGACTGTTGTAATCGGTTCTAATGTTTTTTAAAGACCCGCATTAGTGAAGTGGTCGTCACGGTACAAGCAAGTCTTGATGCAAGTTTCCACATCTAATGAGAAAGTGATGACATATGAGCGAGCCAAAAGGAAACAATAGCTAAAGTGCCGTGTCAACGCCCAATTCACAAATTTCTGTGGCGGCTGAGAATAGGTAAAAGATTAGCAATATATGGTCCAGACGAGTGCGCAAAATGAGCTCGGTACAATTTAGTCTCGTCTTATTAAGAGTAACTTCCATTATACACTTCAACCTGAATACTTGGCTTGCTAGCTCTAATATACTTCTAAGAATACGATGACTTCAATGAAGATTTAAGCCTACGTGTTTTTTCCTTCTTTTAGGTGTTATCTTTTGCATTTTCTTCTGTACACATTACTCGTGCTTGATATTGGGATAGCTAATGGGCAGGTATAAGTGAGCCACTGGCAGTAAAAATATTGTGTTTGTCTGTTAACAGAACTATGAAAGCTGGATTGCATGCACTAGATATCGAGCATTGTTTGAAATGCGGTCGGTTCAGTGTGCAGTGCCAGCAAAACTAAGAGAGCCAACTGTGTAACAACAGTGCCCTTTTATTTTCGGACGTCCCAGAAGCTAGGTAAGCATTGCACGAGTCTGAACAGAAGATTCCCAATTAGTTTAGACCACAGCTGGGGTTCCTTAAAGGGCAACTCCGCTCAATTTTGAAAATTTGAAGTTAGTGGATGATGTTACCTTGCAAAGCACTCATAAACGACCCTGCATACTCTTTTCCCCGAAAAGTAAATTAATTTCCGAGTAATCTTGAAAGAAGCAAAATCGCAAAACGAAACCGAAACTTCGGCAAGGATGGGCAACACTATCGTCAGCGTTTACGGTCGACGTCGAGAGCATGCACACAACACGTGGGATACAAAGGGTCACGTGGCCTTCCGCACGGACATGCGCTGCACACACGTCATCTGCATCGCATCGGCTGCACAGGACGGCTTTCGCTTCATTTCCGTTGTGAACCGAAACATACAACGAGGTAAGTTCTTGCCAAGGTATATTTTGTACGCAATTGCAGTAGATGCAAGCTGGGCCTGTAGCCGCCGTCATATCTTATTTTATGCGGGGAAGCCAGTGCAATCACACGTTCTCGTGCACGCGTTCTACGTTCTCGTGCACGCTGCACGCGCTTGCACGTTGGGAGAGCTGTATTTCTAACCTGAACGGGTCTGAGGAAGGACTGTTGCAACGTAGTCAGCATGTGTGGCTTCTGTTCGTTGTTCTAATAACTTGCGTGGTGCGACCGTTCGTTGTTCTAAATTCCGATTGCGTAGTTCCAATAGCCCCCGTGTCTATGAACCCATGCAACCCTCCGATAGAAACGAGTGCGTTGTTGCGTATGAGCGACTGCCAGTCTGTCAGGAGACAGTGAACGTACGCATCGTGCATCGTGTTAACAATGCCCCGCAAGAAAGATACATCTCGAAAGCTTGCGATCGCGTAGTGAAAACGTGTTCTGGTTGCATGAGCAATCGCTCAACACTTGTCTATGCCAAAGCGATGTGCTGGAGTAATATTTGATTGCATATGTTGCCGACGTAAAATCGCGTTAGCCACTCAATTTCCTGGCTGTCGAGATCTGAACATGATGGAGCCACCGCTGAGCCGTCTGCTGTTGGGGAAGCTGTGCGGCGTGCGAAGATCGACGGCACGGCGTCCGGCCTCAGCTTCGCGTACTTCGTCGAGAAGCCACAGTCAGCTAACACGCGCATATTTCGCTCGTAACATTCGGGCAAGAAGTGATCGGAACAGATCAATATCCTGGCAGTTGGCGACAAGGGCTTCTCAGGGTCCCATAGGTACAGGGCGTCCGTCCAAAGTTTCCGCCGTTCAATGTCGCCAGGAAACCTGTGGAAGAGAGGACTGGGCTGTTTAGCTGGTAGTTCGGGCAGCCAGCGACACAACAACGTGAGCTTCTGCCTTTGCGCTTTCTGCCAGCCATTGCAAAGGCACACCAGGAACAAATCTACGCGCCTCTTGCCTAAATAAAGCACGAAACAACGAAAGATGAACACGGCACAACCAGCACAACAACAAACGCAACCGGAGCCTCCGACTGGGGCAGAAAAGAGAACACAACAGAAGGTTTACAGTCATGTTCAACTTACACCAGCTCGCCTGCACTCTGACTATTTTTTCGGAGCCTCCGCGTTCGCTCGCAGATCACGTGGACACCACCTCCGAGGTAGAGTAGGTGGAGTCCCAATAGTTGGTAGAGTCAGAGGGCAGAGTGACCGCCGGAGGCGGCGAGCGTGTCGCCGCCTGTGGGATTTGTACCTCGAAACGAAAAAACGAAGAAAACACCTGCGCATGCTATAGACGTCACTGACGGTGGAAGCGGCGGAAGCAGATCGGCGGAAGTGCAATGTTGGCTGCGCCGCACGTTCCCGCTATAGTTAGCCGATATTGTTATTTTCACGCTTGTACAACTTTTTTAGACGGAATTCAATTCCAATATTTGACTTGTAGCCTTTCTAGATTATACTGAATAGGATTACATTGTTTTCTCAGTAGCAAAAATTGAGCGGAGTTGCCCTTTAACAGCCCACTGAGGTCTCAGTACTTGAAAGTTCGCATTTTTTGACACCGTAACCGGAAAAGGAAGCCGACTTACACTTGCAAACTCCACCATCCTGGCAGGCGTCAGCCACTCATGGTTGTTGCAGTTGGTCAGAACGCGACCAAAAGTTTGCGAAATGTGCTGCAGCACTTGAGAAGTGACGCTCGACATCACTGAGGCATGTTTTCCGAAGACTGGCTCGAGGTCGCACCATCTATTCAGGTTGGCGAGCCTCCGAGGTGTCAGACACAATGCTTCCGGCCGGGCACGACTACGTCCTGACTGCTGGTCACGAACTCCGGCATCAGGAAACCACGAGCGAGATCGTCAAAATCTTTTTTATCAAACCGGAACTGCTGTTTGAACACTGCACTGCTGAGGTTTTCTATGTCGAGCTGTCCATGACGCGACCGATACCTGAACAGCTCCTTCTCGGTCGCGCGACGCATTTCTGATTATTTTTCATCGAGATACAAATAATTTCTCGCAAGGCGTCGTTCGACATGGCACATCACGATATCGTCAATTTCCTCCCATGAAAGAACATCTAACAGGTGGCGATTCGACAAGATGCTCGACGGGAGCATCATAAAGTTCTCGTCGAAGTCATTGCTCGTCGTGCTTTCCCTCTTGGTGACCGCGGGCGCTGCTTGGCTTGGCTACTTGGCCGACCAAGCCAAACTGAGGCCGAGCCAATGTGACTTTTTAATGTTAGATCGTCTTTTTAAGGCGCTAGGTGGCGCTAAGTAACACTCAAAATCACAGCTGCAGGTTCTGCGATTTATCTAGTAAGCGGTCGACTTGGTAGCGTTTCCGGAACGGACCACTAAAAGGGGTCTGTGCAGGCTATTTATAGCGTACGATATACTTTTGCGTATTGCGTACGCTAGCGCCTGCAACGCTATACTAAAACTGTCTATTGACAGGGCACCCGCTCGCAAAGTATTAGAAACATACCCGTTTCTCGGTTGGAACAGCCCGAGACCTTTCCTCACCCGCACTACTTGCCGGATTTGAACACCGTTGAGTCCTTTCTCTGCCCTCTTCTGATTCAGTTTAAGTTAACCCAGGCGGCACGCCAGAGGAACGCTTAACTTAGTTACATTTCCGCAATCTTAGGGGCCCAACTTAGGTTTAATAAGGTTTCGCTACAAAGGCGGACGGACGCCAGCTCGGGCTGCAGAAGTCAGGGGATCCTAGGCTTAATGCCCCCCCCCCCCCCCCCCCCCCCCCTGCCCATTTGCGTGTTTCCGATTGCCGAAACCCCCAACCAACACCCCCTAGAGAAGAAGGCCGTAGCGCTCTGAGTGGTTACATCACAATGTCGGAGGAAGGAAGGCCATGGCGCAACTACGTGAAAAAGCTCTGCTATCGACGTGAAAAAAATGTTTCTTGTCAAGCGACGCGGTGGTGTTCGTGCGCGTTTATTTGACATTAATATACGTTTTAAAACCGCAGTCTTGTGCAATTTATTATATATATATATATAATATAAACTTAATATACAACGCGTTACCAAGATTGAAAGTACCAAATTAATATTTATGAGTATCCCGTCACCGCGGGACTATGTGCAATCCCGCAGCTCCCCCACTTTTCGAATGAAACAACTCCGATGCGACATCTTCCCTCATAGGGGCTCCGATTCCGGTAAATTTACGTTGTGTATGAGCCGCTGACTGTCTGCAAAGGAACGCCGAGACATTTCAGAAGGGAAGGAAACCGAAAAAAAAAATCCAGTCATCGCGGCAGGGAGCGCACACGGGCAAGAGATGGGTGGACAACCTTAAGCCTTTCGTCGCCGCTGCTCTCGTGTGCGGTACTTCTGAGACTTGTCACCGCAGACTCGGGTAGTTTTCTTGTTTCTTTTTTTGCGTGTTTGCTTGATACTACGGCATTTACGTGGATTTGTGGAACAAGTCCTGCTACGGTTTGAGTGACGTGTGACAACTAGCCAACAATGACACTGGTCGGTTATCGATCGACCTCTCTCCCGACAAGGAGAGACTTGGAGTTTGTGTTCAAATGTTTTCGTCGCGGATATTGTGGGACGTATGGATACGATCGACAGGTAAGAAACAACTTATTTACGGGCTATCTTGGTCACGTAGGACGCGAGTAAATTGGTGCATTTTTTTTTAAATTTTGTGATAGAATGGAGTTTTGTTCTTTGTCGTTGTCCCTGTGCAGTTGCGTCGACATTTGTAAATATGCGTAGTAATCTAGTTCTCACTGGAAGGTGAAAAACAAGCTTGTGTTATTATTCAAAATGCGTTGTTTGTGGTGATGTGTTTATTTACACAAATGTTATTGCGTTGCCTCTACCGCGTTTATACTAGCATCTTAACTGTATTAAGGTAATATTATTATTGTATACAAAATAAGTTATCTTTTGTTATAAGGCAGCTCAAGCCCATATAGACAAGTAAATTAGTTTACTGTAAATAGTAAGTTTAGTACCCCTGCCACACGGAAAAGTTAATATATTTTCATGTTTGCTTTCCTCAATCATGAAATTTTACTAGCAAAATTGGATACATATGAGATTCGAGGGCATGCTTTGCAGTTGGTGAGATCTTACCTGGAGCATCGAATTCAATTAGTTTATATTGATGGATATTCGTCAAGTTCTAAGTGTATTTTTTTCTGGTGTTCCACAGGGAAGTTTTGTAGTCACCTTTCTTTCAATATTGACGTTAATGATATTGTACATATTAACTCTGATGCAACATTTATCAACTATGCCGACGACACTAGTTAGCTTTTTTTCAGCTGAAAAAGTCTATGTGCTTTTTGACATGGCAATTTAGGCTTTATCTGCATTAGCGATTTGGAGTCATATCAATTCCCTACAAATCAACGTCTAAAATCAAAAGCAACGTTTTTTCGCCCAAAATATAAGCTAGTCACTATTACAAAATATATTGTTTTGAACTCCTCCAAAACAGAAATTGTCAGCTCTTTCAAGCTTTTAAGTGTCATTTTTACGGAGAATATGTCACGGGATAGTCGTGCCAACTACCTTATTTCTAAGCTGTCACAAGTAGTAAGTGTGATAAACTGCAACCGGTGCATGTTACCAGCAAAGGTAAAATTATTAATATACAACTCATTATTTTACTCCCACATAAACTATTGAAATAAGTCAGAGGTACTATCGGGGAAAAATGAAATGCGAACAGAGGAGCGCGTGGCTCGCGGTTCAGGCTGCGCCGCCTGGAAGTGAGCCTAGGGGCCAGGGTGCGTGGCCTATTCCGACGTGTTCACGCCCTCCCTCTGCGCTCCCCAAGCTTCAGCAGTGCGCCTCTTAGTGCGCTGAAAGCTATCACCGCTATCTTTGCTGGCTCAGCGCGTGCGGTGCAAAGAAGCTCGCCGCACTCGCCAAGCAGGCAAAGATAGCAGTGACAGCTTTCAGCGCACTGAGAGGCGCACTGCCGAAGCTGGGGGAGCGGCAATCGAGGGGCGTGAACACATCAAAGTAGGTCACGCACCCTCGCCCCTCGGCTCACTTCCAGGCGGCGCAGCCTGTACCGCGAGCTACGCTCTCCTCCGTTCGCATTTCATTTTTCCCCGATAGTACAACAACGTCAACAAAGCTAGAAAAAATACACTTGTTGTAAAAAGAAGCGTTAAGGGCTAAAGAAGACGTTTCATTTGATTTTCACACAGCCTTTTTATTTAAGAAGTTTCGCGTTATCAATATGCATGCTCTGTTTAGCTATAGACTTGTCACTAACCTAAAACTTGAACAAATTAGGGGTACAAACGTTTTGGTAAACCTTGGACAGCTCTCTGAAAATATTCACGGATGTTCTACCCGTCGTGCAAATGTTGGGAGGTGGTATCTGCAAGAACGAACTATGACACACAAATGCTTAACCATACTATCCCAAAAAATACTTAACCTACTTGAAGATAACTAAACTTTTGGGGCCTCATAACTTCTGTCTGTACATAGGTCACTCCTGCTATAGCCGAGGATAAAATATATTATGTCCGAAACACGCTTTGTTAAATTGTGGCAATCAAGGTTTGTGAATGTTTTTTTTTTTCGTCAACTTGTCATGGAGTTGTCAAGCTGTACCATATACAGCTTTTTTCCTTGATTTCCACCATCAACGTACGATGTAAATAAACTGTTTATTATTAATTTTAGTCGAAAGCACGTAATTCTGATCAGTACTGTACTCAAGGTGTGCGTGAGCGCAGCGCCCCCCGTCGCTTACAGTGCAGTTGTTTTTACAATTCATTGAATATTACTTACATCACTGACATTGTTTTATACTATCACCATGTGTTTGTTTTATTATGTTGACTCTGGTTTGATTGAGCTGTGTATTTGAGAGAAGATAGTTTGTTATACTTGGCCTTTAAATTGCCCCCCCCCCCTTAACCCCACAAGTGTTTCGAAATATCCGTTCTTTATATATCTGAGATTCAAATTCCGAATCGCATTAAATAAACATGAATGAAGGAATATTGTCCATTTTATTTATATGAGCATTTTCTACCCCACAAACACTCTTACCGAAAGCATATAAGTTGGAGATAGTCCGCGCTCCCCCTTTGCTCCATGCCCCGTGCAAAACCGACGGCGTGTTGTCAAGACTCAGGGCTTGTCCACGTAGTCGATCTCCGCTGGAGCCATGCGTTGCCCAGGACATCGGGAAGAGTTGGAAGCGAGCCACGGTGTCTCTTCTCAGACTGTTTATTTACATTTTATGTACAGTCTGCCGTTCGACATGAGAGCAACATGAGAACACGAAGAGAACGCGTAAAACCGTTCTTTCTATAAGGTCCCCTCTTCCTGCGTCCCTAGGCCAGGACGCCGTTCGCCAAATGGTCTGGCCCCGCCCGAGAGCACGCACAAACACACAAACAGGTTAAAGGGATTGTGCGGTCAAATTTTGTATTCGAGAAAACAATTGAATATCGTTGTTATTGCCTCAAGATGCATCGTACGTACAATATCTGAATTTTATATGCCCCTCTGCATGAGTAATTGAATTTATACTGTTCCAATCGCACTCTAGCGTAAGCGCAGCTTTCGGTGGCCACATTGGAGCTCTGACGTCACACAACACAAAGCGAGCATTTCTGTCTCTTCGCTTACCTGCGAGTGAATGCCTCTGTTGTGCTCGACTTGTTTCGAGGTTAGGTGAAATTTTTGTTGCGCGGTTGGGTGCCACAACTACCGGGCAGCACATGCGAGCCAAGACATGACGTTCCACACCTTACCGCGAGACGTGCAGTGACGAGCAAAATTGATCATTGCCGTGCGTAGGGACTGGGTTCCCGTCAAGATCGAGATCCCGCTTATGCAGCAATCATCTCAAAGAAGAGAGCTACGAGCTGAGCTCTAAGCGGAGAGAAGGCTCACAAGCTGAGGTGTGATACTGTGCCAACGATATTAAACTACGTCCATCCACTCCTCGCAGAAATCGGATCAATCACTTTTTGATTATGCAGCGAAACCGAAACCAACAGCTAGGCAACCTGGAAACAATACCAGAAGGTGTATTTAGCACGCGTGCAGCCAAATTCTGTTTGACCCGCATTTGAAAATAGAGCCTGGCTACGATTCACCAAGCTCGTCCAAGTCAAGTGACGACATGCATTTGAACGATTCGCCGTTTGCCTTCGACCCGCGGACATCGCCTCCGAGAGGACGACCCGCAGACTCATCACCGGTCCAGTGAATCCGCCGAAATATGTACCCCGATGCCGCTTCGTGTACCTAGTTGCCGCTTCAGAGACGAAATCTGCATCCTTTGCTTTGCAAGCGCTCCTATTGCTCTTAGTTCGATTGGTGGCCGTCGCAGTTGTGTTTGCGCGAAACGGCATGCGTTTGCTCGGAGCTAATGGCTGTTTATCCTGCTAAAAGGCGTGATATTTTTGCGCACGCTTTGGGAACTGCATTAAAAGAGGTGTATTTCAGCAGGGTACAGCCAAGGAGATTATATAATTCGAAACAAAATACAAGACATCAGTCGAGCAACGCTTGTTATCCCGACCATCCGACAAACCTTTGCGTTTTGTGACGTCACGCAGCAGCTACGGATGTCAGCCATTGACACTGGCAAAATGCGGGGTGCAGTTTCGTACATACGGTCATGAAATGTTTAATTCATAACGGGAGATCATATATCAAAATAAAAATGACGTTTGTCTACACGAAGGCTCCCTCGACATAACGAGCGCAAAAACTTAATTACTTCCAGTTTCGACCGGAGGATACCGTCCCCCTCCTTAGCCGAAACGGAAATGACCTTGGACGCCCATTAATAGGGCAGTTATCTCTGACGGCTCATCTCCCTCTTAAGGCTTAGCAGGAACCACCGTGGCCGTTGGTTCCTGCTAGGACGCCTCGAGGAGAACGTCTTTCCCTTTCAGCACCTTAAGTGGGCTGGTATCGACTACAGCTTGCCTTCCTCTTTTGTTGACTGTATGGGTGTTCACCCGGGAAGCGGGGCAGATAATCGTGGTTCGAGGTTGTCGGTGAAAGTCGTGTCCCCGGGAATGGGCCGCAAAGGCCAATGTGTCCCCCCCCCCCCTACCCCCCTGCAGGTTTGGCATTTTGGGAAGGGGGGGGGGGTTCGACCCCCCAAGCCCTTCTCTGCCTAGGCCACTCTTACAGCAATAATTGCGTGACTCAATGTTTTGACTTCAAACAATCACATTTTTCTGTAGACGTATGCATACCTCGTGCCATTTCGTACTGAGTAATTAGGGGTGTGATATTTTTCCCAAGTAATACAATGTTTTCTAAACGCGTTGCTATGTGCAGCTTTCATTTGAGCTAATAAGAAACGCGTGTGCGACTAAAAGCGCGTTACGACGGTGGATTCACGCGCGTTGCCTTCGCTTTGACGCGCGCCCCCGATGGCCTTCCTTTGCGACGTCACGAGAAGAGCGCTACGGCCTTCTTCTCTAGGTACTGCGCCAACGGGGCTCGGAAAAAAAAGAGGGAGAGGAGGACACCTTGCAGTGATAGACGCCCCTAGCAAAGGCGCTCACGCCGGATTGGCTGGCTCGTGGAGACAGACGCTGTCGCCGTCAACATAGGCAGCGGTTAAAAAGTTTTCAAAACGGTAGCCTAGCTTAGCGGTTACCTTTTTGTTTCTCGAACTTTTTTTCTTTATTAAGGCATACGGCGATATTTACGACATTTCTTTTTTACGATTAACACTGAAAAAAAAAAAACGAATGTTGTCGACGAAACTTCACTGAACTAAAGGGTATGGGACCCCCTTTCTGGAAGTGCAAGGGGGACAGCGGTGCTTGAGTTGCCGGCTTGTACGGGGGGGGGGGGGGGGGGGGGGGGAGGGGGGGGGAACGGGGGGCGAGGGGCAAGTTAATAATAGTTTTATAATTAGCAACCGCATACTGTCGCCACGAGGCGGCGTGAACGCAGGCCGGAGGGGGGGGAGGGGCTGGTTAACGAGCTAACCAGTGGTACACGCGCCCTCCAAATCCGGAATTCAAGTTTCCGCGCGTTGGCGAGCAGTCAATCCGGCGTGGGCGCCGTTGCTAGGGTGTTTATCGTTGCTAGGGCGTCCTCTTTTCCCTCTTTCTTTTTCCCTCGCCGCGTGGGGCGTTTAGGCAATCGGAAATACACTGCCCGCTTCGATCTGGATGAGCACCTCAGCAGCGTGCTTTGATGTATCACTACTGTATGATGCACGTTAGAGGTCCCACGCTAGCAGTGGTACTTCACTGGCTAATTTTCTCATCTGCAGCGCAATCGCCGGACGCCCATTTGGGCTGACTAACCCCCCGCTGTGTGAACGAACATGCAACAATTCTCCTTTCAATATAACCATCGTATAACCTTTGTTTATTTATCATGTAAATAGTGGCGTACATGTTGTCATCGATATAGATGAAAATACCTACCACCACGAGCCCTCATAGCTAGTTCTCCGAAATCAAGCTCTGTTTTTATTTCAGCAATGTAACCAGTACCTAGAGAATAACCCGCTTCTTCTTAAACACAAGTAATAGTTTGTTGCTACGGAAGCAAATAAACGCGCGATTTCTTCACATCATGTTTATCCGAGGCGTCGGTTGCCTCATATCCTGACGTCACAGAGAAAGAAGAAAGAACTGTGAAACCGTGCCAAGACCTTGACCAACTGCCGAGTCTTCGCCCTCATCATACATCACTGGCAACAAGCCGCTGTAGCGAATCTAATTGTTTCAATAAACAAGAAGTTAACAAGACGGAAAGTTGCCCTCTCCCATCATCGTTCCATTTTCGTTTTCATATTTTGGTACCTGTTGTAGCAAGCTCCCAGTCTTGAGACAACGCCGCCGAAATGGAAGATCCCACACCTCTCGCCCTGGTTGTAGCCTCTGGGGTTGTTGCGGCTGTCGTGCTCCTGAGCTGGTTTAGAAGCACGAAATTTCGGGGACTGAAGCTGCCTCCGGGGCCAAAGGGGCTGCCAATCTTGGGTCACTTGCCCTTTCTGCAAAGTAGTCTCCAGTACGACAGATGCGCGCAGTGGGCGAAGAAGTACGGGCCGGTGCTGAGGTAAGCCTTCCACCACCATGGTTCCACTCACAAGTTCTAAATAATAAAACAAACAAAAACAAAGCGAGGTTGAGGGAGAGATTTAGAGGAACCTTTTCTATTAAAGCGGCCGCTGTACTTTTCAGTATTCTTTTACGCTCTACTAATGCACCTAACAGTACTTACTATCATGAAAGTAGCACAACTTAGGCAGCCTATCTGCCTATACTTGCGAGCCACTCAGAGTACCTGAAGTTGCGCTAATAATAGTAATAATAATAATAATAATAATAACGATAATTATTATTATTATTATTATTAATAATATTAATATTATCCACTTTTACGGCGCCAGTCATTACACAGGAATGTACAAGTTTCTGAAATGGCAGGTGTGTTTCTTCGTGACGCACATTTTTACAAACGTGGTGTTTCGGGCGTTTTGGCGAACTTCTTTCATCACCTTTATTATGTAGGAAATTCTCCAGACTATTTACAGTTGCAGTCGGGGAAATTACCGGACAGTGCACGTGCTTCTGTTTTAGAAAGTTATGACTGATGGACGGGACGAAGTGACAACAATTTCTGTAAAGGCTACCGAGGTTTCAACTCGGAGTTTTGAAAGAGGATGTACCCATTTATTCAAAAGGGGTAATCGAAACGTTCCATGTATTAATTGCTTTCTAAAGAAGAGATATACTATATACACCACAACGTACTTTCATGAACTGTACAAACAAAGCAGTCTGGATGGTATACTGTCGCTTATTGTACCGGACCCTTATTGAAATAAATTAATTCATGGACACGCAATGATATAAATCTCTCTTTCTCTTTCTCTCTCTCTCTCTCTCTCTCTCTCTATATATATATATATATATATATCCACACGTCTGCCTAAACATTATTAACCTTCGAAAATGTGTTAGGTATCACAAAAACAAACAAAATAACAGTATGTCTATGTGGAGGTAAAATTAAATACGTTGTCTCCTTAAAGAGCGCAAGTCTTTTTTTAAGGCAACATCTGCGAATGTTTCTTTTTATATATGTTCACTAGTAACGACATATTTAACAATATCCTTTACTAGGACTATCTACGTGATTTCCACTCTCTTATATGAAAGTTATGGGATTTTTTCACAACTTCAATGGGAAAATCGAGCCCGACGAAATTAAAAAATACACCGAACTCAATGCTGTCAGCTACGGGAAATGGGCCGCATTGTCCCGTGGAAATTTGAGAACTTGAGTTACTCGGAAAGGTCTTTGCCCCTTTGTATTGATCTTCAAAACAATATCCGCTCGTGTTACTTTCAGAATAGACGCTGGGATCGCCAACGTGGTCGTTCTGAACGACTTCGAGTCTATTAAAAAATTCTTAAGCCAGAAAGAAATTCTTTACCGAGCAGAAAGCTGGATTGTCGCACTTCTAAATGGCCGTGGTACGTATTAAACTTTTTTGTCAATATCGACCACACAATATATGACAGCTAAAATAATACCCCTTTCCCTTTATAGTAACTAAGCGACGCATTGCGTTTTTTTTTTATCAGTCTTGTCGAGCTCGCTTGCACCTTCGCATTAACTTCATTATCATCATCACCTCACAAGGCAGGCCGTTCGCCCATGCCGGTGCTAGACTGGTATAGCAGCTGATAAAACCCGGTTGCTCTACCGACGTCTAAGTCCGGGTTAGCTCAGTTGGTAGAGCGCTCCACTGGAAATTAAGAGGTTCCTGGTTCGATATTAGGACCAAACGGATTTTTTCGGTCGCACGCCGTCACCCAGCTGTGTTTGGAGATTCGTGTTTGTTCTCTGTCTTCCTTGTTTCCCTTCTCCAGGAATTATTTTCGTCATTCTTGTCCAGCTCGCTTGCACCTTTGCATTAATTGCATTATCATCATTACCTGATCTGATTTATTTCCTGACTAAGGGGTAAGATAGAGGCATAAGGTTCCCACGGTAGTGGCAACCCAAATAACAAGACCATACTGCGCTGATGAAATAAAACTTTGGTCAAGGCTAGTCCGTCCTAGCGACTGCGACTGTTGCTATGGTTACGCCGCTCGGCGGTGCGACGCGGCAGTGGCGGCGCAGCCAAAAGTAGCTGGTGATGTCCTCTCGGAGGATTGCCTGCGCATGACGAAGTTTTTGCGAACGAACGAGCGAATATTCCCACCGAAGTTAGTTCGTACGCCCACCGCTTGGTCCCGTCTTCAGGCGAAGGAAACGCGGGCTAGGTGGCGCAAGCTGCCACACAATTTGTATGGTTCGAGCGTATGCATCCCTCCGTTGATCTGTTTACCCGGTTCATTCAATTTGGTCGCAGGTGTCGCGAACCTCAATGGCCAAGAATGGGAGGAGAACCGCCGGTTCTGCATGCATGTACTGCGGGACGTGGGATACGGTAAAAGAGACATCGAGGAGCGTGTACGGGTATGTCAGAGAAAGGTTTTAATGAGATCTACTTGCTCGGAGCGCCGAGAACACAAAAATGACAGTTAAGAATTTTATGTAATTTCGGCTTGTAGAGTTAGGAAATTTGATATATCTCTGAATGCCATGGTCGTACGTAGGGGCATGCCAAGTCCTTTTCCTTTGAGTAGGATGTTACCCTTAAATGAAAAGGAAATAATTTTTTTCGTTTCTACATGCAGGAAGAGGCGTTGTACTTGTGTGAAAAAATCGACGCAAAAAAGGGTTCCGCCTTTGGCATCGAAGACTACCTGATACCGAGCATATCCAACAACCTGTGCTCGCTACTGTTTGGAAGGCGATACAACTTTGAAGACCCGAGGCGAAAGTTCCTCGACGTCCACCTGGACAGCATCCTCAAGCTCCTCTTTTCCGGGTCCTTCTTCGCCTTCCTGCCAGTCTGGGCCAACAAAGTCGTCGCCATGTTGCCGCACACCAAAGCTAATCACGTTAAAGTCATTTCGGATGAACTGATGGACTTTATCAGGTAATGCGAAACAAGGTTGGCTTCCTGCCCTTTCAATTCGGTATAACAAGTCTTTTGGTTGGGCAAGAAGGGGAATCTTTTGCAATGCCGGGCCTCCATCGCGCGCTCGCTGATTTTCGTCGCTCTTTGGCTGCCTTTGCGCTATCGAAGATCACAATACGCCTAGTGTTATCGAACGTAAAAAGATCGCGTTATAGATGGCGGCAACTGAAAACACCTTCCAGCCGTGCTCAGCGATGATAGCAGCAGTCGTGTGCCTGCTCTACTGCTTCACTGCCTGCTCTACTGCTTCACTGCCTGCTCTACTGCTCTACTAAAAATATAGGGGTCTTAAGCTACGTTGTGAGGATGGTTGGGAAGCAAAGCTGGTGGTGTCACCTGCAACAATTGCCCATTGCAGCATAGATCGCTTTTATGAAAAACGCCACTAGGTGGTGCTCTGCAGTCTTTGGCGTCCCAGAAAACTACCGCTTTCTAAAACGAATGACCAAAGGCCACCTTAACACCGTTGCTTCAAATGTAGATGAAACGTTTAACCACCAGTTCTCCAGGTAAATGCCAAAACAACGAAGGAGTGCGCGATCTGTTGACATGTTTCGAGTATTCGTGTAAACCAACTTGCCTCCTCCAAGATATACAATTATACAGCCGAAGCCCCTCGTTAAATGTCCAACTTTGTTGTTCGTGTAGTATTCATGCTTTCTAGCACTGTTGACATAAGCAAGCTCGACAGGCTCGCAAAGACGGTGCGACCGGAGGTCGCTTGGGGCGCAAGCGACTGTTGTTGTTTGTAAACAACAAAAGGGTCTGTACCAAATGATTGACGAAAGAAAAGTAAATGGACTGTACCAAAACTTTTTCATATATAAAAGACTTCGTACGCTGCCGCGACAGCTTATGCTACTGGAATCTTTACCGCGAAACGCATGCGGGGAGCGCTACATGCTTTGCATTGTTAGCGGGGCCAGTGACGTCAGTCATCACTTTGCACTGTGCCGTTGCCGCGGCATCCTATGCAACCGCAATCTTTACCGCGTAACGTATCCAGGGGGCGCTACGGGCTTCGCATTGTTTGCGCGCGCCTTATCTAATATCATGCGGTTTCGACACTTGTTTTGCGGTCTTCTTATTGAAACAAGTATCTAAACCACACGATAAATGGTAAGGCGCGCGCAATTGCTGATAACGCGCACGCGATGGTTTGCTGTCGACTATTCTGTCGACGGACAGGAAAAAGCCCGACCAAAGAGTCCCATACAGCTCCGCTGTAAAACACTGATCATTGCAATTTCGTGACTACACGGCGTGCGATTTCGTTGGCTCATTACGCACCTCTTACGTTTGTTTACCGTTCATATACGTCCAGATGCTTTTGTTTTTCCTAGATCTTAGACAGTGACAGCACGCACCTTGCTTGCTCGTCATCACACGCTCTGTACGTTTCCCGTTGATTGGCATGCCCCCTTCTTTTGTTCCGAGGAGCCGGAGACACTATCTCCGCATAGTAAATGAAAGATTAAGAAGTTTTTTTTCTCTTCATGTTATGCATTTTCTTTTGATAATTATTTGATTGAATTTGGATTAAACTTATCCATATCACGAATCGCCAGTATATTGGTGTGCATATTTGTGAACATTTGTACAAAGATATTTGTCACTTCCTGCAATACTGCCCTCGGGGTGCTGCGGGTTAACTTAAAAACAAAAATGTATAAACGCAGCGCGAGGAATGAAATGACAACGCTTCTCGCTACGTGATTTGTTTTTCGGGGCTCATATTGGGCCGATGCAGCGATATGTCGCTGAATGTGCGGCCATAACAAGGTGCTGAGGACACGCCACATCATGCGTTTCTTAAGATGTGAGTGGTTGTATGGAGAACCTTTTCACACCTCAAAGGCCACGATGTACGAAAATATAGCTTTTGCCTACATGTTGTATAAGATACGTGCATGAATTCACTAAACGTAACTTTCGAATAGCGCAGAATGATTTGCTACGCCAGAGAGTCTTTACAGATATTGTAAGGAAGCCCCAACTATAAACCTTTTCACTCTCGACAAACACAAACCGCTGTTTCCGTCCCAAGCGACTTCCGGTCTTTGCAAGCTCCGTCTTTGCAAGCCTGCCGAGCTTGCCCATGTCACCAGTGCTGGGAAGCGTAAATTCTACACGGAAAACAAAGCTGAAATTTTAGCGAGGGCCTTCGGCTGTGCTCGATATAACGCATAGAAGAATAAGACCAGCTGGTTTACGAGAATATTCGAAAAGTTTCAACAGATCTCGCGCTTCTTGGTTCGTTCGCCAGGAGAACTGGTGGTCAAATGGTTCGTCGACGTTTCAAGTAGCGGTGTTAAGACTGGTTCACAGATCTGCGTTGGTTGCGCTTGCATACAACGGAAACGACCGTAAAGACAAAGTCATCGGGACAAGTGTTCACACTACACAGCGTGGCAAGCGATGCAACGGATGGCTCCGCGAAGCAATCCATAAGTCGTCACGCTTGCTGCGGCGTTTTGGTCGTTACGGTCATTTCGGTTGCATGCGAACGCAACCGTTGCAAACGTGTGAAGCAGCCTTCAAGGTGCTCTTTGTTCATTCTTTTTATGAGCCGGAAGGTTGCTGGTACGTCAAAAACCGGAGCACTGCCTGGTGGCGTCTGCAATGGAAAAGGTCTATAAATACCCTAACTTGGTTATTCTCTTTTTCGTCCTAACACGCTCTTTTACTGGACAGTGTTAATTACCGAAAAATGTAGGAAAGCATGTTTGAAGGTTTAGCGTATTTTATATTGTTCAGCGTATTTTTGTGTATTTGAATGTGTGTTCAATGTTGCTCTTTGATGGTTCTTTGGCAGCAGTCACTGCTGCTGTCGGGGTCAAGAGCCCCGGCCAGCTCAATGTGGCATCTTGTCCCTGCACACTCGCTCCCGAAAATAAAGAAGTTATTTGTGTCATTTCGGGGTCCAGTAGGTGGCAGTAAGCTGGAACCTATTTTAGTGACTACAGTCTTCCAGCATCAATGACTGTTACCTAGTGATCTTGGGTGCCACTGTGAAGTGATGCTGTAATGAAATCACGCCGTCAAAGGCGTGTCTTTTCTTTTTGTTGTTATTTTCTGCTTCCGACTGAACACAAGACAGAATTGGGCTAGTGGCTGCAGAGTTTGCTCCGGCAAGAGTAAAGCTAGGCAGTGTGGTAGAATTCTTGCAACTGATCATAAGAATATTCATGTATGGCATGTACTCAATTCAAACTTGTTGTTGGCCTAGTTGGTTCATGATGCAGTCTAGAGGTTTTTGCGCGACACAAGTACTCAGCTCTCTCACGAACATGTTCGAACTTGCTCTAGTTGTTAGCAGGAAGATTAAGTGTGTAAGTGAATAATTATACGCGAACAAAAAAAAAAGAAAAAGGGAGACGTTTACAATGCTCTGTAATGGCGAATTAGAGCGCAGCTCTTGAGGAGGAGGAGGGGAGGGGAGAGTATGCCCGTGTGACGTCACGAATGACGTGAAGAGTGACGTCACTCGTGACCCTTGTGACGTCACTGGTGACCCTCGTGACGTCACACGTGACGTCGCTCGCCACCCTCGTTACCAATGTGACGTCACTCGTGACACTCGTGACCCCCGTGACGTCCCTCGCGAGCCTCGCGACCATCGTGACATCACTCGGGACCCTCCTAACGTCACGTGTGACGTCCGGCGGTTACGCCGACGGCGGCGACGACGACGGCGACGCCGCTGCATACAAGAAAGAAAAACACAAAATGAAACTCTGTCATCTGGGCTTTCCTTTCCGGTATCTCTTTCGTTCACGTATAATTTCATTATTTCACCAAACGGGCTGTGCGTTTCGCAAAAGACGAAATGCTAGATAGACGAGATCTATATCTCGGCAAAGGACGTCGACCGACAAGATAAAAATGTCTTTCTTTTTTTCAGGAGAGAGGACTAAATGATAAATTCATCAAAAACGAAAAGAAACCAAAAATGTCTTATGCTGTTATTTTTTCCACCGAAAAGGCAGCAAGCGAAGGAGCACGAGAAGACGCTCAACCCGGGTTTTAACAGAGACTTCATCGACGGTTACCTCAAGAAGATGAAGGAGGAGAAGGATAACTTCAACTTTAACAGTAGGTCGTTATCAGTATTAGAGAATTTCAGGGAACCATGTTTGCTCACTGATATGGTACGATGAGCCCTCCGGTACGCACTGCGCATGCGCGAGTCTTTCTGCAGTAGAGCATGCGCAGTTCGTACCAGAGGGCCCATCGTTCCGTATCAGATGTGCAAAATCGATTACCTAAAACTCTCTATTGCCACTGGCTGTGGATAGTTCGCGTCTCTTCAGCCAATATTTTTTTTTAAATTTTATTCGTGCTGCACTAATGAGGGGCGAACAAGGAAAGAGCGCCTGGGCGCTCAAGTACAAATATTTCAGCTGTAAGTGCTGTTGAGCATTGACGCCGCGACTTCTACGTACGAATACACGTTTGCAAACAAACTGGTGTGCATTAGTGAGAGAATAGGCTAAAAGACCGGCAATATTGTGCGCAAAAATTTATAGTGGGTTTTAGTGTTTTTATTTTCCTTAAACCTACATATTTTATGCACAGAAAAAGAAGAACGAAACATGGTCGCGAAATTATAAGGATTCTTATTAGACGACCTCTCGGCGACCAAGAAGGTCATAGAGATGAGCCTTCTAAGTACGTAGTAAAAATATCGTTATTAACAAACAACAAAAACTTAAAAAAAGAAACCGTATTTTGCTGCGCGCGTAATCACGCAGATGCGCTGGTTCAGGCAGCCAAGAAATATTACTTCCAATGTTAGATCCGTTCGACGAGATTTAATGTTGCAGAAACTTGATCTTCACTTAACCAACTTCGTGGACGTAAGGTTACGAATTCGGTAGATGAGACGTTAGAAACGATATTTGGTACAATCACATTTTCACTTGCCGATAGGTTTAACACATTATTTACGAAGTCGTCAGGCTTTATGCCGGGCAACGTTACCTTGTCAATTAGCTCAGTAAGTTTAAACATGGATTCAGCTTTCCTTCCTAAATTAACAGAGGATGATCTGAGGAGTATAGCGTTTAGTTTTAAGGCTAAACAATCACCTGGGGCTGATAATATAAAGTGAGTGATCCACGTCGAAATTTTGACTGCATTAAAAACGTCCTTATGAACGTGCTCAATAGTTTCATGGATGATAAACAAAAATTCCTAATATCATGAAGAATGCAAAAGTTACGCCACTTCACAACTGAGGAGATGGTCGGAAGATGGAACATTACCGACCCGTTTCGAATTTACCCTGTATAAGTCAGATATTTGAAGAACATCTGTTCCAATTAATGAGTCAGTTTCTTAATCATTTACGCATCATATGTGACAACCAATTTGAATTTACAAGTTTACATAGAAAAGACGCGGAGTTCAGAAGTCAGGTTAGAACCCGGCGTTCCACAAGCCGCCATTTTGTCGCCATTACTTCTGAATATACATGTAGACTTTACCAGCTGTAAACATAAAAGCCGTAAACTTTACCAGCTGTAAACTTTACCAATATGCTGACGATACGCTGTACTATTATCACGCCATATAAATATTAAAAACACATTTCTCTTCTTCAGAATGAAACAAAACATCTCAGTGATTGGTTTGATTATTCAAATCAAAATAACAATTAAAAATTAAGAACTCGAAAACGCGCCTCGTATGCTTCCGTAATCCTTTGAAAGTGGTTATGCTTAATGAGCCCATATTCCACACCTCTTCATCGTGTGTGTTACGTTACTGTGCCCCTATTTACTACGTTGACCATGTCATCTACCATCGGGTTCGAATGAAATGCGAACAGTGACGAAAGTTCGAGCACACTACTGGCGAAGCTTCCAAGTTTGGGTTGTGCTTGGCGAGGTTCAAACACATCGGAGTAGGGCGCACAACCTCGCAGCGGTCCCCAACACAACATTTGAGTTGTACATTGCACTCAGTGCTTTAAAATGATCGAATTAGCCTATTTTACTAGGCTCTTTTAAGTGTTCTGCGATGCCCCTGATGCAAGCAAGAACATGTTTTTTTTTTGTTTCTTTTTTATGGCGCGTGCACTGCACTTAGAACATGGAAAAACAAGTTATATCAAAACTAACACAATATCTGCGAAAAGGAGACCGAGCACCATACACTTTAAAATTTGAATTTAGTTATCGTATATTATATATGTTTTGGTTTCCCTGGCGCGTCTTTTTAAGACATACGGTGCCTATAGAGATTGTCTTCGACTGGTGTGTTCAGCGGCCTTTTTCGTCTATGCATCAAAAATTGTCCCGAAGTGGCAACAAATGACGTCACAGAAACCGGCGTGTGGCGTTGTCGTATGCCGCAAACTGCGAGTGTCGCTATCATCGCGGAGTACCAACTCTCGACCGCTGAAGCTTTCATGGACTGTCACGCTGCAGAGCGACCTGCAGCCGAACAGGTGCCTGCCACGTCCACAACCACTCCCGCGACATCATCAGAATAGCGGCTGGCGACAACGAAGCAGTTCTATGACACCATCGCAAGGAAGTGTAGGCAACACTTTTCAGTAAGCGGTAAACACACCCATCAGAGACGCCTTCCAAATGCCACACCCATAAAGTACCGGGGCAGTTCCTACCCCACTTTCACTGAAAAGTTGGTTAATCTAGGAATAGATGCTTCTCCGGTAAAATTCCCAAGTTTGCTAAATGTTAATAGCGGGCATTTGAACAAAGTAGTCGCATTCACGGTATTTTACGGTAGTTAAACTGGTGACGTTTGCATCTCATTATTTATATCTTTTTTGTTTACAGTGCCATTCCTCGAGGGAAACGTTCTCAGTTTCCTCGTTGCCGGTTCCAACACCGTTCGAGTTGCCATCCAGTGGCACCTGTTCAACCTAGCCAAAAACCCAGACACAGTTCAGATGATGATCCAGCGAGAAATTGATCACGTGGTAGGCGTGGATCGACAGCCCTGCTGGGAAGACCGATGCAAGATGCCCTACACTATGGCTACGATCTGGGAGATATTCCGCTGGCGAACCAACTCACCGCTCGGGGTGCCAAGAGAGTAAGTGTTTCACGTACGTTTGTTTGCATCTCATTAACGTCTTGTTACGATCGGAGATAAAAAGGTTGTTTTGCATCTATAGCTGTTATGGGCTGTTCCCCCCTACTCGAAATGGTGAAGAGCGTTCGTCGTCGCTATCGTCCCGTGACGACAAGGTGTCGCGAAACGTCACGCTATCATGTGAAATTATGGTGTCACATGACAGTACACTCTTGCGTGAGAGTGTGACACCATCTGTCTAAATAGTTTCCTAGTTATAAATGTGGGCGTCGCTTTTCGAGCAGACATTTTCGATTCTTCCTTCACGCAAGGTGCAAAACACAAAAGGATGCATCAATGTTCAGAAGATGTCTCAGCCATCACCAATACTGTACAGTGGATTCACGCATGACTGCTAATTTTGTTAGTCGGTCCTTCATTTTTACAGAAAGAAAACTTGTTTAGGCAGCTAACGAAGTAATTTGTTTGAATATAACTTTATTAAATTACACTTTTGGGGGAAGAATTGATGTGGCAAACTGACGCTCAATCTCTAAGTGGTCTAGCTTTGGTCTAACGTTTTATTATAAATTTGTAGTGGGCGTTATTGGACGAGAAATGTCCGTCCTCGAACCGAAACTAAGATGGCAAAGAACGCCATTGACGTTCATCACCCTACCTTCCGTGAGTAGGGTAATCGACGCGCTAATCTAGCCGTAAGCGGAGCCCGCTAGAGTAGCGCCACTCCCGCGTGGTGAGCGCAAATTACGTTGGTTTACGCTGGGTATGAGAAAAAAAGCCGAAACCATCAGTGTTGCTTTGGCCTTCGATGCCCCCACGGGGGGGTGCGGGGGGGGGGGGGGGGGGGGAGGGGGGCGCAAAATGGCTGCCTCAGAGCTGACAATGTGAATCAGCTTGTTCATGGTGGAACGAACATCGCTGCCTGCGGGTATTAAGCGTTGAGACAGATAACCGTGAAGTATTTCAAAAACGACAGTCTCGATTTTCCTGAAGTACACGTGTGCAAAATTTCATATCTGTTAAAGCTATACCAGTTATGAAGCAATATTACAGATAAAACATTAAAAAAAAAAGAAGACCGCATCTCCACGTGGTGAATGATGTTGATTGGGGCGAAGCTCTGGGGGTGCTGATGATACGAGAAAGAGGAGGTCTCTTTAGTTCCGCGATAAAGTGGCACTACCTGACCCATGTGAGAAAGAGAATGTGCAGTATGGAACGAGGTTATATACCCATTTGAGCATTTGGCCGCAGCACCCCCTCGTCTATAAACGTTGAGTTAATGGAAGCAAAGTTTAACGCGATTATATACGCATTTCACCGCAGCACCCTCTCCTGTATAGACGTTGAGCGGCTACATGCAACGTTTCATCGATGACATCCCCAGCTCTTGAGTTACTACCACATCTCAGAGCCCCCTACTCGTCCCGCAGTCGTGGCCGAGTGGTTAAGGCGATGGACTAGAAATCCATTGGGGTCTCCTCGTAAAGGTTCGAATCCCGTCGACTGTGCAAACATTTGTTTAATTTTTTTTAAGAAGACAAATGGGACGGCAATCAATGTGAGCACGGACGCCGGACGGACAAGGCTAAGCCCTAAGGAGCTTTGCCCCTAAAAACAAACATTTGTGTTGTTTTATTAGTCAGCATGTGAAGCAATATGTCCCGGAACCAAAGGCTATGAGCATCTTTACAGGAAAACCCTTTTGAACAAATAGATAGTATGTGCGGGAGCCGGCTGGTTAACTTTGAAAATTGTTATGAAAAATGTCGAGAGTAAGGTAAAACAAGAGACAACAAAAAAATTTGGCAAAAACGATTGCCGAAGTCAAAACCTCATGCACAATGACTAAGAAAATAACGTTGTTTTCAGTCAAAATTTGCTGGCCCTACATCGAATGCCCGGAAAGAGGGTACACACGGACAGGAAACCAGAAACTTTCGTGGGGAATTTGCGAGAAAACGAGGGTGTTCTTCAGTCTTACCGCGGATAACGGTGACAAACATGGGCGAGTGATCCAAGTCAACTACCGTCTCGGGCTAAGCATTTTCACATAGGAGAATCACGTAAGGAAGGTAAAAAGCACACGCGATCGCACTATCGTCATGGAGAGTTTAAGAAACACAGCGCGTGGCAAACTTCGAACATCTTACTATGTCTCTGCAGTCATTCAGAGTGCGGCATCGACAGGTGTGAACACCGCGGAACCAATCATGAATTGAGAAGCGTTAACACAAAAGACCATGCTTTTGTTCGCGGATAAATAAATTGAACAAACTATATTCCTTTGTTCCCAGGGCTGGTGAAGAAACATTCTTCGGAGACTACTTCATTCCCAAAGGAACCACCGTGATGCCCAATTTATGGGCAGTTCACAACAGCCCTGAGTTGTGGAAAAATCCGGAAGTGTTCGATCCATCCAGGTTTCTCAAAAGTGATGGTTCGCTGGTGACCAAACCCGAGTATCTAATTCCCTTCACAATTGGTAAGCCTCACTTACTCTTTTTTATATACACACGGCATCGAACAAGCTTGATTGCTGGAGCTATCTGCCCCATCCGAAATTTGTTTTCTTCGCAGAGTACTTTGGCCCGACTCTCACTAGAGCGAGAAACAGAAACAACCGACGTCGACAAGCTTCAAACACGTGTGCACGCGAAGACATCTTTGATGAACTTGCGATCACTCGTACTTATCTCACGAACACGAAGTGACCCTAAGTCCCCAAAGGTACCTTTGCGTGCATGCTGCACAACCTCGAGGCTTGACGGTTTCTACGGTTCGTCACTCTATAGTACGACTTGGCCATTAAAAATGCTATGCAGACAAATTAGGGGTGGGACAGATAATTATTTTATTTGGGCAGAAATACGTTACCTCTTTTTGGACTGCAGAGTATAAATTGGGGGCGTATTAAGATATATTTAAGAACAGTTTTTAGTTGCTTGGCGTACTATGCGCTGATGGAAGTCAAAGAATACAAAAACAAAAACGTACACAAACAAGTATAGGGTGTTATGTTTATAGACTCGAAAAAATTCGAGGGTTTTACGTGCCAAACCAATGGGGCTTGTGGCACGCTCCAGCGGAGTACTGAGAATTAATTTCGACTACCCGGGGATCTTTTTACGACGAAATTAATCCCTGGAGAAGGGGAACAAGAGGGACAAAGGACAAACATAAATCTCCAAACACAGCTAGGTGACTGGTGAGCGACCGAAAAAATCCGCCTGGTCCGGGGATCGAACCCGGAACCTCTCCATTACAAGTGGAGCGCTCTACCAACTGAGCTAACCAGGGGTTAGACGTCAGTAGAGCAAACGGGTTTTATCAGCTGCCACCAGTCGAACACCAACAAGGGTGAAGCTTGCAATTTAAAGTTAATATTATAATGCAATTAAATGCAAAGGTGCAAGCGAGCTGGACAAGAATGACGAAATTAATCCCTGGAGAAGGGGAACAAGAGGGACAAAGGACAAACATAAATCTCCAAACACAGCTAGGTGACTGGTGAGCGACCGAAAAAATCCGCCTGGTCCGGGGATCGAACCCGGAACCTCTCCATTACAAGTGGAGCGCTCTACCAACTGAGCTAACCAGGGGTTAGACGTCAGTAGAGCAAACGGGTTTTATCAGCTGCCACCAGTCGAACACCAACAAGGGTGAAGCTTGCAATTTAAAGTTATTATTATACTGCAATTAAATGCAAAGGTGCAAGCGAGCTGGACAAGAATGACGAAATTAATCCCTGGAGAAGGGGAACAAGAGGGACAAAGGACAAACATTTTCGGTCGCTCACCAGTCACCTAGCTGTGTTTGGAGATTTATGTTTGTCCTTTGTCCCTCTTGTTCCCCTTCTCCAGGGATTAATTTCGTCATTCTTGTCCAGCTCGCTTGCACCTTTGCATTTAATTGCATTATAATAATAACTTTAAATTGCAAGCTTCACCCTTGTTGGTGTTCGACTGGTGGCAGCTGATAAAACCCGTTTGCTCTACTGACGTCTAACCCCTGGTTAGCTCAGTTGGTAGAGCGCTCCACCTGTAATGGAGAGGTTCCGGGCTCGATCCCCGGACCAGGCGGATTTTTTCGGTCGCTCACCAGTCACCTAGCTGTGTTTGGAGATTTATGTTTGTCCTTTGTCCCTCTTGTTCCTCTTCTCCAGGGATTAATTTCGTCATTCTTGTCCAGCTCGCTTGCACCTTTGCATTTAATTGCATTATAATAATAATCTTTTTACGTGCAACCAACCAAAAGCTCAATTACCCCCCCCCCCCCCCCCCCCCCCCCCCCCCCCCCCCCCGACGGCGTCTTCTCTGCAATAAACCTCCGGCAGCTTGCGGGCATTTCGGGCGGCATTCGAATCCGCCACCGATTATAGAGTCGCATCAGAACTTCCGCATAAAGTGGCGCTTGTCTGAAGCGTCTTTCAACTTCCTCCTAAGGTTCACTTCTAACGCGGCAGCGTTAAGGTGCTCCTGTCGCACAACATCCGGCGGCGTCGTCGGTGGGACCGGAAAATTATGATTGGATGATAACGTCATGACGTCACAGCCACGTGTGATGTCACGTGTGGAATTACATATGACGTCACGCGTGTGACGTCACACGTGGCTGTGGTGACGTCCCGTGTGTTTCGTCACACGTGGCTGTAACGTTATGACCCTATCGACCCGCTAAATTTGGCGGAAAAAGGAAAATGTTTCCGCCACATTTAGCAGGAAGCGGGTCACCTGGCTCTTGTGACGTCCCACGTGACGTCACGTGCAACTTAACATGTGACGTCACACGTGACGTCACACGACGTCACACGTGACGTGACGCATGTGATATCAACCGTCACGTCCCATGACACCTGACGCTTCCAATTAGGCCACACAGACACGCTTGCAAGGCTTGGGAAAGAGCGTGGGTTCATATGAGAAGGCTTTGGGGAACGGGGCCCGATGACGCTATCGCGTTTCACTCTTAAAGGCGAAGCTGCAGCGTCCCCCAAGTTCTTGTGGTACATTTCACCTCGCAAAACTTCACAGTGTAGCTCTCTTTGTGCGAAAAATAAGATCAACACTCTTGACGTCTTCAACGGCGGACGCTGACGCAGACGACTGTGTAACGCCCGGCACACATGGTGTGACTTTATACTTGCGATTTCACAGTTGCGACATCCCTCTTTCGGCGAAAAGAGAGTGGTGGAGTCTGCGGTGTCCGACGTCGCAGCTGCGAATTTGCAATCAAAATCGCACCATGTGAATCGGCCGTGAATCGAAGGTTGTGCATGTTGCGCCATCTCCCGAAAGACTAAGCAAGCAGAAGAAAACGTCGCACGCTTTCACCCGAGAGCCTTTGTCTGCTTGCTGCGCCTGTCGGGAGATGACGCTTCAAGTACAACCGTGAGTCAACTTAAGGTACTCACGGTAAATGGCCATGCGCGTCGGTGTCCGCCTTTGAAAATATAAAGTTTTAGCGTCATTTCCAGTGTGAGAGACTGAACCCGTGGGAAAATACACATTTGGAAAAAGTAACCTTTGGTACACCTTTGGGAAAATTCACCAAAAAAGCATCTTCGGAAAACAAAATATAACTTTTGTTTTCCTAATACTTTAAAGCTAAAAACGTTTAGAGAGAATAATGGAAAACATATTTTTGGTATTCAATACATTTATGTACTAAAATGCCATAGAAGATATCAGAATCAGGGGTAAAATACGGCATACTTATTTTGGTAAAACATAGTATACTAACATTGCAAGAGGGACATAGAACACAATACATACGACACATCTTTCAATATCCCTTTATGTTTTTGGAATTTTTACACCAACATGTTCAATTGCCGACGTTAAACTTTGCGTATATTCTTTGAATACTTGCATTCTAAAATGGAAAAGAGGAGTATAGATCTACACGCTGTTTACCAACAAGCCCGCGTTTGCCCACATGCACAAGGTGTCAGCATTGCGCGTGCGCAGAAACCGAATTCCCGTGAAGTGAAGCGTCTGCGCATGCGCAGTGCCGTCGACAGCGCCACCGCAGCTGCGTGACGTCAGGGCCGCGTGTTGGTCTATAGGGCGTTTTCACTGACGTAATTTTGTCCGCCATTTTGTTCTTGTGAGCAGTCTGGTGTGTGCCGAAGGTGAGTGTTCCAAGGATTTTCATGACCCCTCGAACACGCAAAGTACAGAAGGTTTTAAGTCTTATCACGCTGACATCTCCTCAACAGGTTGCCATGTGATCCTTCAAATTAGTCAATTTGTTTGAAAAAAAACAACAATAAACAGACTAAGAACCAAATGGCTGGTTGACATCTCGTGAAAACTCCCTACATTTGTAGTCTAATCTTTTTATCTTGGGTTATTGACAAGATTATGACTATGGTCAGGCATCATAATGGACACTGTAGTTTTGTTGTAGAATGGGTAGATGCGAGTGGATCGATGGCTATGTTCAAAATGGAAGCTTGGGCGTGCTGGCAAGGCATGATGATTAAGACGTACATCGCAAACAGACGGAAGAGAACAGAGGAAACACACAATCGCTGTGTCATGGGGTACGTGTGTGCTCTTCCTTAATCGTTTGGTCGCCGTACATAGGTTTGCGCCCTGACGATTAAACTTCAGTTGTAAGTTAGCAATTGTATGTATTTTCTCGTCTGTTCCGTCTGTTTGCGCTGTACGTTTCAATCACGATGGCTATGGCTCTGCAAAAAGCACGTTTGCATAATTTAGGGTTTTAAGGGCGTGAGTGTGATTTTAATGGCTAACCTTCCTTCGTTCTGCATTATCGCGGTTTTATTTGGCCCCCTCTAGGGAAACGAATGTGTCCCGGAGAAATAATGGCAACCATCGAAATCTTCATCTACGTGACAACGCTTCTGCAGAGATTCAATATCCTCCCCGAAGAAGGACGTACCATAAGTCTGGCCATCCAGCCGACTGCGCTCAACGTTTTTCCAGAGCAGAAATTGCGCTTCGTACCTCGAAACTGAAAAAAATAAAGTGTTCTCGCAACTGCACCATTGTCATAGGCACCAATGGCGCTTAGGCACCATTGGTGCCTAAGCGCCAAACGGGAGGTAACTCTAGAAATAAAACAGCGCAAACAAACACAAGGACAAGTAGAAGGAGGGACACAGACACAGCGCTGACTCACGACTTACTTTCTTTCTCATCTTTTTAAAACATTTCAACATAAGAAAACAAGAAATGAAAAATAAAAGAAGAAGAATCCAGCATGTAGGATATCCTCTCTGTCATATGCCATCTGAGGAATTTTTTACACAAACTAAACATTATATACCATTACAACAAAAAAAACAAATTAAGAAAAGCCAAAAACCACAGCGCGAGCCCTAATGCTCTGTGCGTACCTGTCTTGCACGCGGATTGCAGGGTATGTCGGAACCCTTTCCTGGCTGCATGTAGGCACGCGCCTGTGGTTATAGGATCACTCCCATGGAAGCAGAAAGAAAGTGTTAAAGAGACGTGCCTAAACTCCGAAGAAACTCGAACTCTTCACTGTATAACGTCACTGACTCTGAACTTCCCTTGCCAAAAAATGGCAAGGGAAATTCATGAAGCGTTTTACATTCGACAACACGGTCCCGATCTATGCGTCAGTTCAGAGTCAGTGACGTTATACAGTGAAGAGTTCGAGTTTCTTCGGAGTTTAGGCACGTCTCTTTAACACTTTCTTTCTGCTTCCATGGGAGTGATCCTATCACCACAGGCGCGTGCCTACATGCAGCCAGGAAAGGGTTCCGACATACCAAGAGTCCGCGTGCAAGACAGGTACGCACAGAACATTAGGGCTCGCGCTGTGGTTTTTGGCTTTTTTTAATTTGGTTTTTTTTGTAATGGTATATAATGTATAGTTTGTGTAAAAAAATTCCTCAGATGGCATATGACAGAGAGGATATCCTACATGCTGGATTCTTCTTCTTTTATTTTTCATTTCTTGTTTTCTTATGTTGAAATGTTTTAAAAAGATGAGAAAGAAAGTAAGTCGTGAGTCAGCGCTGTGTCTGTGTCCCTCCTTCTACTTGTCCTTGTGTTTGTTTGCGCTGTTTTATTTCTATGTTTACAATGCATCACCGACTAGCCCACCTCCAAACATTACTGGAGGTAACTCAAACTGAGGTCCACATTGAAATTTGGTCCTGTTGATTCAAAGCTGAAGGGCTTACGCAAACAGGCACTAGAGCAGGAATAATACGTGGCTACCTTCGCAGGGTCAGATCATCCAATGATAATCCGGGTCATATATTTATATAGTTATGTAAAAATATATGTTAAAGCAATTATCCCGGGAGGAGCACTCAGCTATATGTGAAAGCCGTAGCTAATTATCTTTCGGGGATAAAATCTTTAAAGCTCGAGCTGTGGAGATTGGCGAGATTTCGAGTGACATTTTCCACAGCTGTCAACTTCACACCTAAAAATGCTCATGGTAATATTTTTTCCACTTATTTTTAATAGGTTTACGACATGTAGAGAAGATATTAAATATTACAATAAAATATTACTACAAAAGTTACGAAACATGTCAAATAAAGATGTTTTAAAGACACATTCACAAATGATTGACGAACGATCTACATCATATAACAGAACGAAATATATATATCGATATAATTATCTTAAAATGCATTTGATCAATATATAAGAAATTTTTTTTTACCTATTATTGTTGTTCTGTTGTTAATGCCGAAACGCAGCTTACTTCTCTAGATATGCCAAAACTGCCTGTCAATCTATATATTTTTTTCTCTTTAAACTCTCCTGAACCGTTTACAGCGAACTGAACCAACTTGTGATGGCAAACATTCAGTAAGATATGACCTCTTTAAGGTGGAAAACGACCACGAACTTTCTCTCAAATTAAGCTAGCTTGTCTTCGCTCAGGGGCTCCAACGAAACGTTTTCCAGAACCGACAAAGGCTAAGAGCGGTGGTACTCTATCGTAGGGTGTAAAAAAGTTATGGCGTCCTAGTTTAGCTTTTTTGTTTTTGTTGGCTTGCGTTGTCCCCTTAGACCCCCTTTTCAAAACATATGACAATTGAGTGGAATTAGCCGGGCACCATAAAAAAGGCCGCACATGCCTTATATCTTTTGTAATATTGATGGATATAATTGCTTTTAGTTATGCACACTATATCTTTAATTCAAATTTATTTTGCCGTCACAAGTTAGTTCAAGCCACCTTAAATGATTAGGAAAAGTTTAAAGTGGAGATTATTTTTTTTAATATTGACGTGCAATTTCGCAACATCTGGAGAAATGAGCCGCGTTTCTGCATTAATAACATAACTACAATAATGGCTAAGAATATTTTTCTTATATATTCGGAAGACCATTTAAAGACAATTATATTGATACATTTCACGTTGTTATTTAGGAAGTAGTTCGTTGGTAAATAACTTATGAATGTCTCCAAAATGATTATATTTGCCGTGTATCGTAAGTTTTGTTGTTTGCATAAAAAATATACATTTCATTGCAGTTTTTAATGTTCTGGGTACACGTCGTGAACATTTTCTAAGATAAGTAGAAAAATGTAGTACTACGTGCATGCTTCGGTGCAAAATGGACGGCTTTGCAAATTAGTTAAATCGAAACATCGGCAACCTCCGCGCCTCGAGCTTCAAAATTTTATATCTCCGGAAGAAACTTAGCCGCGACGTTCGCGTAAAGCCCAAAAACACAACTTTTACGAAAGTCTTTTTTGTTTGTTTGTTTACACAACAATTACAAAAAGAATCGGCCCTGGACCATTATTGCACGATCTGACGTGGAGACACCCACTAATCGTTTTGTAGCGTGAACTACAGTGGCCGAAGTTGGGCAGTTTCGCGTGGCTCGCATAATTTGAGCCGTGCTCCGTGCTGCGCATGCGCGAAGAACAGTGACGTCACACGGCACACAGCTGGCGCGCCGAAGCCACGTCCGCCTCGCCGGTTAGCGCATTCTAGAGGAGTGACGTCATAGCCGTGGGAGACGCACTGGCGCCGCCGCGTGCCCAGCTGTGCACCTCCGTTGCGCAGTAGCCAAGCCTGACGCTGCACCGGAGCCGCCTGATAGCGCCTCTCATTTTGTGTGCATAAGCTCACGCTACGTATATCCTGGCATAGCCGAGCCAAGCCACCGGTATTTTTTGTTGAAGGTCTAAGATTGCGTCATGAGCCGATAAGAACACCGAATAACGAATTACGAATCAAGAGGCGTTAACATTACGAGCCACACCTCGGGTTTCTTAAACTGTGAACGACTCTAAGACACCTCGTTTGGCAAAAAAACATTGCAGCAAAATTCTGCTTCATTCGCACTGTTTTTATGACGCATGCACTCTTACAGCACGTTTTAGCATGGACCAGTATACTTTCAGCAACTGATGTATGCACGTCCAATATGTCCGTTTAATCCAGTTTTGGCGTATTCTTGTTCTAGAAGCGCGTACAATGCGCCGACTCAATTTAAAATACACACAGCGAAAGAAAAGAAAACCGACAACAACAACATTATAACTCTATACTATCAGTTAAATAAAATACGTATGTATACTTTTTAGGGTGCTTTATAACTGTGCGCTAGTATTAGCTCAGAATTACAATATGCTTCTGCACTAATGTCTTTCTAAAGTAAAAAAAAAAAAAAAAAAAAAGATCGCACAAGCATTAACCCGACTAATCGGCACTGTTTAGTCGATTAGTTCATCGACAAATTTGGGGTTTTACGTGCCAAACCAACGACGGGCATCTGGCAAGCCTTAGCGGAGGACTGAGGACTAATTTGGACCACCTGGAGATCTTTTGACGTGCAACCAAAAGCTCGGTTACCACGGCGCATTCTCCGCAATAAGCCTCCGTCAGATTCCGGGCACATCCGCCGGGATTCGAACCCGCCACATTGGGGATCCGGAGGCCAGCGTTCTCGCCTCGGAGCCACTGAGGCGGCAATAGTTGATCGATTATTTCGTCGCGTTAATTTCCAGGCATACAACCGTTAAAAAAGGAAACGGCACATTTTTTGTTTCATGTTTTTTTCTTTCTACGATAAACAATGCAACAGGCGTCTTCACCTGTAAATAAACGTTTGCAGTTGAGCACCCCGCCTCAAAGATAATCATTCCACCGTGATAGCAGAAAAAGTGTGTTTTTTTTTTAGTATTTTCCGATATGAGCGAGCTTACCGCTTCTTCACAATCATCCTTGCTGCAGTAGAGTGAACTAAGGATGATCTGGTCCACCGTTTCTAGAGCGCCTGCCGAGGAGGAAAGCACTAAACCAGGTGCACAGGCAGAGTAATGAAACATTGATAATCCCTGGAGAAGGAGAACGGGAGGGACATAGGACAAACATCATTAGTCTTGTCCAGCTCGCTGTACCTTTGCATTAATTGCACTAACAAGATGAATGATCTCCGCCTTGCCGCAACCTGCTGTCCTTCAGGAGCTCCTCCCTGTGCTGGAGGCCGCGAACCAGTATGTCACCGGACGCGTAGAAAACCTAATGGGCTTCTCGTGAATTGAACAATCGTGACCTTGAATAGCCATGAATAATCGTATATATATATATATATATATATATATATATATATTTTATTTGGTGAGTATTCTGCTGACGAAGAGGATAACGTTTGCGTTTCGAAGATGAAAAGCACGGCGGTGAAAAAGAAGTAATAGTAAAGTTTTTAGTTGTTTTAGCTCACCTTGTGTCATGCTTATACGATTAAACACTCTAAAACTTAATCGCAATTAAAGTATTCATCGATTAATTGTTAGGATAACCAATTAATTGCCGCGCCCTAAAGAAAATACCAGGGGAACAGCTGAAACGTGAAAATGTTAAGAATAGTATTATATTAGCTGCTTTGTGCGTGCGCCAATTTAGGTATTTAAGCTGAAAAATACTGAAAATAATTTTGAATGACTGGTCAAATGAGAAAGCGCCATGTTTGAGTGATTGAATCGAAATACCAAGTAACTTAGAGAAAAGATAGAACTATTCGTCGGCGTAAACGGCATGAGAAATCACTGGAAAAGAAATACCCGTTCGAAAATGACGCCACAGCGTAAAGGGTTTGCAATCGTGGCTTCAGGAACAGCTAACCTGCTCGTGATCCGCTGAGAAGCTGGTTATTGCATTATTCAGAACTGTTTTGGTGAAAATTGCGGAGTCTCTTTGACGTAACATTGTAGGTGTGGCCATTCTTTCATGCACTGAGGCGACGTGAGACATACTTCGTTCGGTACGATTTATGAGCAGAGCTCCCCTTTAAGCTGTTTGTCACTGTAGACGCATCGACATTTTGGAGATGATGCGTACGGCGATTTGCATGGCATCGGTACATTTGTCGTTCACCAAGAACTTGCCTCATTGCGCACTCTGATATCTCTGACCAAAGCCTGCAGGATCCTTCATAAAATTACTTTGGTGTCGCTGCACGTCACACTGTCAGTGTAATGGTTTAGTAGAAAACAAACAGGCTGTATGCGAGCTGATCGTAAATGATTCTTGAAATTTCGAATCCAACGAACGTAAATTGCACCCAATGCTGCAAGTACGACGTCTTATTACTTCAAGTAAGAAATGTGTACTGGATCTGGCTATCAAGTACAGGTAAAGTGGATTTTCATTGAACTTGACCAAGCCGGAAAATCATTTCACTGGAAATGTATCTAGACACGGCATGACAGGAAGTATGCCTCATTCCCATGGTGCAATTTCGCTTGCGAATTCGCAGCTATACGACGTTCAAAATGATATTCTTGAATTTTTTTTAGCTATTTAGACAGTCAAAAGGTATGCACATCTTATCACAGAAATAGGCTGTAGCCATGGCTGCCTCAGGAAGTTCTTTGGCATAAACAAGGGATATGATTGCAAGAAAGAGTGAGGCACTCAGTACCTGTGGGGCACAATTATCTTCCATGTTACAGAAAGGTTCTTGAAAAAATGTGTCTCTCAGTAAGTTTCGGAGCCAATTGCAAGCTCATCTCATGGGTAGAACAATAAAGTTCAACAATAGAAGACCACTCAATGACCTCATTTCCAATGCAAAGTTTGTGGGCTTGGAGATTGCTCTTGGTTGTTTTGGGAAGGTGTGGAACATCAAAGACAAGGTAAACGTGTTCGTTGCCAACTTCAAGGAATGGCTTATCACCACACACACGAAGCTGACGTTTGAAGCCCCCTAACCACAGACCACAGCCTTTACTGTAAAGCCAACAGTCTTAAAGGGGCTATGCACTGATATTTTTATTTTGCGCAAATACCGCTTAGAACGAATCCCTGACGTTAACAATCTGTTAAATACCCGTTCGTTTTCACCACACGCGATCGAAGTCGCAGAAAAAAATAAAGAAAAACGAGCAGAGTTCACCCCCTCAACTCGCAGCAATAACAAGCGGCCCCGTGATCTGGAGCCGATTATATGCCGCCAATGTTGATCATAGCCATGCGCTGGGGTTGGCAAGGCACAGGACACGCGCTGAGTTCTAGACATTGTTATGGTTCGGCTGTTGCCGTCATTGCAGCGATTGGACACAGGACACTACCCGAATGTTTCTCGAGCTATCAATTATCACGAGCCCAAATCGAGTGTCCACGCCATGCTCGGGTCCAATCTATGAGCCGTATTCAAATATCGTCACTGGGCGGTACTACTACCGCCCAGCTACGTCATCAGGTTTTTCGAAGGAGAGATTGAATGAAAACACTCTGGTTTTGTCCTCGAACTTACAGCGCAACAAAGGAGTTTCTTGGTCAATGGCGTTGCGTGCGAGTATCCTTGAGTCCCACTAGTGCCAGTAAGCTCGTGTAAAGTGAAAAACATTCCCATTGAATATCGTTGCACCGCCCCTTTAAGCTTCCGAATGAGAGAAATGAGGAGACTGCGTTAAACAGAAGACGTTGTTGGAGTGTGCACAACAGTGTATGCAAGGGGCTAAACGCACCTCCTGGAAATTTCAGACAGCATAACAACCAAGGCTCTATCTGCAATGTTAGAGGTTCGTTCAACACCGTCATCTGAAAACCCATGGACAATGTCGTGTGCAGGGTCGTAAGTTAAATTCTTTTTTTAAAACAATCTCATCGAAAATCAACATGCACACAGGTTCAAGTACAGCCAGACAGCCCGGCAGAAACAACAGCGCGAGAAGCTCGAACCGATCGGCTCCACAAATTCACGCAGAGCATGCGAGCACGCGGGTGGTCATGCGTCACCTTGATTGATGAAAAGTCGACCGAACATGATGCAGCAGAAAGCACAGATGGACGGCACGCACGGCACAGACGAACGACGCAGGGACGAGTAGAGGCCATGCAGAATGATGCAGAGGCGACGGCGCGCAGGCAGGCAGGCCATTGCAGGCGCCATTCATCACGTGATTTTTGGACGTATTTGATTTAAACTATTTAGCCGTTTTAAGTACTTTAAACAATTTTAAAGCATTGCCATTTAACAAATAAATACTTTTCGCAGAAAGAGTTCTAATTAATTTTAACCAAATTGCAGAAAAGCGGCACGTTGCGGAGGGTATGAAACGCACTATCTGGGCCGCGAATCGGCTCCTGTGTCCTCTCTTTACGTTTACTATATTACTCTATGGAGGACACAGAAGCCGATTCGCGGCCAAGGAGGATAGAAGGCTAGGAGAGGGCATGACGTCGGCCGCGTAACCTCCACAAGCCATGCTCCCTTGACGCCTCACCTCTTTCTCATTTTCCTCCTTACTCTCCTCACTTACCATGCCAACGTGACCACATCACGTGACCGTAGCTAACCTTCGTCTTGCTATGGGGTACTAGAACACACCACAGTCTAGCCTTCGATCTGATAAAACCCAGAGCCGTATATGTAGAGAGTTTGGCCATTCGTTGGGAAGTATAGGAGACAAATGAAGCGGCGCCATTGGCCGAAAGCGGGCTGGGCGTGTTCCAGGGCGTCTTCAGAAATTCGAATGTGACCAACCAGAAGCCGGAAATAATACCCTGGCGGTGGTCGCGAGAAACAAACCTGATAACTGCATTGGAGTAACTCTCGATGGCTGAAAATACGGTACACGTGATGTTTCAATCACAATCATCCAAAATGATGGTGGAAGAGTGCGACTAGCGGAACGATCGACATAATCCTTACTCCAAACGCCGAGCGCCGGGAATCTGCCGTCAGAGCGGTCACACTCTGTCCGCGCAAAACAGAGTTGAGTGGCGCATTCGTTTCTTACATCTTTCTGCAGGATCATGATGAAACAACACATGCACCCTATTTTCAACCACAAAGAGTTACTACACTTCACTCTTACGCACTTATTAAAACAATATACGAACATAGACCTTCGATGATCAATCGGCTCAGAACTGTTTCTCGCTACCACCGCTAGGGGATTCTTTTCGGCTTCTGGTTGGCCAAGAGAGCATGCCAAGCCCTCTTTCCGAGTCTGCCGCACGCCCTGGCTCTGCCCGCGCCTCCCATTGACCAAACTCTCTACATATACGGCTCTGATAAAACCTACCGGACGGAGCGCGCGCAAGCCTGCAAGGAGTCCTTCTACAATCAACCATCCACCTCACACGTGACATGTCACGCGCACCAATCGCCAGAGAGATCTGCGGTCACGCTGGGCACGAAATCGTTTAAACTTTTTATGACTAGGCTTCACCAATATTGCAACGTGCCCCCTCCTAGTACTTCTAACCTCCTTGTTCGCGGCCCAGATAGTGCGTTTAATGCCCTCCGCTACGTGACGCTTTTCTGTAATTTGGTTAAAATTAGTTAGAACTCTTCCCGTGAGAAGTATTCATTTTTGAAATTTTTATGCTTTAGAATTATTTAAAGTACTTGAAACGACTAAATAGTTTTATTGAAATACGTCACAAAAATCACGTGAGGAATGGCGCCTGCCACGGCGTGCCATGTGCCTGCTTGCCTGCACGCCGTCGTCAACCCCCGGTCAGAGTCCGAGTTTCGCGGCGCTGACATTAGCGTCGCCACCATCAGCGGCGCTGTGTATAGCGTCGCCACCGGCAGCAGCGCTTGGGTGGTGGGGGGCTCTCATTAATACAAAAATACAAATATGAAACTTTGTTTGCTAACAGTAATTTCAACAAAACGTCTACACCGCACCATGAAAATAAAATGCAATTTATTTTATACATTTCTTTCTGTTTGTTTTGTTTTCGGTCTGAAATTAAAACTCTAAACCGACACGCTGGCCTCGCCGGCGCCCTGGGCCTTGGAAGGCGCCGCTGCTCCCCTCGCTCTACCCTCGCCCAAATTTGAAAAAAAAGACAGGTGAGTATGTACTTCCCGTACCCAGTTCTATTTGCTCACCGAACTTACCATCAAACTTTTGCTGTCCATAGCTGTTAGTTTGCGGGTTTACCTTACTATAGGCAGGCTCGTTCTCGTAGTAAAAACATTTGCTTTCCTATATTCTCCACCCCGAACAAGTACGGTTTTAGTAAAGTTAATGGTATACACTTAGCCCCACTTCGATTTGTGCACAACTGCTTGTTTAAAGTGTAACAATTGGGTTTAATCTTTAAAATGGTCTTTGGCGGTCCTCAAACAGACGGAGGATAAAAAAAAAAAAAGAATGAGGCTTCCTATATATTAATTTGAAGTTTCATTTATTTCTGCATGGTTCCGGGTGCGACAACGGCATTATGTCATTAGTTTGTTCTCTGTAGATAAACATTTGTTTTGTTTCTAAATCAGTTTAAAATTTTAAATATCATAACCACATTGACATTAGAGATGCTGCGACATATGGAACGAGCATTTGAATGTTGTCTCAAGGAGCTAGGAAGAAAGCTTCGGACACTTCGTGGTTCCCAACCAGTTATACAGTCTGTTGAGTGCCAACATTTTTTGAAGCTTTATTTCACATTTTCATCTTGCTTGCGTGAGAAGGTTTGGATATGTAAAAATGAAGCTAATGATTGCTGGGGGCCACCTAAGTGGCTTATATTTCTTAAATCAATGAACAACTTTACTTTCAGTGAACAGCTGATCCAACTTGGCATGTTGAATGCGTAATTATGTGGGTCAATTTGTTCACTTGTAAATATATATGTTATACTTCGTCTCACCCTACGATGGACTAAAGGCAAAAGCTACGAACCGCCAGCTCCAATCACGAGTCACTTAGAAATCGCGCGGTATTTCACTTAGATACACGTATCGGTGCCCGCGTCTCGGATCACTGATGAGGGGACGGATGGACAGTGGTTTAAATCGAAGAGCACTGAGTGACTCAACAATTTTACATCGCAAAGAAAGCCAGAACATATAGGCTCGTTGCAGCGTCGAAGCTATAGAAATGATGCGGCGCTTTTGTATTCGGAGCATTATTCGTGCTCCACTAATCAATGTTAAGCGTGTCATAGTATAGCGTGGAACGGTGATTGGGCCTGGCGGCCTGTCGCTTTGGCCTTTAGTCCATCGTAGGATGAGACAGAGTATAGTGACAATTCCCAAGAAGTGATAGTGATAAAATTAGTGATAGAGCCCATTCCCAAGAAGGTGTGCGGCGCCGCATGTAACAATGAAGTGACGAGATCGTGCATAGATGACAGAGTTCTTAGTTCCTTCTGACGTAGTTCTTAGTTCTACGTCAGAAGGAAGAACAGACGTCGTGAAAACAGCAGCGAGCGTCGACGGCGGCAGCAGCAAGCGACGGTGCGTCGGCGTGACAGCCGGCAATTGCGAGGATGAATCAGTGAATGGCTCGGCCATACCGCGCTCGGCTCCTTACCTATCACAACAGTAATGTCGAACGTTCGACCTAGAATGTTCGGGAGTGAGCTAGGACGAGACTGACTAGGCGAGGTCATTCTAGCCTCCTTATCTTTTACCCTCGGGGTAAGAATACAAACGAAACTTCCAGATGCACGGATAAGCGCTTGTTCTCGGTCATGCACGCGGAAAGACGCAGCTTTCACAACGCATGCTTTTGCCGTACAAGCGCTGTCCCGACTTCGGAATCGCAAGTGAATCAGACACGAAACGACCAAATGGTCCTCTGCAGACCGACCCTTCTATGTGTGCCTCTAGAAGGCCACTTAATTTAAAAATCGCTTGTGCCTTTTCACTGATTCATCTTTTTCCAGTCTTTCCACTACTGACGTACCACCGGCGACCGCGAGAGTCTCTCTTCTTCCCAGATGGAGGAAGTCGACACCTATCGGACGCCCTCACAATGAAGTCACGCTCGTCCCGGTGGTTCGCACCGCCATGCAGAAACTGCGGTGCTGTCGCGGGAGCATGCAAATATTATAAATATGACGGGTAAGATATTTTTTAAGCTGTAATACATAAAATTAGGAACCTCGAGGCCACGATGTTTGGGAACATTATCGTAAAGCAGCTATGTAATAGACGCTCTATAATCATTATACAGCAATAGTGGTTGTGTCCCTTAATAAATAAAAAAGTAATTATCATGTCAGCCTAGCAAGTCTTTTTTTAAATTTGAAATATGAAAATTTGTGCTTTTAAATGGTTGAAACAACCACGATATTTGATGCACAAGTAAAGGTAAACTACCTTAAACAGTGGTGTAAAAACGGGGCCCTGCCAACTGTCAAAACGTTAAAATGAGCGCGTGTAGAATCTGCCATATCAATGAACACTCAAGCATCTGTGAATCAGTCACGTACGAAGAAATAGAAGCTTTCCCATCTGACATGAGTGTTTATACAGACGGTACTTCTCGCCAGAGACCAAAGGGCCTATGTATGTACTCGTTTCGTACATTTTAGTTACCCCAACATCATTTTTATTGCTTCAAGACTAGACCGGCATGCCACTGCTTCCAGTCTTCCCTGATTTGCCGCATTCCTGACTTAAAAGGTTTGTTAACTAAACTGCCAACGAATTTACATATGAACGACCGAAACGTACACGACAAAATGGCTGAAGGGCTGAGGGGATTTGCAAGGTTGAGGAGCTGAAAAGCTGACGGCTTTCCAAGCACATCTGGGCTGAGCTGAAAACTTTTTAAAGTGGAGATCGACGTGTAAGTATGGTCACTCTCAACACGGAAATCACTTGATTTACAAAAAAGGGTGGCGAGAAATGTACCCAGTGCCATAGACTAAGCGAACAAAGAGATTGCGTGTCAGTAAAAGTAATATATATTTTGCAAAAAAAAATCTATGAGATCTTTTTTAAACATTTTCTGTACAATACTAATTTACCGAGTTCGTTGGTTTATATGAGATTACTGAAGGTGTCTTTAACGCCACGCACAGAGTTTGGCGGCTGCCTGCAGACGAGAGAAGTCGACACCTACCGGAGACATTCACAAAAATTTTCACGCTCGTGTCCGAGGTTCACGCTCTTAGGCAGAGATGGCGGGGCGGTCGCGAGAATATCGGAACATTCGAAATGTCGCGGGCGAACTGATTTTCATATTTCTTTCAAAAAGGCCGAATTTGTAATTTTTTCCCAATTATATTGTTAGTGAAAAACGCTGTGGTTTGAGGAGAACGTGGCATATGAATGTATTGAGAAGGAAATTCAACTGCTGCGCCCTGAGCAGCTAACTTTAGAACTATACACTTCTGGGAAAAGCAACAATGACGTAGCGCTCTCCGGCGTAACTACACTCTAACGTAGCAAAACACTGTGTTAGTGTTCGGCTGGGGTTCGGGTTCTCACGTTGGCCCAGTAGGGGCGGTTTTGCAGTCACTCCGGCCTGCGCGACCAATGCAGCATTCAACCGTGCATGTGACCAGTCCTGTCAGTCTTGTACTCGTTACTAAAAACAATTAATGGATTACAGTTACAATTACCCGTGCTTAAACAGCTTTAAAATATATTACTTGGTTACTTGAGAAGATAAGTAATCGTTACTTTTCAGATTTCTTGAGATTTCAAAACAAAATTTTCCTGCCGGCGTCAAAACGTTTTTCTTTTTGCACTATAGATTATTGGATAAGGATTACCGAATTAATAAAAAATCTACCCATATCCTCATTCCGGCAATTTTGGTAAACCAACCTCCTGTCGGAGTCATGGTTCAGACGATTACTTGGAAGGAAATTTGTAGAAACAAAAAGTGTCATTAGAAAAAGGTAGGAAAAAATTGTAATGGTAACAAGTAATAATTTACTAGTTCCAAGAGTAATCATATAAGTATTGAGATTACTTCCTAGTGTATGTATTCAAATGATTGAGAAATTACTAACAAAGTGATAGGCTACAAGTAATTTGATCACTTGAAATTAGTACCGTACAAGACTCTTATCCCTTCAGCAAAGGGACCGAAATGGGTGAAGCCCGTATCCTCTGACTATTGTTTTCACCAGAGAACCGGCTTGTCGCATCCCGCCTGTAGCAAGCAATATGCACCAGCCAGGACGGAGATTCGAACGAATGATCTTTATGTTGCGCGCTCCGCGCCCGTGTTCAAACCGCGGCACCGTTGAGAGAGAGGTGGCGCCCTCTCTCCCTGGTTACTACATGTCTTTTCTCCGGAAAAGTTAGCGTAGAGCGCCACCATCAACACGGCCTTCTTTCCCATGTTCCTCTTCCCGGCTGCGGTCCCGGATGAGCCCGACTCTGAGTAAAATCAGTGGGATTCTGTTCCGTGCCGGCTGTCTCTTTCCCCGTGGAGGTCAGTTCTTGTCGAGAATCTGTCGCCGGTCACAAGTGTTCACGGGTTCTTCGGCGGACTTGACCCTCTGAGGTTAGAATGTTGTAGAACCTCGGCGCTGGATGTCCTACGACTATGGCAGGTTACCATGTGCGCCGCAGGGTGTTGTGGACGGTGCCTGTAGAAACCGTGTCAATGTCTGGCAGCGTTCTTGAGTTTCTATCGCAGTTCGCCTTTTGTTGTCGCCTTATTTCTGTGAGACGAGGTGTGACAGCCTTGCGTGACACAACAGCGGGCAGGTAACGTTACGATCGCGCAGGTAACAGTGTCCTTGTGTGTCGGCTCATCAGTCTCTGTACTCGCGATTTGAGGACATCATCTCGTGGAGTGTTGTGCCACTCAAAGACGGAGCAGTAAAACTCTTCACTGTTCGCACTCTTTCGCAAGAGTTGTTTGGCCTGTCTCACGGGTCGTTCAGCCATGCCATTTGATCGAGCGTGGTTGAGGCTTCATGTAACTTGTCCTATCTTGAGCTGTTCCAGGAACTGCTTGAACTCCTAGCTCCCAAATGGTGGGCTATTGTCGCTTATACTTTTCAATGGCGGTCCATATGTTGCGAATACTTTAAGGCAGAACTCTTTTACTTTGGGAGCTTTGGTTCTTCCAAAGTTACTAAACCGACAACGTCACTCCGTTTATTATTTGCACTTTTTACATTACGAAAATAATTAAATCAACTGGCATTGCGCGGGGTAAGCACCGAGCTTCGGGGGAAAACAAACTGGAAAAAGCGCACCCTCTAGTTCACTCTCCTCACCAAGCCTGCGTAAAATTTCTCCCGAGTTTCAACACTTCGCATTCAGTGACTATTCGCAACTTTCAAGCCCTGTAGGGGGCGCTCTTGTTTCTATAAAAATCAATGCCATCTGCGTGATCGTCGCAGTACAGCGGTACGAGGTTGGGTCCGCGACGCGCCAGTAATTCGAACTTTGTGAAATACCGGCGATGTAAAAAACCGTGCCTTATACTCCGCATAAGGAAGGTGTAAGCAAGCCGCCTCTATTCGAAAACCGATAATCCAGGAGCTAGGGAGCTCGGTTGTGACACCGTGGTACCATTATCGCTGGAAGGTGCGAATGTGAAACGCAAGTTCGTGTGCTTCTTGCGCAGGGGGTTCTGGTGACGTCAGAACGCCGAACTCCGATTGGCTCCGATTGCAAGGATAGTAGTGGGTAGACTTCAACGCTAGCGGCATGTTGGGTACGCTCTCAACACATACTTATAGAGTAGTTGTTAAGAGCATGCTATATTAATTTTCAACACAGAATGTGTCATATGGCTGGTACCCAACCATTCCCGGTACGCACGACTGAAGCGGAAAACGAAATACCGACAGCCAAGAGAACGCTGACTCAGCGCTCATCTCCTCGCTGATTGGACACGAGTGCCAGCCAATCAACGTCGAGCTTCGCTCGAGTACATTCTAGTTTCTCCGTCCCTACGGGTTACATCACGTGACTACAGATAGAGTGCCATTACACTTTAGAGGCCAAAAGAGCCAACCATGGGCTTCCTGAGAAAAAGAACGCAAACGAAAGCAACATAAAACCAGAGAAAGAAAGAAGACGATATATAGATCAGGAGTGGTCACTTTGTTGCGACGAGCTGATATAGCTTGAGCACATGATACATTTTTTTTTTTTATCGCGCGACGCCGGTGTGCTTTTGAATAAGAAAGCTAGGTAACAAATGGGGACAGGCCTTGCAAGTGATGTTTTGTTGCTTTTAGAGCGCAGCTCTTAGGCGCCCGTTTCCGGCTTAAGCGGCGTTGCCGTCGGCGTCGCCATTGGCGTCGCCGTCGGCGTAACCGCGCGGTGCATTATGGGTAAATTTCCCCGCTAGATTTATCGGAAAAATTTTCCCCGTTACATCTAGCGGGGAAATTTTTCGCTATATTTAGCGGGAAAATTTTCCCCCTAAATCTAGCGGAAAAAGTTCCCCACTAAACCTAGCGGAAAAATTTCCCCCCGCTAAATCTAGCAGAAAAACCTCTGCGCTAAATCTAGCGTAAAAATTTCCCTGCTAAATCTAGCAGAAATATGTTCCCGCTAGATCTACCGGAAAAATTTCCCCGCTAAATCTAGCGGAAAAATTTCCCCCGCTATATCTAGCAGAAAAACTTCCCCGCTAAATCTAGCGGAAAAATTTCCCCGCTAAATCTAGCGGAAAAATTTCCCCGTTAAATCTAGCGGGAAATTCTAGCGGAAAAACTTCCCCGCTAAATCTAGCGGAATACTTTCCCCGCTAAATCTAGCAGAAAATTTTCCCCCGCCATGTCTAGCGGGAAAATTTCCCCGCTAAATCTAGCGGAAAAAATTTACCCGCTAAATCTAGCGGAAAGATTTTCCCGCTAAATCTAGCGGAAAACTTTCCCCCACTAAATCTAGCGGGAAAATTTCCCCGCTAAATCTAGCGGAAAAAATTTACCCGCTAAATCTAGCGGAAACATTTCTCTGGGGGTCACGTGACCGTTGCCGAGGTCACGTGACACCGCCAGGTCACGTGACCCCTTCCCGAGGTCACGTGGGGGGTCACGTGACCCCCCACGTGGACCCCCTTACCCCGAGGTCACGTGACCCCACCAAGGTCAAGTGACCTCGAGGGGTCACGTGAACCCCCCCCCCGAGAACACGTGACCCTCAGTACCCCTTCCTCCTCCTCCTCAAGAGCTGCGCTCTAATTCGGTGTTACAGGTTGTAAACGGCTTTCACTTTTTCTTTTTGCTCTTTTAAAAATGCGATGCCGCGGAGAGAGTGTAGCTCTTCGCTAAATCACATTCGGTGATAAAACTGACTTTGCGGCATTAGTGGGGTAAGGGGACATTATTTTTCTTGCTTGATCCGACTCTCAGCCATGACAAGATCATGTTAACTCAAAAATTATTTATAGAGCACAGCTCTTAGACGCCCGTTTCCCGGTTGAGAACCACGACGCCTCTTAAAGGGTAACTGCAAAGAAAAAATATATTTTTTTAAACAGCCTAATTGGGACAAGCATGTCAAAAAACAATTTTTCCGCGAGAAAAAAAAAACATTTTTGCAGCAATATTTATTGCGTGAGACTGATATTAGTTTGCGGCTATTTCGCCCGTTTTAAATCGCGCGCCACGAAGTTGGGATTCCGTGACGTTAATCCCAATCGGCTCTCATTGGCTAAGAGTTTGATTGACAGCTTAGACCTTGGTTGTTAAACCTTTGTTATTTGTTGCAATTTCCTTTTGAGCCGCATATTTTTACGTTTAAAGAATAACCCATGTGATGAGAGTTATTATTCTTTACAAAAGGTTTACAAGACGGGCACTTCCGTTTGGGACATTTCCCTGCTAAAGTTAGCGCGGAAATTTTCCCGCTTAATTTAGCGGAGAAATTTACGCACGTGATTTCAACACCAATTCAGTTTTCCCGCGAAATTTAGCGGGAAATCTTTCGCTAAATTTCAAACTAAATTTAGAGGGAAAATGTTGGGTGATTACAGAAAAGATCGACCAAAGGGTGGCTGGTCGACATTTCTAAATCGACTGATATTTTTATATGCTATTGCCTAGTGTCGGGTATAAACGAATCCACACTTAGTTTTGACCAGAAAAAAAAATGTTTGGGGACAGGAAATATCGTAAGGCATAAAGAGGTGGACAGTTGCATTAACGCGCACTGATGGAGGGGCACGTTTGAGAGTGAATAAATAAAACGATAAGATAAGGAGAATGCTAATACTTTTTAGACGCAAACTATGGGTACAGTTTGATTGTAATATAAAGTAATAATATTTATTTAAATTTATTTATTTTTCTAGAAATTGCCAAGCATGCCTGCTCGAACGACAAATGGCAAAATTTGGAAGCCTCTCTCTCATGAAATAATTTGAACATTATTATATAATTTTCGGATAGTATTCTACTTATATATGGCTATTATTTAAAAAATAAATGAGGTATCTGAGTGAGACGATAGTCAGGATATATTTAGGAAAACATGGGAAAAAACCAAACGACGAAAAATTCCGATGCGAATAAAAAAAAAACACCTCCTTGGACTTTTTTAAATTTGGGTACCCTATTATACTCTATTTCAGCATTCATTTTTATTAAAAACATCTTGCATTATTTCATTGAGAAAGAAGAAATAACTCCCCAAAGTAGGGTCCTTTTTCGAAGCCTACACTTAGCAGTGCCCTATACCAGAAGTTACTCTGAGCTCCAGTTACATGAAACTAACACGCATATTTTATATGTTGTTATTCATATGAGGCCATTGATAACTATAGAAATCGTTCACACACTGAACTTGGGGAGAAACTACTGTGTAAAAAGAGCTATCATATTACGAACTAGTGATCCGAGAAAAGATCCTGCAGCCATCGGGTACCTTTGTTTACTTTATTTTCCTACGGCACCATATGTTCCTCTCTCCCACCCTCTCTCTCTCTCTCGTATACATATCACTGACATATATCTAGAAAAAACAAACATATTCAAGCATTCCCTTTCTGCGTGATAGTGTTCTGTGGCTAGCAACAATCATTTCCTCGCCAAGATAACGATTATGGCGCAATAGTTGACGGAAGTAGTACGCGACACTCGTCGCTCGTTCTGGCAAAACGGCGGATACAATCTTTTTTCGCATTTCCCCGCTTGCTGTCAAGGACGAGAGGGTTCGCTTCAACCAGCAAAATATGGCCGCAGATGCTTCTTCACTGAGCAGTCGTGCCTGTCGCCATCCCACTCGCTGGCTTCGAGGGCGATAATATCAGGCACAGAGAGGCACACCGACAAAAAACAAAACCCCAAAATACTCGAGCCCCGCCTAAACACAGAGCGTAAACACTGTCGCCATGTTAACCTAGGAAAGGTTAACATGGCTACAGTGTTTACGTTTTAGGTAAGGAAAAGCATGGCGTGTGGTATGAGCCGGATCCTTACACGAGGTGCAAGGTGAGCCTTGAGAACCTGTCTGCAGCCTTAGAGTACTTCACGAAAGACGAGCTACAATGTTCGCGCCAAGGTCCCATCCAGAAGGACGTGATCTCTGTTATGCTCGATGGGGAGAAAACGTTCGTGCCAAAGCGTTTCCCGACACGCCCCATCCGAAAGGCCTTTCGTGTATACAAAGACAAGCATCCTGGTTCCAGCGTTGGGCTAACGAACTTTTATTCATTGCTTCCTAGATGGGTCAATTGTATTTCGCACCAGGAAGTGTGCGTTTGGGTGCGCTGCGCCAATCATTACCTTTGTATTGCCGCTTTAGAGAACGTTACAAGCTCAACATTCAACACTGGTGAAATGAACTCAGCATTTCTATGCGACCCACTAACAAGTCTGTTTATTTAAGCAGACTGTGATCACTGCCCAAAAGGCCAGTATCTTACACTCGAGGAACTTCATATCCCAGAGGATGAAGAGATTGTACTTACAACATGGGAGTCCGAAGTCGTTCAAGTAACGGTTGAAAGTTGGATATTTCCCAACCATACCCGACAAACGCAAGATAAAGCGATCTACGATGAAACGCAGCTGCATGCAGCGTGGGCGCATTGTCTTTCATTTTGACTTTGCTGAAAACTGGATTATCGTGCTTCCTGACAAAGTTAAAGCATACCACTGAAGAAAAAAAAGTTACGATATTTACATGTGTAGCGACGGCAAGAAAATCTACAAACAGCGTTGCTCTCATCAGTGAGGACCTGTGTGACGACGTCGCTCTCACGTGCTTGGCTCTAGAAAAAGTGAAAACGTGGGTTGAAGACAACATTGCGGTACACTCGCACGTGACGTACGTAAGTGACGGGGCCGCCAGGCATTTTAAAAATCGCTACCAGCGTCACAAGTTTGCGCAGAACGATTGCGCACGAGCCCAGTGGTTATTTTCTGCATCTGGACATGGGACAAATGCATGTGACGGAGTTGGCGGACTCGTGAAGCACCAGGCCACGCTGAACAACCTGAGAGGAAGTTTAATAAACACCATTCAAACGGCCAGGCCAATGATGAGCGTTCTATCCGAGAAACTGAAAGGCGTGCTCCTTGAGTGCCTGGACAAAAATAAAGTTCGGTATCGTGAGAAAAAAAAGTGAAAGCCGTTTACAAATCCCTGTAACGCCGAATTGGAGCGCAGCTCTTGAGGAGGAGGAGTGAAGGGTACTGAGGGGGGGGTAGACCCCTCCTCCTCCCCTCATTCTTTAATATGCTCCGGGGGGGCGGTCACGTGACCTCGGGGGGGGGGGGGGGGGGGGGTGTCACGTGACTTCGGGGAGGGGGGTCACGTGACCTGGGGGTCACGTGGGGGTCACCTTGGGGTCACGTGACCTTGAGATGACCTTGGGAGGGGTCACGTGACCTTGGGGGTCACGTGACCTTGGGGAGGAGACCACGTGACCTGGGGGTCACGTGACCTCAGAGGGGTCACGTGACTTGGGGGTCACGTGACCTTCAAAGGGTCACGTGGGGTCTTGGGGTCACGTGACCTTGAGATGACCTTGGGAGGGGTCACGTGACCTCGAGGGGTCACGTGACCTTGGGAGTCACGTGGGGTCACGTGACCTTGACCTTGGGAGGGGTCACGTGACCTGGAGGGGTCACGTGACCTTGGGATGACCTTGGTTACGCCGACGGCGACGGCGACGGCGACGCCGCTCAAGCCGGGAACGGGCCCCTAAGAGCTGCGCTCTAAAAAAAAAAGTGGATGACGGTGGGCGCCTTTCATGGCATTCAGCCTTGCCACGCGTGGCGGCTGTGCAAGTCATCAACAGAAGAAACCTGTGACAGATATGTAGCACGGACAGTCGGATCTGGTTAGAAGAAACTTTAATAAATGGGTACATCGAGGAAAGCCCTTGTGTAAAGTGCCAAATTTAATGTCCCAAGGATAATTTTAAATGCAGGGAGATCTTATTTATCACAGTTTTCTTCGCGGGGTATTTAACCTACTATCTTACTTGGTGATAGCTTATAATCTTTATCTGATCACCGAATGAGAATCACGAAACGTTATCCTCGAGCAGGATAAAATATCTCGGCTTGCCACGATCTATTCGTAAACCGACAGTATTGAAGCTCTTACAGTCCGGCGTGGTGGCACCGCTATCCTAAAATGGTGTGTCCCTGGAAATACATAGCTAACCTAAACAATTTTATTATTCTATCTTTATTTTCGTGTGTGAAAATAAAGTTTGTTTCTTTTATTTTAGATATAAATTATACCGGAAAGTAAAACTTCACACTGCATCATCTTTTCTCAAATCACTAGTCCCTCGAAGTTCTCGAATCACTAGTCTAGTTTATGATACCTCTTTGTACGCTGTATGTAAAATGCTGTATAAAGTTTCTCTTCACTTTTATTGTGTGACCAATTGCTCAAGTTGTCAGTGACCTCATCTGAACAAAAATATATGGAAGATGTGTGTCAGCCTCCTGAAACTGAAACTCAGAGTCACTTCTCGTATTGGGCACTGTTAAGTGTAGGCTTTGGAAAAGGACACTACTTTGGGGAGTTCTGTCTTTTTTCTCAATAAAATAATGCAAGATGTTTTAATAGAAATGAATGCTGAAATAGAGTCTAACAGGGTGCCCAAATTTAACAAAAATCGAAGGTGGTGTTTTTTTGTTCTTTATTAGCATCGGAATTTTTCATTGTTTGGTTCTTTTTCCTATGTTTTCCTAAATATATCCTTACTGCCGTCTCACTCAGATACCTTATTTATTTTTTAAATAATAGCCATATATAAGCAGAATACTACCTGCAACTT